>NW_028317955.1:3514062-3819375 GCF_062004578.1 Staurois parvus | reverse complement strand
TACCATGATGTGATTGATGAATAAAGCTTTGGACCCAATTTGGAGTTTCTTGGTGACCTACTTTATGCCCTTTTCCCTAAGAGGAAGGACCCTTTCCTATCCCCTCCCTACCCCGGCACAAGACTCCTGAAGGGGGTAAGGCACACTCAAGTCCACCTAACCAAAAGGCTTGGTGAACCCCGCTCTGAAGCTGAGCAACGCTGACTTGCATTGTTTATGCCTGCCCAAAGTAATTTGAGGGATTGAGAATAAGGCGCATGGGACATATGTTATGTAGCCAATGACAATGACTAAATGTGCAAATGTGTCCATATAAGGGCACTGCCATCATCAGCATCCCGCCCATTTGGTTACATGTGCTGCTGAATGGGGAATGACCTGGACCAGAGCTGGTTTGATTAAAAAAAGTTTGATTTGAAAGTTTGGTTAAAAATTAGTTTGGATGGTGTCCAAGCTCATATATAGTTGAGAAAAGACCAGAAAAGGCTTTCAAATCCATCTATCATGGTGCCCAGAAAGCTGGTCCAAAGAACTGTTGAGAGTGGTATAGGACTGAACAGCTATACACAAACTTTTATAAATAGACTGGCCTTCTTCTTGTTGTCCCTATGTTCTGTAACTGAAGTGGTGTGACATATACTGTAGATGAATGTCTCGGCATTTTGAGCACCAACAGAACCTATATGGATCAAGTGAACATAAAGGCTTGGTGACCTTTAGCCATACACACCTAACAGCAGCTGTTGGGTTTAGTGAAAGCCGTGAGCCACAAATGTCTGCATGGCGTGATCTCTGGCCCTGTTCATTGTACACTGGATTAGGAGACACTTTCAGTAATACAGACAGAAATAATTCACCTCTTTCTTTACTAAACACCTAAAAATATGCCCTAATCTCCATTGATCTGTAGTGGGAAATCAGCAACAAGTACTAACTTTTGATGCTTGAGGCTGCTGTACTAAAGAATCGATTGGATTGTTTGCCGAGAAGGGCCAGCACTGCCAGCTTTTCGATGAATAGCATTTTTATTGCATAGAAGTTCTTGGTTTAATTATCGTTGTAAACATGTATAACCCCCATAGCATTCAGAAGTTTTACTACTAGCCTGTTAATGAATGACAGTGGCCGAAGGTGGCTATGCCACAAGGTGGTGCTACATAACATATCCATTGTTTTCATGCTACTGCTTGATTAGCAGGAATGATGATGTTTGACATGAATACATTCAACAAATGGAATTTATAATTCTAAAGCATTATGAATTATAAAAGGCTACCATTTATTTTATAAAATACCTGTTTTCACCTTTTTCACTCGTTGTTGCATCTCAGTGCTGCTGATTCCATGCAGGCTCTTTGCAGCCACTTTATGTCTACATGCACTTAAGTGATAGCTGCATGACATTTCTAAAGACTGGTTTCCTGATAATGGCAACAGTGGACAATGTCTGCATTTTGTGCAAAAACAGCCTTTTGTAGTTTTTATAGAAAATTCCCTTGTAAAGGCTACCATACAGGAGTACACCTGCCCTTTCTCAACCAGGTTCCATGGATCCTTAGGGTTATTGCAGAAATTGATAGGGTTCTATGAGAAGTAACCAGTTGCAGATTGATCTCATTTATGTAAGGGACACTACACTGACCACCAGTGTATGGTGTCGTTTCTCTATTGACAACCAATGTAAAGGGGTCACTTCTACATTGACCACTAATGCAAAGGGGTTACTTCTCCACTGACCACCAAAGTAAAGTGGTCACTTTTCCATTGACCAGCAATGTAAATGGGTCGCTTCTCTATTGACCACCAATATAAATGGGTCACTTGTCCATTGACCACCAGTGTAAAGGTGTCACTTCTCCATTGACCACCAATGTAAAATGATCACTTTTCCATTGACCAGCAATATAAATGGGTCTCTTCTCCATTGACCACCAATGTAAAGGGGTCACTTCTCCACTAACCGCCAATGTAAAGGGGTAACTTCTCCATTGACCACCAAATGTTAAAGGGTCACTTCTGCATTAACCAACAATGTAAAGGAGTCACTTCTGCATTAACCACCAAAAGTGACCCTTTTACATTGGTAGTCAATGGAGAAGTGACCCCATTATATTGGTGGTCAATAGAGAAGTGACCCATTTACATTGCTGGTCAATGGAAAAGTGACCACTTTACATTGGTGGTCAGTGAAGAAGTGACCCTTCTACACTGGTAGTCAATTGAGAAGTGATCTGTTTACATTGGTGGTCAATGAGGAATTGACCCCTTTACAAGTCACTTATCAATTGACCACCAATGTAGAAGGGTCACTTCTCTACTGACCACCAATGTAAAGTGGTCACTTCTCCACTGGACACCAGTGTTAAATGGTCACTTTCCCAATGACCAACAGTGTTAAATGGTCACTTCTGTATTGACCAGCAATGTAAATGGGTCACTTATTCACTGACCGCTAATGTAAAGGGGTCACTTTTCCATTGACCACCATTGTAAGTGGGTCACTTTTCCATTGATCAGCAATATAAATGGGTCACTTCTCCGTTGACCACCAATATAAAGGGGTCACTTCTCCCTTGACCACCAGCGTAATGGACCATTACAGATTTAAAAGTCTGCGTTTTTTTCTGACTGTTATTAATGACTGATTTCAAGATTGTTACAGAAAATCATTTCATTATATAAAGCAGAGATGTGGTTAAAAAATTTTTTGTTTTGAGTGTCATGTGACTAAGCACTCCACATTCTTTATTATTTTATATATATTTCTATCTACAATCTATTGATGATGTTTTAGCAGGGATTAACCTGAAATCTGAAAATTATTTCAAGGGTTCTACCAATGTTGAGTAAGGCTGCCATGGAATATAATTCACTGGGCAAACCCTGTTTTTAGTAAATCCATCTGATCCAACATTTGAGTTTTTGGCAAACTTGGAAAAACAGCATTACCTAATGGTATGTAGTGTCTTTCAGGGTCTTTGTTGGTGAGATCTTTGGGAGTGGCCTGGTTTGGTTTCATACCATATGACCATTATGATGCTATCCTGTTCTCCCTGTTAGATGTTTAATATGTTCATGCAGGAAGAGGGGTAGGAATACCTGTGTTATAACAGGAAGAGTGAGCCTGTATAATGGAAAGGAACAGTCGGAAACTATTGGTGGGAGATCACTCTGATGGGGTTTCCAGTACATATAAGAATAAAGTGACTAAAATTTCACACATGTATATTTGAAATACCACTTCAGAGTTGACAGACACTTTCAATCCTAGACAGTTGCTTATCCCAAGCATGCTGAAATTTAGTTACATTTTTGTTCTCTACAGCTGGATTCTTTAGAAATCGCCACTGCAGGGCTGCCCTGTCCTCTTCCTGCTACTGAACCTCTGGCACGGTTAGGGATATCATTCACCGTTTTCTCTCCCACATTCACAAACATGTTATAGACCTTGTAATCACTGAAAGAACTCTCAGTGAAGGAGAAGGCAAGAAAGTGCGTGTCTCCATTCTATCATCTTTAGTGCAGCTGAGACCTGAAGCTGTTAACATCGCCAGAGAAGGGGACAGGGTAGCCCTGAAGTGAAGATTCCTACAGAATCCAGCAGTCTGCTCATCGTGGAACATCCTTTATTACAGGTAAGTAATGTAACTAAAGCTGTAAAGAAAAAAATGTTTTTAGCTAAACTTCAGCTTTAAATTTGCTTACTGTTGATTTACTCTGACCTCTGCTGTTAGTCTGTTCCAAGTACTTGATTAGTAAAATATTTCCTAATGTTACTCTTGAACTTTCCTCCTGCTAGTTTAAGGTCATAACCACATGTTCTTGAGTTCAGCCTAATGTTTGTTTCCTGAAAACAGATGCACAATCCTTTAAGATTTAATTATTTATATTGATGTTTTTGAAGGGAAAAGCATTACATTCCGAAAATTCTTCTTTGATCACCTGTGGCTTATAAAGTATTTTAGGTGTATAACATCTAAAATGTCTGACTGGATTATCCCCTGCTGCATCCTCTCACTTTGTGACCAGGGTCAAGCTTACATCTGTTCATACTCAAGTTCGGGTCCAAGCCTGAAAGTCAGCTATCATTCTTGGTCCAAAGAGTTGTGGCCCAGGGATCCCCCACCCTGAAGCTTATGTTATAAAGGGCTGATGATTCTTGTTTCCATAATAGGTCAATGATGTCCTGAGAATCCCCATCCTTTTGTAACATCAACTATGGGGAGATGATTCCCCCATCCGCAGCCAGATCGTTGGAACAAGAGTGACAGTAGAGATAAGCTGGGGTATTCTTTGAAGTCATCCCTAGCTGAACTCTGAACTCACACTGTTTTTTTACTCCAATGAGCTGGGTCATTCCCATCCTGCAGCTTACCTTTTAGTTTACGTGAGCTGTGGAGCAAGAATGACCCAACCCAAAGCTCATTGGAGTAAAAAAGAGTGCAAGTTTGGAGTTTGGCTAAAGATGAGTTTGAAGGATGTCCAAGCTCATGTCTAAATGACAGCTAGCTTCCAGGTTGAGACATGAACCCGGGTCCAAACAAACGCAAGCCCACACCTACTTGTGACTAAATGTTGCTCTCTTGGGGTAAAGGAGAGTGAGGAAATACCTCCTCCTGCCTGGCATCATCTCAGCCTAGGTAGAGTCACTGGATTGGAGATCTGGGACTGCTTTGTTACGATAAAAGGTACAACATTCCTGAAAAAGTAGGATTTTAATCTCAGAATTCCAATTTATAATCAAAGAGTTTTGACTTTTAAACTCAGGATTTTGTTTAATAAATTCTAGGATGCCCTCAGGACTCTTACGTACTTCCTCTATACTGTGATACATCAGATATTTATTCATGCAGACTTCAAATGTTACCAAAGGGTCCACGCTAATGGTCCAGAATAGGATATGTAACTGTTTTACACAGCATCTCCTAGTTTCAGCATGTTATCAATTACACGTTCACGAGTAGCTTTAAGGGTTATTGTGTAGTAAATTAAAGTCACCTAACTCAAAGGTCTCCTTCCATCCTGCAATAGCTGCCTCCCCCTACAACAAAGCAACATTCATCACAGTATAAAGCTCTTTCATTCTCTCCCCATATAAGGTAGGACCATCTTCAAAGGGGGTGAGCTTGAAAGGCAGAGGGGGGATTTCTTTGATTACAAGCATATGCCATATGGTCTTTGTTCCTGTAACCACATACGGATGCAAAATGTGTCTCTGCAAGTGAGTTAAAACTGCAGAGCTAATAGAGGAGTAAAAGTAAATGTTGCTGAACCATTTGAAAAGTAAACTAAAGTTGGTGCAAACAACTGGCTGCTGTATTGTGCTGTGATGTTCCATAGTTTCTGCAGTCTGAAGACGTCAGAAATATATCCAATCCTGTGCACAGTCACTAAAGCCAGCCATAGATGGATCAAATTCGATCCATCCAGATCCAGATTTGATCTATCTATGGGCAGGCTGGTTGTACTGAAGTCAGGGGTGGACTGACAACTCATGGGGCCCCCGGGCAATAGGGGAACATGGGGCCCCTGTGTCCTCACCCACACTCAAACCACACCCAAAAAAGCCCATGAAAGCTACCAGGGGCATCTCATGGGGCCCCCTACTGACCCTGGGCCCTCGGGCAGTGCCTGAAGTCAATCCATGGCTCAACTTCAGTACAACCAGCCTGTCTGATTTGTTTGCATGCGTTCACTGCTGGAGGCTATATTCACCAGTAGTGATAATTGCGTTCTGCTGGCAGGGACGGCTCCCTGCCAGCAGAAGACAATAGCACTGTGGGAGGGATTCCCCCATCAACTCAGTCAGTGGTTGCAAGAAAGAAAATTGTGTCATCTATGGCTTGCCCTAGTCTGTGCATTGTTGTAGCAGAGGGTTGTAGTGTGTTAGCCATCAATCATTGTAGGAAGTTTGGAGTTGAAAGAATATCTAAAGGCAAAACTGTTTTTTTTTTTTTTTTTTTTTTTTAATTTTGGATAGAATGAACAAAGATTGGAACCCTTGTTAGGTTTTTATTGCTGCCTGTGTGTCTGCTGGGATCTTTATTGCCCTAGTGACCATTGCCACTGGGAATAAATATAGGAAAAAGGTAAATTCTGTTGTCACCAGAACAGCAGTAGAAGGGAAATCTCTCAATGGGGACATCTGTTCTGGTGCCAGCTGTCTGCATTCACACCTGAGCATGTTATAGCTCAAAGACTCTCAACAAGCAAAATCCATTCATTTCAATGGCCCTTGTTAAAGCTCAAATGTGAACAGGAGCTATTGAAATGAATGGGATTTTGCTTGTCGAACGTCTTCGAGCTACAAAGTACTCTGGTGTGAATGCAGCCATGGGGTTTGGACCTCACTTTGGAGAAATCTTACATACTGTTGTGTCCACAGGACAAGACGTGAAGAGAAATCTCTTGAAGCAGATAAAGATGGCAGGGACAGGGGTTCTACCAATTCCCAACTCTATCCAAAATGGGAAACGTTATTAGCTTTTGATGTACTGTAAGCCTAAGTTTAGTTACTTTTTGTCTAAATATTAGCACAAGGAGCAGTACTTACATTGAATAAAAAGTGTCCTTACTGCTGCTGGCTGCTGTTTTAGCTGAAGTCTGAAGTCCTCTGCCCCCACCCCCCTCCCCCCCACACACACATACATACCTCCACAGTCGTAATCTTCTGGTGCCCCCAGGGTTTAATATGAGTGCTGGACTTGTCATAGGCATTAGTCAAGGGTACCAACTATGCCCATCCTTTCTGTTCCTGCCCTCCATTCATAGAAGCTTTACTATAGTTTTTATGAATGAAAAGCAGTCTATGAATGGAGGAGGTAAACATTTCATTCATCTGCCCATTCTCCATTCATAGAGCACTTTTCAATCAAAATATTTATCATTGGGGATATCTGTTTGGTGATAATCGTATCTGTCTTTGAAGAGATTTTCTCAAATTCCTGTTTTGTCTCTGTAACAAAGTGAAGGGAAATACTCCTGATGTGACAAAAAAGAAACTTTAGAAGATTTAACTAAAACTAAAGAAGATTTAACCATTCTCCACTCTATCCAAAAAAAGGTTTTCTCTAGAGACAGACTTTTAATACAATTGCAGAAGAAGCCTTTTTAAGAGCATTGTACAAGAAGTAGGAGGCTGGCTCTGCTTTTAATGTATAGGACACATTTCACATGGTTGGAAAAGTTCTACGTTTTTATGGGAAACTGGTAGGAGTCGCCCAAAATCTTCCTATAACTGGCATGGTGGTCCTAGGCATATAAAGCAGATGCTTTTTCACTTGATCTTCATACATCTCCCAGATGCTCTCTTTGGCAAACATTAACCAATTAACCACAATTTCCATGATTTAATTTTTTAACTGCCTCCTTCCAAACCCCTTTCTTATTAGCCTACCCATTGTATTTGGGGGCTAAAAAAAGACAGAGAAGTGGCACCAACCAGGACAAATATAGTGCTTGGAAGCTATGTTCAACATTTGTATTGTAGAGCACTAGGGAAGTTATACAACACCGTAGGAGGTACACTCTCTGTATAAAGTTGGGGAACAACACAAGGGTTCGGTATGGTGATTATAGAATGGATCCCACCAGAACTGATTACTAAGTCTGCCTGGACTGTGTTGGTGTTTGGTTCCAAATCATCTGGGACTCTCCCTGTTTCAGATCTCAAACATAGCCAGGATGTTTCACAGGTCTACCAAAATGATTACTTCTCACCAGGGGCGGACTGACCATTTGGAAACTCGGGCACTGCCTGAGGGCCTGGGGTCAGTAGGGGGCCCCATGAGATGCCCCTGGTACCTTTTTCATAGGCTTTTTTGAGTTTGGGCAAGGACACAGGGGCCCCATGATCCCCTATTGCCCGGGGGCCCCATGAGTTGTCAGTCCGCCCCTGCTTCTCACATCAATATATGTCTATAAATTAGCCAACAGTACAAAACATGGCAACCACCCTAACCTATAACAGTCATTTTCAGCAAGGTGCACATGGGAGGGTGACACCAAAAACAACAACAACAACAAAAAATCCCAGCTCACTTACCAGCCAGCAACAAACCAAATCAGCCCTATCTAACAGTTCACTTTAAAACAAAGGGTTTAATTTGTCACACATGTGCAAACATATGCGTAAGCTGCAGAGGCCACTTCACAGCACCCCAGTGTACTGCAGTCTTAACTAAATTTTGAGAGTCTCCAAAGTTGGAGCACAAATGTAATAATGGATAGACTAAGGGCAGGTATGCATGGAGGGAGCCCACCTCTCCTTAAAGGTATAGGGAAGCAATGGACACCCAGCCAGAGCACAATAGCAGTGACGGTATCTGGTGTGTCCCCTCACCAAGTCACCAACAGTGCAACAAATGGTAACCACCCCAATCTATAACTGGCCTTTACAGCAAGGAGCACATGGCCAACATTATTGTGTTTTCAATCTTTATGTGAAGACAGTATGCCCAGATATATAACATGGCCATTGCCTGATCCAGGCATTTTAAAGCTAGGTTGTGTCATGAATAGGATGTCTGCAACATCAGTTAAATTTGTGCATCTTACTCCCTTATTCATAGAATAAACAGAAAGACTTGAGCAATCCCAGCATTTGTAGCTGAATCTGGGCCAGAGGACAGAAACATGAGAAGACAGACCATGCTTGCACATTCAACTGTTTTATAAATCAAGCTTCACAATAATTCAATTCATTCATGAAAACAAACTCTTGTTGGGTAAATAGTGGTTGTAAAATGCATTCAATGCAGGTGTCAACATTGCATTCATTGGCATTCCATTGTTAGGGCCTCCCTGTCTCTGCAGATAACATTCTGTATCCAGTTTTTATGGGCAAGGAAGATCTACAGTATTGAGGAAAAGTCCTCTGTAAACCTTTGTACACTATATCTTCATTATCTGATTTACTCAGTCTCTTTACCTTTGTCCAACACATGAAGCTATTATACCTAAATGGATACAAATATATAAATCAAGAAAGAGGTAAAAGAATATATGTGTATAATAATATATAGAGTTATTCTAGTGCAACTGGGTACGTATTTTCTAAATGTCATCGCTGGTAAATGTCTTAAAACAGCCATTCTCAACCAAGGGTCTGTAATATACAGGGCCAGGACAAGGGGGGGAGGGGGGCAGGAAGGGTGACTGCCCTTGGCACTGTGGTAAGTGGGGGGGGGGTGATTTGTGTTGGGAGGGGGGAGTTTTGGGGGCGAAAGTGGGTAAGAATTTTTATAGGAGGGGAAATTTAGGGGCATGTGCTAGACGGGGTAATTTGGGGGGATTTATTGAAGGGGAGATGGGGAAAGAGGATTTGTGCTAGGAGGGGGATTGGGAGGGGTGGCTGTGCTGGAAAAGGTGATGTGGTAAAGGGGAAGGCATTTGTGCTAGAAAGGGGAAACATTTTTTTGGGTGGGGAGGGATTTGTGCTAGTAGAGATGATAGGGGGGGATTTGTGCTAGGAAGGGGGGTTGTGGGGGGGGGAATATGTCTTTGAAAGGTGGCGATTTTTGGAGTGGGGGAAGAGGATTTGTGTTTGGAGGGGAAATTTTGGGGTAGGGGATTTGTACTAGGAGTGCTGGATGGAGAGAGCATTTGAGCTGGGAGGGGGGGCACAGATTTGTGCTGGGAGGAGGGAGGATTTATGCTTTTGGGGTAAGCATGCAGATCATTTTTTTTTGTGGAGGGGTGTGGATTTGTGTTGATACATAATGCTCATACATCTTGGGTGGGTGGAGGTGCAGTTCACCTTGAGCTCTGTCTACATGACCTTGTTCCAGCGCTAGTGTAATCCTAGGGTTTTTATGAAGGTTGCTAGGGGTTCTTTGAGTAATGAGCAATGTCTCCCCCCCACTTACGTTGATGATCTTTTTAGATATATGTATAGGAGTGTTCTTACCACTGCCGCCAGTACAATGGGGCCTTTCTTTGCCAAGCACCAATCTAAGGGGGCTCTTCTCCACCAACCACCAAATCTAAGGGGACCATTCTCCACCTGTCACCAATCTAAGGAGGGCCCTTCTCTACCAACTACCAATATATGGGAACCCTTCACCACCAAGCACCAATGTAAAGGACCATTTCACTGACCACCAATGAAAATTGCTTCAGTTACCACCATTTTGAAGGAACACTAATATTTTCACAGTTCGTGTTTCTTTTCTAAGGAATTTTTTTGTTTGTTTCATTTCATTGTTATTACTGAAAATAATGTTGTGGTATAGAGCACCCCTGGGTGGCATATGTGCCCAATTTCTTTATTCTTTTATCCTTTCTTCTGTAGAGCCCTCCTAGTTAGCTAGGGGGAGCTAGAGTCCTGATTATTAGAGAAGAGGGCTGAGTAGCAGCCTGGGTGCAATAGTCAGGAGGTCAAATTGTGGTCAGGCTTAGAGGCTCTGCAGGTCAGCCCCCCTGGAATTTCCCCCTGCTCTAGAATTTTGGAGGAAGGTCTAGAGGCAGTGGGTGGATCTGAGAAGCGGCTAGCTTGTACTCATGAGGTATCCTGGCTAATCCCCAACAGGAGGCTTGGCAAGGGGCAAGGACAACCCTTAAACGTAAGTGAGTCTGCTCAGCTGCAGGAGAGTTTGGGTGAAAGACAGAGGAAGATGTGAGGCTGAAGGCAGGAGCCTAGGAGGGGGCCCAGCTACAGGCAGTGGAGCTGGAAAGGAATAAAGCTCAGAACTGCATTGACCCCAGAGTGAGGACCACCTGTACAGCAGGGAAGGAGCAGCTCAGCTAGAAGGCCTGGTAGCACCCACCAACCCATCAGTTGTAAAGGAGAGGTAGTGAGTACCCCTGCAACCCCTGGGCAGATAGAGGAAGGAGCACTCTGGTGGGAAACCAGATTCACCACCTACCTGGGACTGTTCATTTCTTAAAGCAACAGGCACCAGATCCCCTGCTCAGGGTTACCTCCAGATTGCTGGGTGAAGGAAGGATCTAGGGTCTGGGGTGGTACATTAACAGATGCTGGCTAGCTCTCCGATAGAGACTGTGTTGCAGTGGAGGCTTGTAAATAGTTTCAAGAAGTTGTCCTCAGTTCATCAGTTCCCTTGGACATCCTGTACAATCCTAACCCTATCCCAGTTCAAATCCCCTAATAAAAATAACAAAAAAACAAGCTCAAGGATTGATCTCTGACTCTGGATGCCAACCTGTGTGAAGATGTGTTGCTTGGCTGTGCAGGACTATAGGGGGACCCAAAACCTCTTTTTCAACTCCTAAGGGGGTAGTGCTACACTTGTATCCACAACTGTTCACGTTAATTTCCAATGAGTTGAAGATACTGTATAATAATTATAAGCAAGGGTTCCCTGAGATCTGAAAGTTGTTTGAAGGGTTCCTTGATGCTAAAAAAAAGGTTAAGGAAGGCTAACTTAAACTATGTTAATGTACTTAATACTGGCATAGATGAGAAAGACCACAGCCGTCATCACAAGTTTCCCCAAACAGACTTGTAGTATTTGGGAAAAGAGGGGTTGTACCTGACCAAGCCAGTTATATTATGGAGCTCTCTGATCAGAGTGGTCAAACTCAAGTGTCTATTGGACTGTGCAGATACAGTTAGACACACTGCACAATTGCCATTAGCAGGAGATGTGTGATTACTAAAAACAGAAGAGTGGAGGTTGAACTATAAAAATGGTATCAATTTTTCCTTGTGTTTCCGCCAATTTTTTGCAAAGTTATCAGGCTGGCCACGTCTTGCAGGATTCTCCTCCAGTATTGTCTTGGCTGTGGGTGCTCATCAATGATTCAGAAAGCAATGGTGACGTGATGACAGAGGTTAGCACCGCTTTCTGCATAATTTTACTGTGAGTGAAGAGCAATGTAGTGATGCCACCTCATGGGGGAAACACATGACACCCTGCACTCACAGTATCTCCTCAGTCTTCCCATTAAGCTCAACGAACCGAGGACATTTTTTGGCAAAAAGAAAGTACTGTGGGGCAGTACTGGATTGAAGGTGAGTATTGCAGCTAGAAATACTTTATTTTTAACACCCATTGGTGGGTCTATTTTGTTTTTTTTAAATTACCCAGAGTTGAGCTTTAAAGTATGGAAGCATTAAAGCCAAACAACTGACATTTTTCAGATAGAGGTAAGCAATCGCAACCTACATTTCGCTTGCCACAGGGCGATTGAAACATCATTAATAATATTCGATAGCCTGTTGATTTCTGAGGCATCTGCAGGATCTTTAGCCTCAGTGGTTGTTCTAACAATCTCGGCATAAATCAACTGTTGTTGAGTTTGAAGACTCAAGGTTCCTAACTGCTGGAAGGCAATAAAACAAAAACATGTTGGGGTTAGCCGCCAACAATTCAATGCATGTCAGTCTTGTTATGCAGACATGCAAGAAATGCAGCCGTGGCACAGTCTCACATGCCACCCGGCCGCAGTTAGCCATCCACTGGCCTGCGCTTCATCTTATCGCTTTTGATAAGCAAAGCTGTGGCTATTTGTAGAATGTGGAACTGACATGATTATACATCATATGTCATGGGAAAATCCTCCTTCAATATACTGAATTGACCTGAGGAATGTCTTCCAGCAATGTGAAAATATTAGTCAAGCACATTTTTGCTGTTTCCAAAAATAGAACTTCCTCCCATGATATTGTACTGTATGTTTATGTTGAAAACTTTCCAAAATGTCTGAACAACCAAGATAATTTTCCACTTAGAACATCAACTTTTGTTTTTGAATGGTATCAAGGATAGCGGCTACTGAATGAATATTAAAGAAGAACTCCAGGCAAGCAGTTAAATAGCTGGAATACAATGTACCACATCTGTACTATCGAAGGCTAAGCCAACCACCAATTATCTAAAGTAACAACAAATAGAGAAACATTGCTACAATATCAGATTTTAACGATACACCATGAGGTCAATCAATTTTCAATAAAAATATACAGTATATTTTATTCACAAATATTTTAAAACATACACAAGAACCCTCACAGGTCCAAAAGAATGTATGCAATGCATTAAAATCATATGTAAAATAATGTAGAACAACATTCAAAAGTTTGGGCCAGGACACCCCAAAGATATCAATACTTAAAGGTTTATGCAGTGTCTTACTAGTGTCTTAAAAGGCTTGACAGGGTGTCCTTCACATACAGATGCTGACGTGTTTCGCGGTCACCACCACTTCCTCAGGACAGAACAATTGTATAATGCACTAAATGTAATCAAAAAGACATTAGTATCACTAAGTGTGACAATCATTCAATGCATCAGATCACTTGGTGGTGCTTGAAAAGATTGCCACACTTCTAGACATTTTAAAATATCATTGATAGCATGCCACTGATTTTGCCAAGTGATGTTGGTCCTAGAAATATGCAAAAACTATGAGATGGGAGATCAGTCTGCCACAACTAAAGAAACCCCTAGCAGCATCTAGGGTAGCCTTTGTCAACCTTATTATCCCAGAGGAACCCATAAAATAATTTTCAGGTCTCGAAGAATACTTACTGAAGACAATTTTATTGTGGTCTGTGGTAAAAATGCCTCTTGCTGGTGCTCATTTGAAAGAATGCATCCCCTGCAGTGGTGGTCAGAATTGTCTTTGCCAATTGGAACTGTCTTGGAACTCTTCTGGCACCATTAAATAAGAGGTCAATCAATCACAGCCCCAGGAACCCCTAGCGACCTCTGGAGGAGCCCTAGGGTTGCATGGAACCTTGGTTGAGAATGGTGTCTTCGGAGGAACCCTGGGGTTCCACAAACCCATGGTTGAGAATAGCTGCTCTAGAGGAACCCTAGAGTTCCACAGATCAATGGCTGAGAATGACTGCTCTAGAGCACTGATCTGCAAACTGCGGCCTGGAGACTGGATGCAGCCCTTTACTTGCCTTTATCTAGCCCTTGGGGCAGTATTCCCCCCACTTTGTGGGGCACAGTTCCTGCCACCAACAATGGGGCACAGTTCCTGCCACCAACAATGACAATAGGGTACTTTTTCCTCCCACTGAAACCAATGATGGGTCACAATTTCTACCACTAAAACTAAAGATGGGGCACTATTCCTCCCATTGATACCAATGATGGGGCACGATTCCTCCCACTGACACCAATGATGGGGCACTATTCCTCCCATTGATACCAATGGTGGAGAACTATTCCTCCCACTGACACCAATGATGGGGCACTATTCCTCCCATTGATACCAATGATGGGGCACTATTAACCCCCCCCCCCAATACCAATGATGGGGCATTGTTTACTCCCACTGATGCCAGCAAATTTTCTTCTCCCACTGGTCACAGTCCGATCCCTAAAGTATGAAGGACAGTAAACTGGCTGTTTGCTTATAAAGCTAGAGGAACCCTAGACTTCCACAGAACCATGCTTGACAATGACTGCTCTAGAGGAACCCTAGTACACAGGATCAGAAAATCCTACGAAAAATATGATAATCTGAATGTTAGTACATAGCTTTCATCCAAAACTATATGAAGAGACACAAAAAATGTTCTCATACGTTACAAGATCATACGATTTTCGTTTAATCAGTACAGTTTTCAATACAAATACATTCCATCACTTTGTAATTTGTATTCTGTTGTACAAGAATTTTCGTAATTTTATTAACCTCTTCACTTACGATATGACTAGCATGCAAAAAAAATGGACGATCATTTGTCCGATATTCTGATCTACGTGTATGGGGCCTTAAGGGGAATGGCTGCATTGTTGATTCATACATCCATTTCATGTATCTGGTGTTTGTTTGGCATTCCAGCAGACTGAAAAGTTTTGTGTAACTTTCTGTTTCTCTTTGCTGATAAAACAAAGGCTAATGAAGATAACCCCATGATTTGTAGTACTCACTCATAGCATACACTGGATAGTGAAAGTACAAGTCAAGAGGACAAAGGGTCATCCATGTCCATTGTCTCTACAGCTGACATCTGTGTGTTCTCTTTTGTTCAGTGACTGATCAGTGTGAACTTCTCTCCTAGGTTAACCATACAGTTGTGAATAATGAGACCTACCAAGAACGATTGACACGGCTGGAAGGTGATAAGGAATCTCTGATTTTACAGGTACAAATATTCTGAATACATACAGGGAGATAGTGGAAATCTAAGTTTGTTAGGATTATTTATGTAAAATATAATGATCTGTTGGACATCAACCAGTAGAATTTGTTCAAAACATTCTGAACTTTTGATTTTCTAATGGTTAATGAGGACAATTGTTTTTTCACCATATGAATGAGAAAATTCAAAGTCTGTAGATAAAACATTTTTCTCGCCTCCTATCAGATAAAAAGAAATTCTAATTGTTAATGTTGTCCCCAGTCTGGAAAATAACTTTTTGTATTCATATATTACTATAATGATTACAAATTGAACATTAAAGTTCTAAACATTAACAGGGCATTTGAGCAAAATTGTATAAGGAATTTCGAATTAAATTTGTTGACTCCCTGGTGGAATTTTCGAACACTCTGCCTCTGACAAATTTGAAACAAATGTTCAAATGAAAGTTTAAGACCCCTTTCACATGGGGCCCAAATCTGATTTGCTCAGTAGGGGATCTGTCAGCTGATCCCCTGCTAAGCTGAGCAGAATGGGCGGATGACAGGTCAGTGTCAGCTCCACTTATGTAGAGTGGACACAGACAAAGCCCGCTCTGCGTTACGGTGTAGACTGACTCCGCTGTCTGTTTACACCCGACTGCCCTCCGATCTGATCTGCCTGATCTTCTTTAGTGGATGAGATTAGAGGTAGGCGGGTATAAATGGACATTTACAACTGTCATTTACACCCGCTGGTCCATAGGGATACATGGACCATCTGCTCATGTCCACCTAAAAACTGACAGGCAGACCTGATTGGATCATCTGTATGAAAGGGGTCTAATGGTATATGGCCAGCTTTATTCAACAGTAGTAATAGGCTGGATGTTTGAGTTGAATGTAAGTTCGACTCGAACATTGGCTGTTCGTGTGTTCGGTGAACACATGAATGATAAGGGTGATCGGCGTGCATTGTGATTGACCAAAGCAATGCCTCTGACCACAGGTCTGGGGCAATGCTTTGGCCAATCACAGCACAATTGGGTGGAGCTAGCGGTGATGTAAATGCTAGCTCCGCCCAATTGTTTACATCTGCAAATGTCAGATTGCGGCGAGTGCTCGGCGGGCGCGGACAGGTCGGCGGGCATCAGGTTTTTTTCGAAATGTTGTCGAGTCAGCGTCAGTGTGACAACACTGGGTACCGTGATTGACGATGGATTACAACGATGGAACCATTTTTTTTGGGGGGGGGGGGGGCTTTTTTAACAGAGAACTTGTCAAAAACTTTTGTTTTTGTTCAATAAAGGAATTTTTAAAAAGACTGGTCTCTTTATTTTTTACTAAATGTAACCCTTTAGTGAGTGGGTAGGGATACAGCATCAGGGTGCCCCCTATTTAATGGAGTACCCTGATGCTAATGAGCTCCCCTGCCCGCAGACCCCCACAATCACCTGGCCAGGGTTATGGGTAAGAGGCCCTTGTCCCCTTCGGCATGAGGACACCATTCCAATGCCGAGGGCACGTGGCCTGGTTAGCCATGGGGGAGGGCTCTAGTTCATCCCCCCTCTCCTGCCCTGCCAGGCCTGTGTTTGGATCAAAGGTATGTTAGAAATTTAGGGGGGACCTCACACTTTTTTCCCCCCATTTTTTGGGGGTGGGATTCCTTTTAAAAGTCCTGCCATGCCTAAAGGACCTGGTATGGCTTTTAGGGGGAACCCCACACACTTCCCCCCCCCATTTATGGGAGGTGGGGTTCCTCTTAAAAGTCCTACCATGCTTAAGGGTCTGGTATGGCTTTTAGGGGGAAACCCCATGCACTTTTAAAAGAAAAATGTTTACTGTGGGGTCCCTCTTAACCTTCATACGAGACCTAAAGGGTCTGGTAGGGATTAGGGGAGCACCTCACGCTGTTTTTTTTTTGTTTGTTTGTTTTTTATAAAAATTTAATTTTTGAAAAAGAAATCAGCCCTGCTGCAGCAGGTTCTATACATTGTACAGATGTGCAACTTTGTAGGTAGTTTAAGGGGAATCCCCCCCAGACATGATATTTATAGGAATTTTTCTTTTTTTTGTTTACTTTAAGCTAAGAAAAATGACTGCCCCTTTAAAAACAGTACTTTTTGCAAAAATATTTCCACTGATTCATCTCCCTCGGGCAGTACCCGAGTCCTCATACCCCTTTTATGGCCGATAACTTGCCTATAACCCTTCAAAATGGGCACTTTTGAAATTCGAGTCCCCTAGATTTGCATTGGGTTCGAAGTTTGCGATCGGGTTGAACATTTATTAGGTTCGAATGTTCGACTGCAGACTGAACATGGGGGTGTTCGGCCCATCGCTATTCAACATTTCCTCAGCTAAGTAGGGGCAGAATGGAATTAATTTGTAACATTTGTAGGAAAGGAATAGTAATTGTCTCCAAACAAGATCTGTTGAAGAGTGAAGTCATATGAATAGTTTGACACACAACACTTGTCAATGGTAAAGGAAATTGATGAGCATGACAGTCAGGCAAGTAGCATTTTAAGAATGGCAACCTTCATGAAAAGTTATTTTAGCAGAACTTCAGGAAAACAGCTGATTACACAGTTGAAACACATATGTGGGAACTGATTTACATACCAAAGAGTTTGTATTTCTGTCTGTCCACCTGAGATTTCCACAGCCCTTTCAGACAGCACAGCCATGATGGTGACCTGTCTGTTTTCTACTTCAGTTATAGAGACCTTGTCACCAGACCATTCATTTTAACAGCAAATGTTCCATTATTATTATTATTATTATATTATACAGGATTTATATACCACCAACAGTTTGCGCATCGCTTTATAAAAGTGGAACAGTACAATTATAATACAGTTCAATACAGAAGGGATGAGAGGGCCCTGCTTATGGATCTTACAATCTAAAGAAGGGGGAGGTGGTACATAGGGTAATAGCTGCAGGGTATGATCTGATTGAGGTGGCTCAAGTACAGTTCTTAGGTGGATGTGGGGTAGGCTTCCTTGAATAAATGAGTTTTTAAGGATTGCTTAAAGGTGGACAGGGTAGGAGCTGCCTGGAGATACAGGGGCAGGGAGTTCCAGGAGATGGGAGAGGCTCTGGAGGAAAGCATGAGAGGAGGTAACAAGGTAAATGGAGAGCAGAAGGTCTTGGGAGGAGCGGAGAGGACGGTTTGGGCAACATCTGCAGATGAGGTTGGTAATGTAGCTGTGGATGGCTTTGTACGTTTTGGCTAGTATTTTGAATTTTAAACATTGGGCTAGTGGAAGCCAGTGAAGAGATTGGCAGAGAGGGGCAGCAGTCACGGAGTAAGGTGTTAGTAAGGTGTATTAGTCTAGCAGCAGCATTCATAATAGACTGAAGGGGGGATAGCCTGTGTAGGCCAGTGAGGAGGGAGTTGCAGTAGTCAAGGCAGGAAATAACCAGGGAGTGAATAAGCTATTTTGTGGTGTCATTGGAAGGGGTGAATTTTGGAAATGTTGTGGAGGTTAAGGTGGCAAGATTTGCCAGTGATTGGATGTGAGGGCTGAAGGAGAAGTCAGAGTCTAGGATTATACCTAGCACCTTGGCATGTGGGGAGGGACCAAAGGTTGTGCCGTTGTTCTCAATGGTAAAGTCATAGGGAGGGGATCGGGGAGGAGGAAATATTACAGGCTCAGTTTTAGAAAGACTGAGTTTGAGGAACTGGTGTGACATCCATACTGATATGTCGCTCAGTAAATAGTATAATATGTAAGGAGATTAAGGGGGTGAGTTGAGGAGTAGAGAGATAGATATGGGTGTCATCAGCACAGAGCTGGTCTTGTAAGCCATGGGAGGTTATCAACTGGCCCAGGGAAGAGGTATAGAGAGAAAAAAGGAGGGGCTCAAGGACAGAGCCTAGGGGTACCCCAACAGAAAGAGGAAGAGTAGCAGAGTAGATGGTGTTGTATGTGATGCTGAAAGTGCGCTGAGATAAGTAGGGGGAAAACCAGGAAAGAGCAGAGTCACAGAGGCCAATGGAGTTCGTTGAGGAGGAGTGGGTGGTCAACTATGTCAAAGGCAGTGGAAAGGTCTGAGAGTATGAGTATGGAGTACTGGCCATTGGGTTTAGCAGTTAGTAGGTCACTGTTGAGTTTAATAGGGTATAATATTATACATGTATTTAAAGCGGAAGTATGGTCTCAATAGAAGTCCTGTTAAAGAATAAGTTCACTTTAAAAAAAATAAATAATAATAATAAATGCACATTTTTTTTCAGGTAAAAACATATGCATTAAATTTATTTTTTTTATAGGGACCTATAAAGCATTGCACCCACGATCAGTATATCGTGGGTTTAATGTCACGGTCTTGCAGACTGTCTGTGTATCTGTCTGCCCATACATCCGATACAAGCAGGCAGTTATACTCTGATGGGAAGTTCACTGAACTACCTTGAGTGCTCAACAGCGCTCTCATAGTTCATTGAGAAGTACAGGCTGACAGCCCCAAAGGCTGTTGGGACTTGTAGTTTTTCCATTGCCCGGCTTATTTATGTAAATCTGCTCGGCAGATTTATTTATGTAAAGCCTTGATCCCAAAAGAAACAAAACTGTTGCTGTCACTGCTTAAAGTGGTTCTTCAGTCAGGTTTAAATAAAATAGGTCAGCAGCTACAAATCCTGTAGCTGCTGACTTTTAATAAAGGACACTTACCTGTCCAGGAATCCAGTGCCATTAGCACCTGGGCCGGTTCTTCGCTGGTCTTCCAGTCCCTGGTCTGGCATGTTTAGTGTGGGAAGGCCAGCTGTGACTCCTTGCGGCTTCATGCTGCGCATGCTTGTGCTACATTGTGCGAATGGTCCCGCAGCCTCCTGGGACCTGTGATGTGTCCCAGAATGTTGCAAGCAGGGTGGGGGGAGGAAGAACTTCTGCTTGAATTGCCTCGGCAATTCCAGTAGAAGTGGGTACCTGAGAAAACTAGGTACCCGCAACTCCCCATCCAAAAAAAAAAACTTTTCCAAAGAAGAAGAGGGGAGGGTGACATAAAGTGGAACTTTTCTTTTAGGGTGAAGTTCCGCTTTAAAAAGTGTTAGCCCTGGTTCACATTTGTGCAGGCCGTGCTCCCCGCGTTTGCGTGGGCTGCCATGCCTGTTGGTTCCACAAAAAAAATAAAAGGTGCATGCACCTTTTTAAAAATGCGGCAGCAGGGAAATCACATGGTCTTTTTGACCATGCAATTTCCCTGCGATTCCCGCACCCAAACTTGCACCGTGAGCTGATATGCATGGGGGTGCCATTCAGATTGAATGGCAGCCCCGTGCGTCTCGTAGGAGCAGTACATTTGGCTGTAGGTTGTTGCTGGTGCATGAACAGATGTGATTCCCACACCCGCAACCAGCCCGCACAATATGAACCAGGTCTCCGGTGGAGATTGGCTTCAATTTGTTAATGTATATAAATCTTCTAGTGCATCTAGCACTCCCATCCCCCCCACACTGACGCTTCTGTTGTCTGCTGTGCCTCCTGTGCTCCTTCATCCAGAGTTTTGTCTCACAAATATTGGAATACTGTTACTAAATATTGTTACTGGTCAAATCGCCATGTGAAAATAAAGGAGAAAGAGCCTTAAAAAAAAACAAAAAACAAAAGCAGCCACCACATCTAATGATCGTTAAGCTGCATTTTCAGTGTTACATTTTCAGTTTTGGGTTTAATACCGCTTTAAGCCCATGGATACTCCAACCTATCCTTCCAGCACCAAGTCCAATCTTTAACAAACTCGTGCAGACTCCACCTCCGCAACATCGCCAAAATCCGCACGTTCCTAACCCCAGAAACCACTAAACAGCTCATCCACTCCCTCATCATATCACGACTCGACTACTGCAACTCCCTCCTCACTGGCCTGCCTCGCCGCTGGCTATCCCCGCTTCAGTCAATCCTGAATACGGCTGCCAGACTCATTCACCTTTCCAACCGCTCTGTCTCCGCCACCCCCCTCTGCCAATCCCTCCACTGGCTTCCGATTGCTCAACGGATCAAATTCAAAGTCCTAACACTGACGTACAAAGCTGTCCACCATACTGTCCCCAACTACATCACTGACCTAATATCCAAGTACCGCCCAACACGCTCACTCCGCTCCTCACAAGACCTCCTTCTCTCTAGTTCCCTGGTCTCTTCCTCCCATGCCCGCCTCCAGGACTTCTCCAGGGTGTCACCCATCCTCTGGAACTCCCTGCCCCAACCCATCAGATTATCACCTACTCTCCTCTCCTTTAGGCGCACCCTGAAAACCCACCTCTTCAGGGAAGCCTACCCCACCCCCTGCTAACTTGCCGACCTCCTCCACTCTTCCTACCAGCTATCTCCTCCTGTGCCACCATCCCCTCCCTCCTAGATTGTAAGCTCGAAAAAGCAGGGCCCTCAATCCCCTCATGTTTTGCATTGTATTTTTATTGTTCTGTCACATGTTCTGTCCCCCTTTGTAATGTACAGCGCTGAGCGAACTATTGGCGCTTTATAAATACTGTATAATAATAATAAAGAATAATAATAATGGATACATTGCTCAGCTGTGCGGTCACTAACTTTGCGCTATCATGATCTTATACATCAGCAGCTGCTGTCCATTTATTTCAGAACAGCTGCGCCGACCGACCAAAGTCGTCTCTGAACACCCAGGCGTAAACCTTTAGATCGCACGTTGCGGCATTCCTGCATTAAAACTACAATATAGCGAAATGACACTGCCAACAATAGCAGGCCGGATCTCTGGCTACGCAATCTCTGCACAGGATATTTATTAGAAGGGGTGGAGGGGGAGATAGAACGCTTTTTATTTCAGCCAACATAAATTCCCAAACTTGTTAACAATGCCTTGAACTGTCTGTGCAGACTTGTTTTAAAGCAGCTATATATCGCACTGACAATTTAATTTCTGCAGATCTTTTCTTTGACTAGTCCTTAGCTGTCGCTCCTCTTGTAGGAACTTGCAGGCCGGGAAGGTTCCTAAGCTGAGCTCACTAGGTGATTAAACATGCCCTGAATGCATCACATACTTCCACCTCCACTGCTCGGGATAGGTGAAGACTCCATGCTCTACGTCTCAGGAGATTTTATTGTTTTTAAAGAAAAAAAAACTCACTTTGGCCGTAGGATTGCCTAACTGTTCCCGAGAAAAGAGGATTGTGAAAGTTTGTGCTGCTTGGGGAAGCTGGGTTGGCCGGTTGTCTGAAATGTAAAGGCGAGGGTGGCGGGGTCTCATGCTTTTGTTGTTGACGGCATGCCTGTTAGTAGAAGGAAGTGTTTGCTTTCTGCTGTGTGAAGGGACAGGAAGGATTTGGTTGTGACTTGTGTTTCGTTGTAGGTGAGCGTCCTCACTGATCAGGTGGAGGCCCAAGGAGACAAGATCCGGGACCTGGAATCCTGCGTGGAGGAACACCAGCTGAAGCTTAATGCTACCGAGGAAATGCTCCAGCAGGTAGGTGCAACATGTGCATGGAAAGAACCTGACCAGGAATACGGAATGTTCTTAAAGGGTTAGTTCACCTCTAGTCGTCATTATTATTTCAGGTACTTATATAGCGCCATCAATTTACACGCTTTACATATATATTGTACATTCACATCAGTCTCTAACCCTCAAGGGGCGTACAATCTAAGGTCCCTAACTTACATTCATACATACACATACTAGGGACAATTTAGACAGGAGCCAATTAATCTACCAGCATGTCTTTGGAGTGTGGGAGGCAACCGGATTACCCAGAGGAAACCCACGCAGGCACAGGGAGAACATGCAAACTCCAGGCAGGTGGTGCCGTGGTTGGGATTCAAACCAACAACCCTAGTGCTGCCAGGGGGAAGTGCTAACCATTTAGCCACTGTGCTGCCCTAATCAGTCATGACTTTATGATTATGATTTATTATTTCAGGTACTTATATAGCGCCGTCAATTTACGCAGCACTTTACATATGTATTGTACATTCACATCAGTCCCTAACCCTCAAGGGGTGTACAATCTAAGGTCCCTAACTTACATTCATACATACACATACTAGGGACAATTTAGACAGGAGCCAATTAATCTACCAGCATGTCTTTGGAGTGTGGGAGGCAACCGGATTACCCAGAGGAAACCCACGCAGGCACAGGGAGAACATGCAAACTCCAGGCAGGTGGTGCCGTGGTTGGGATTCAAACCAACAACCCTAGTGCTGCCAGGGGGAAGTGCTAACCATTTAGCCACTGTGATGCCCTAATCAGTCATTACTTTATGATTATGATTTATTATTTCAAGTACTTATATAGTGCCGTCAATTTACACAGTGCTTTACATATATATTGTACATTCACATCAGTCCCTAACCCTCAAGGGGCGTACAATCTAAGGTCCCTAACTCACATTCATACATACATATATTAGGGACAATTTTAGACAGGAGCCAATTCACCTACCAGCATGTCTTTAGAGTGTGGGAAGAAACTGGATTACCCGGAGGAAACCCACGCAGGTACAGAGAGAACATGCAAACTCCAGGAAGGTGGTGACGTGGTTGGGATTCAAACCAACAACCCTAGTACTGCCAGGGGGAAGTGCTAACCATTTAGCCACTGTGCTGCCCTAATCAGTCATGACTTTATGATTATGATTTATTATTTCAGGTACTTATATAGCGCCGTCAATTTACGCAGCACTTTACATATATATTGTACATTCACATCAGTCCCTAACCCTCAAGGGGCGTACAATCTAAGTCATGTACACTTGACGTTTTTTTACAGATGCTGTGTTTGGCTGTTGACCTTTTTTTTAAACAGGTAGTAAACCCCCTTCATTACAACCTCTCCAACTGCCCCCCCGCATGTTATCCTATGTGTCCATACACTCATGTAATCCACATTTTTTGGCTGGGAAAAAAAAACAAGACAAGTGGGTTTCTAGAGGAGATTTTTAGCTGTAAAAATGCTCTAACGCTGCAAAACGCAGCAAAACACGGTAAAATGCGGTAAAACGTCTTGTGTTTTTGGATTTTTTTTAACCCCCAAAAATTATTTTTTGGTAAAAAAAAATGCTAAACAAACGCAAACACTGAAACACGTGGGAAAATGCAGCAAAACGTCACTAAACGCTAATGCAAAAACGCTAAAAAAAGCTGAAAAACTCAAATTTTTAACGTGATTTTACACAGCTAACGTTACCAGCGTTATCAAAACGTCCCGTGTACATGAGGACTTAAAGAAAGAAATGTAAGGGCCCTTTCACATTGCTTCATGTAAGCGTTTTTCTGCATATGTGTTTTGATGCGTTTTAGGTTCGTTTTCTGGTTGCCTGACCCCTAGCATGCATCTGCTTCAGTAGATTCTGATTGGTCACTGCTAATTTTACAAGGTCATTTCTGGGTTTGCAAAGACATTTGTTGAACACCAGGTAAATCTATATCCTTTATCTATTGAACAATATATTTAAATTAAAGGAGAAGTACAGCTAAAGCTCATTTGGCTGTACGTCTGTGAATCACAGGAGTGCAGTTCGTTCTGCACTCCTGTGACCTGTTTTCAGCCTTGTCTAAAGCCTGATGGCAGCTGATGTCACAGAGCCGCTCCAGGCTAGAGAAAGATCATGTCCGCTGAAAGCCTGATCCAGCCTCTCCTGCCCCTCCACAGTTCAGTGCTCCATTGAACTTGGAGCAGGGGGGGCAGAGCAGAGAGCGGTGACTGACAGTCACCGCTCTCTGCTCAGAGCAACAGGGAAAACTGAGCGATCGGTGGTGTTTGATCACTCAGTTCTCAACCTTGGAGCCAGCGGGGGACAGATGCAGTTTCCATAAGTGAGTGGAGCCTGTTAGCCCCGTCCCACAGCTCTGCACTGGCTATTTACAGCTCAGTGATGGTGTCACTGCTAATTGTACAAGGTAATATCTGGGTTTTCAAAGGCATTTGTTGAACACCAGGTAAATCTATATCCCTTGGCTATCGAACAATATATTTAAATTAAAGGAGAAGTAAAGCCTGCTGGCAGCTGATGTCCTAGAGCTGCTCCAGGCTAAAGAAAGATCATATCTGCTGAAAGTCTGAGCCAGCCTCTCCTGCCCCTCCACAGTCCAGTGCTCCAGTGAGCTAAGGAGGTGGCAGAGCAGAGAGCGGTGACTGAAAGTCACCGCTCTCTGCTCAGAGCAGCAGGGAAAACTGAGCGGTCGGTGGTGTTTGATCGCTCAGTTCTTAACCTTGGAGCTGGCGGGGGACAGATGCAGCATCCATTTGCTGCTGCATCCACCTAGGTAATTATGATTTAAAAAAAAAAAAAAAAAACAAGTCCCAAACTTCTCTTTTAATGTTTTTGTTCTCAGAATTCAGCTTTAACTAAAGAAGGGAATAGTCGGGTTATTAGGCTGCTTGTGCTAACTGGCAGAGCTGTGTAAATCTCAGGACTGATTGGACACTATTACAAATCAGATACTTGTTTATCATGTGTGTAGTAAGCGGTTTGCCTGGATTTCAGCGTTCAGTTTATTATATTTATTATAAAAGGTGGAGTTTATGATGTAGGTGTGTTGAGCTCATATCATAATTCCTACTTTGGGTTTTATTTAGCTCTCAGTACCTCAGCTTGTAAAGACAGACCTGCCTGAAAAAGTCATTTTAATGCTGAGGATTAGGCATCTGGATATTCATTCCAAAACACGGAAGACATATGGAGGAAGGAACAGTCAAAGGAGCAATAAATGTAACCTACAATTTATTGTTAGGTAATAGAACTCATAATGCTATGTACCATCTGCATAGAAGACTTTCCCACATCTGTACAAAATATTGGAAGGACATTCTCTCTGTAGTCATGTGCAGTCAGGGATTAGAGGCCGAAGGAGGCTTATTAGAGGCTGCCTGCAATGGTCAATGAGATTACTGGCAGATGACCAACTGGGTGCAGGAAATTTCTCATCTTCACACTAGAGTCTGTATTGGATTCTCTCACTTCTGATCAGCATCAAAAATGTAAAAAAAAAGAAGTTCTACCCAAATGCATTCATTTATTTTGGGTGGATTGGGGTAGGGTTTAGTCCCTCGTAAGGACAAGTTTCCCCCAACCCACAGTAGGGTGGTGAAGGACCACGTCTGGCTTTTCAACAGAGCTATCGTGTCTGGAATTCCTCTAGCTATTCTTTATAGGAATATATGGGGAATTCACTTGGGCAAGTGCAAACACTAGCTTAGCTGAAAAGCCCAGTTTTGCCTTTTACAGTTTTGTTGTAATTATAAGCTTTTGGACAGCAAAAAAGATTAAACCCAACCCAAAGTGAAGGTAAATCCCCCAATTGTCACCAGAACAGGTGTAACTCTTGGAGGATTTCTACCTCCCCTCTTGTTCTTGTAACTATAATTTTGGTTTTCCCATTAAAGTGTTACTAAACACACAACAGAAGTTACATAGTTACATAGTTAGTCTGGCTGAAAAAAGACAAAAGTACATCCAGTTCAACCATTAAAAAAAAAAAAAAATAAGTTATAATCCTATACCCACAGTTTATTCAGAGGAAGGCAAAAAAACTCAGCAAAGCAAGATCCAATTTGCTCCTGTAATTCCTTCCTGATCCTCCTATAGGCAATCGGATATTCCCTGGATCAACTTTACCTATAAATGTTAGTATCCAGTTATATTCTGTGTATCTAAGAAAGAATCCAGGCCTTTTTTAAAGCAATCCACTGAGCTGGCCAGAACCAACTCTTGAAGGGGTCTATTCCACATTTTCACAGCTCTTACTGTGAAGAAACCTTTCCGAGTTTGGAGATTACATTTCTTTTCCTCCAGATATAAAGAGTGCCCCCTTGTCCTCTGTGATGACCTCGGGGTGAATAGCTCTACACCAAGTTCACTATATGAACCACTGATGTATTTATACATGTTGATCATATCCCCCCTTATGTATTATACATGTAGATCATATCCCCCCCTTATGTAATATACATGGAGATCATATCCCCCCTTATGTATTATACATGGAGATCATATCCCCCCTTATGTATTATACATGGAGATCCTATCCCCCCTTATGTATTATACATGGAGATCATATCCCCCCTTATGTATTATACATGGATATCATATCCCCCTTATGTATTATACATGGAGATCATATCCCCCCTTATGTATTATACATGGAGATCATATCCCCCCTTATGTATTATACATGGAGATCATATCCCCCCTTATGTATTATACATGGAGATCATATCCCCCCTTATGTATTATACATGGAGATCATATCCCCCCTTATGTATTATACATGGAGATCATATCCTCCCTTAGGTATTATACATGTAGATCATATCCCCCCTTATGTATTATACATGGTGATCATATCCCCCCTTATGTATTATACATGGAGATCATATCCCCCCTTATGTATTATACATGGAGATCATATCCCCCCCTTATGTAATATACATGGAGATCATATCCCCCCTTATGTATTATACATGGAGATCATATCCCCCCTTATGTATTATACATGGAGATCCTATCCCCCCTTATGTATTATACATGGAGATCATATCCCCCCTTATGTATTATACATGGATATCATATCCCCCTTATGTATTATACATGGAGATCATATCCCCCCTTATGTATTATACATGGAGATCATATCCCCCCTTATGTATTATACATGGAGATCATATCCCCCCTTATGTATTATACATGGAGATCATATCCCCCCTTATGTATTATACATGGAGATCATATCCCCCCTTATGTATTATACATGGAGATCATATCCTCCCTTATGTATTATACATGGTGATCATATCCCCCCTTATGTATTATACATGGTGATCATATCCCCCCCTTATGTATTATACATGGTGATCATATCCCCCCTTATGTATTATACATGGAGATCATATCCCCCCTTAGGTATTATACATGGAGATCATATCCCCCCTTATGTATTATACATGGTGATCATATTCCCCCCTTATGTATTATACATGGTGATCATATCCCCCCTTATGTATTATACATGGAGATCATATCCCCCCTTATGTATTATGCATGGAGATCATATCCCCCCTTATGTATTATACATGGTGATCATATCCCCCCCTTATGTATTATGCATGGAGATCATATCCCCCCTTATGTATTATACATGGTGATCATATCCCCCCTTATGTATTATACATGGAGATCATATCCCCCCTTATGTATTATGCATGGAGATCATATCCCCCCTTAATCTCCTCTTTTCAAGAGAGAATAAATTCAGTTCCTCTAATCTTTCCTCATAGCTGAGCTCCTTCATGCCTCGTATCAGTTTGGTTGCCCTTCTCTGTACTTTCTCCAGTTCCCCAATGTTCTTTTTGTGAATTGGTTCCCAAAACTGAACTGCATATTCCAGATGAGGTCTTACTAATGATTTGTACCGGGGTAATATGATATCTCTCTCTGGAGTGTATACCTCTCCTAATACAAGAGAGGATTTTGCTCGCTTTAGACTCCGCAGCTTGGCATTGCTCCCATTATTAAGCTTGTGATCTACCAGAACCCCCAGATCCTTCTCCACCATTGATTCCCCCAGTTGTACCCCCCCTAGTATGTATGATGCATGCAGATTCTTAGCCCCAAGTGCAGAACCTTACATTTATCAACATTAAACCTCACTTGCCACATAGTTGCCCAATTACACAGAGCATTGAGGTCGGCTTGTAAGTTGGAGACATCCTGTAAGGACGTTATTCCACGGCACAGCTTGGTGTCATCTGCAAAGACTGAAATGGTATTTATAATCCCAGACCCTATATCGTTTATAAATATACTAAAAAGTAAGGGTCCAAACACTGAACCTTGGGGTACACCACTGACAACCCTAGACCATTCAGAGTATGAATCATTAACTCTCTGAATACGATCTTTTAGCCAGTTTCCATTCATTTACATACGGATCTTTCCAAGCCTGTAGACTTTACCTTACACATTAGCCGTGTGTGGGGAACTGTGTCAAACGCTTTTGCAAAATCCAAGTATACCACGTCTACCACCACCCCTCTGTCCAAGTATACCACGTCCATCACCACCCCTCTGTCCAAGTATACCACGTCCATCACCACCCCTCTGTCCAAGTATACCACGTCCACCACCACCCCTCTGTCCAAGTATACCACGTCCACCGCCACCCCTCTGTCCAAGTATACCACGTCCACCGCCACCCCTCTGTCCAAGTATACCACGTCCACCGCCACCCCTCTGTCCAAGTATACCACGTCCACCGCCACCCCTCTGTCCAAGTATACCACGTCCACCGCCACCCCTCTGTCCAAGTATACCACATCCACAGCCACCCCTCTGTCCAAGTATATCACGCCCACCGCCACCGCTCTGTCCAAGTATATCACGTCCACCGCCACCGCTCTGTCCAAGTATACCACGTCCACCGCCACCCCTCTGTCCAAGTATACCACGTCCACTCCTCTGTCCAAGTATACCACGTCCACTGCCATCTCTCTATCCAAGTATACCACGTCCAGCGCCACCCCTCTGTCCAAGTATACCACGTCCAGCACTACCCCTCTGTCCAAGTATACCACGTCCACCGCCATCCCTCTGTCCAAGTATACCACGTCCACCGCCATCCCTCTGTCCAAGTATACCACGTCCACCGCCACCCCTCTGTCCAAGTATACCACGTCCACCACCACCCCTCTGTCCAAGTATGCCACGTCCAGCGCCACCCTTCTGTCCAAGTATACCACGTCCAGCGCCACCCCTCTGTCCAAGTATACCACGTCCACCGCCATCCCTCTGTCCAAGTATACCACGTCCACCACCACCCCTCTGTCCAAGTATACCACGTCCACCACCACCCCTCTGTCCAAGTATACCACGTCCACCGCCATCCCTCTGTCCAAGTAAACCACGTCCACTGCCATCCCTCTGTCCAAGTATACCACGTCCACCACCATCCCTCTGTCCAAGTATACCACGTCCACCACCACCCCTCTGTCCAAGTATACCACGTCCACCATCTGTCCAAGTATACCACGTCCACCGCCACCCCTCTGTCCAAGGTTTTGCTCACCTCCTCATAAAAATAAATCAGATTTGTTTGACAACTTCTGTCTTTCATGAAGCCATGCTGTCTGTTGTTTAAAATATTTTTTTTTCAGTAAGAACTCATCTATGTGGTCTTTTATTAAACTCTCCAGTATCTTACCAACTATAGAAGTTAAACTAACAGGTCTATAATTACTCGGTAAAGATTGTTACCCCTTTTTAAATATTGGCACCAATTAGTAAAGTAAAATCAGTCTGTATAAGAAGTAATTGTTATGCTCACTGTGGAACCAAAGGGGTTAATCCTCCGTAAAAAAGGATGTTTAATCCTGTCTTCTCTGATCCCCCCCTTCTTCCACTGTCCCCAACTCATCTCCTGATAGAACAAAGCCTTGAGGGCACGCTGCACATGCTCAGTTTGGTGTGTATTGCTAGAGAGGTTTTGTTTGTTTTTTTCTTGGGAGAGTGCATATGATCAGCACGGGGCCAATCGGCACTGTCCAGACAGAGGGTCAGGGGCCCTTCAGTCTTTTAGGACAATCAGGGGAAAATGAAAACTCCTCCTACGAGCTTTAACCAGTGCTCTGCTGGACACTGATAGAAGTCACAAGACTGCTATATACTGCTGATGAGAAAAAGTATTTAGCAGTTTATATTTACTAAAATAATTGTATTTCTATGTTCTTTGTACTGTGGGAGACCAGATATAGTGGATGCAGGGTCCAGGGAGACCAGATATAGTGAATACAGGGTCCGGGGAGACCGGATATAGTCAATGCAGGGTCCGGGGAGACCAGATATAGTGAATGCAGGGTCCGGGGAGACCGGATATAGTGAATGCAGGGTCCGGGGAGACCGGATATAGTGAATGCAGGGTCCGGGGAGACCAGATATAGTGAATGCAGGGTCCGGGGAGACCAGATATAGTGAATGCAGGGTCCGGGGAGACCAGATATAGTGAATGCAGGGTCCGGGGAGACCAGATATAGTGAATGCAGGGTCCGGGGAGACCGGATATAGTGAATGCAGGGTCCTGGGTTTAGTAACACTTTAAGTACCCATTCACACTAGAACGCAATGCAGGAAACCACATTTCATGCATGTTTCCCACACCATGTTCATAGTTCACTGCTGTTGAAATCTGCAGTGGGTTTCAATGTTAAATTAACAACACCCCAAACACAGGTCACAAATGAAGTGCAATTGCCTGCACCACACCGCATGGTACAGAAGAACCATGCAATCCAGTTGCAGGTGATTATAAATGCAGTGCATGCACTTGTTTTGGTGCGGTCCAGTGCAATTCAGCCCATTCAAAGTGAATTGGCTCAAATTTCACGGCATGTGAATTGCACAGGAATGTGCAATTTCTGGTGTGAACCGGCCCTAAATCTAGGTTCACACCTATGCGTTTTCCGATGCTTTTTGCAGAAATGCACAACAGTCCATTTAACATGATTTCCTATGGGACAGGTTCCGTTCTCAGCGTTTTCACTCGGTGCACTTTTTAGAAAGGGTCAGGAACTTTTTCAACTCAAAACGTTGCTTTTTTTGTTCTATAGACTTCAATGGAGACGCTGCAGAAAAGCATGTAGTGTGTTTTGGACGCATTTTTGATGTGTTTTGCATTTTAATCTACCAGGCAACAATTTTGGAAAAAAAAAAAACACAAACTGTATCAAAATAGCGGCAAATATGCATGTGCAAAACGCACCGCAAAAACACTGAAGAAAAGGATCAAATGCAAACTGCATAGGTGTGAACCTAGCCTAGTTGTCCCATTGACAAAGGAACCTAAGACAAATAGAGAGGTGGAAACTCCCTAGAGGGGTACAGGCAGGAAATAAAAACCCAACAGGGGTTCTAAGTAGGGCCAGGGTTGCAGAATAAAATGAGTGCTATGTATATACATTAATAATGCAGCAGGAATGGTAGGTGTATGCGAATTCTGTGTTGCAGTATTATACATTTTATCACAATGCACAAGTGGGAATGCAGCTTCTAGGAGCAAAAAAAAAATGCTAATAACAGCTTCTAGGAGCTTAAAAAAATGCTAGTGTGCATGGAGCCTAAAGGTACCCTGTAATGGAGGGAGCCATTGCTGATCTTCTAAAACAGTTATCGTCAGTATTTGGACTCGCTGACCTGGAATCAGCATGCATGTCAGGAAAGTCAAAGTTAAGTCAGGACATCTGATTTGCATGCTTGTGCCAGGTCAGTGACCCAGAAGTACTGAAGCCATTGGATCAGCATGACAGTCAGGCAATTAGTATTTTTCGAAGCAGGGTTTAGCAGAGGCAGTCTACTCTTAGCACAGGTTCTCTTTAATTGCTTCATTAAGATTAGCAATGTTAGGACAGTCACATAACCATATAATAGGGTTGATTTACTATATAGACTGAGCTTTGCAAGTGCAGTTTCACTTATTTCTTTAGTAATGTAATGTGATGACGCCTCACTTTGTATAGGATACCCAATCAGGTGCAAGGAAAATTAAAAAAAAAAACAAAAACATTTTTGTTTGCACATCAGCAAGAGCTTTACCACATTTACTAAGGTCTGGGGAAAGTGCGCAATCTGTTTGTCTTTAGTAAATCAACCCCATAATGGTGGATTGTTTCTGCTCTTTGCTCCCAGCCCTGATTAGTGCAAGGTTGTCTATTCCCCCGAAGTCCTCTTCCCACAAGAAATATTGTTCAGATGTTTTTCTTTAACAGTAATTATAATCCCATCCCCGGGGCAATCAATAAATATGATTAGTGCCATATACTTCTAAATGACTCTTTTGTTGTTCCTGTACAGTGTGATTGAAATAACTGTCATTGTACTTGGCAGAATATGAAAACAATAAACGTAACTCCTTCTGGAATGATTTATTCATGTCTGAATGGGGGTTTGTTTTGTGTTTGTTTGCTTTTACAGTATGAAAGCAATGTACTTAGGAAAATACAGTATACTGTACTGAAAGTCAACCCTGAACCTTGGCTCCTGGGGGATCCCAGCCTCTTAAAGGGACCTGGAATGGATTTAGGACCATACATTTTTAACTTTTTAATTATTTTTATATATTCACAACTCCTCTCTCTCTCCCCTTTGTCCTCTTTCTTTCTCCCTTCCTCTCTCTCTCAACCCAGTCCTCTCTCCCCCTTCCTCTCTTTCTTTCCTACGTCCTTTCTCTGTCCCATCCTCTCTTTCTCTGCCCAGTCCTCTCTCCCCTGTCCTCTCTCTTTCCCTCTCCCCCCCATCCTCTTTCTCTCTCCCCCCAGTCCTCTCTCTCTCCCCCCCTCTTCCCTGCCCTCTCCCCCCCCATCATCTCTCTCTCTCTCCCCTGTCCTCTCTCTCTCTCCCCCATCATCTCTCTCTCCCCTGCCCTCTCTCTCTCTCTCCCCAGTCCTTTCTCTCTCCCCGGTCCTCTCTCTCCTCCGTCCTCGCTCTGTTTCTCTGCGTCCTCACTCTCTCCCCCTGCCCTCTCTCTCCCCCCGTCCTCTCTCTCCCTCCCCGCCCTCTCTCTATCTCCCTCGTCCTCTCTCTCCCCCCCTCGTCCTCTCTCCCTCGCCCTCTCTCTCCCTCCCTCGTCCTCTCTCCCTCGTCCTCTCTCCCTCCCTCGTCCTCTCTCCCTCGTCCTCTCTCTCTCCCTCGTCCTCTCTCTCCCTCCCTCGTCCTCTCTCTCCCTCCCTCGTCCTCTCTCTCCCTCACCCTCTCTCTCTCCCTCACCCTCTCTCTCTCCCTCACCCTCTCTCTCTCCCTCGTCCTCTCTCTCTCCCCTGTCCTCTCTTTCTCCCCTGTCCTCTCTTCCCGTCCGTTTCCTCTACCCCCATCCTCTCTCTCTCCCCTCCTCTCTCTCTCCCCATCCTCTCTCTCCTCCTCTCTCCCCGTCCTCTCTCCCCCCGCCCCCTTTCTCTCTCTCCCCGTCCTCTCTCCCCTCCTCTCTCTCCCCCCGTCCTCTCTCTCTCTCTCTCCCCCTGCCCTCTCTCTCTCCCCGTCCTCTCTCTTTCCCCTCCTCTCTCTCTATATCTCCCTCCCCTCCTCCCTCTCTCTCTATCTCTCCCCCCTCCTCCCTATCTCTATCTCTCCCTCCCCTCCTCCCTCTCTCTATCTCTCCCTACCCTCCTCCTTCTCTCTCTCCCTCCCTCCCTCCCTCCCTCCCTCCCTCTCTCCCTCCCTCCCTCTCTCCCTCCCCTCCCCCCTCCCCCCTTCCCCTCTCTCTCTTTCCCCCATCCTCTCTCCCCTCCGCCCTCTCTCCCCCACCCCCCTCTCTCCCCAGTCCTCTCTCTCTCATCCATCCTCTCTCTCTCCCTCTTTCTCCCTCCTTCCCCCTCTGTGTGTGTCTCTCTCTCTTTCTCCCACCCCCCTCTCTCTTTTTCTCCCACCCCCTTCTCTCTCTCTCTCTTTCTCTCACTTTTTCTTTCCTTTCCCTCCCCTCTCTCTTCTCCCCACCCCCACACTGTCCCTTTTTTTCTCATTCTCCCTCCCCTCTCTCTCTCTTACTCTGTCTCCTCCTTTCTTTCTTTTTTCCCCTCTTCCTCCCCTCTTCTCTCTCTTTCCTCCATCTCTCGATCCTTCTTCTTTCCCTCCCACCCCTCTTTCTCTTCCTCTCTATCTTTCTTTCTTCCTCTCTCTCTCTCTCTCTCTCTCTCTCTCTCTCTCTCTCTCCCTCTCTCTCTCTCTCCCTCTCTCTTCTTTTTTCTGCCAAAAAAATACATACAGCATCTATAAACATAGTGTTTTAGTTCTATCAATAGATCCAACCACAGGTTTTGGAGTTGGCTAGAAATGGACAGTCAGCTGTTAGTCTCAGTTCTGCTTAATGCTGAGCTCTCTTTCTTCTCTCTGTCTCTCTCGCACTGTCTCTCCCCTTCTTCCTCTCTTTTTTATCTACCTCCCTCCTTCTCTCTTTTCTCTGTCTCTCTAATAAAAAGTACATAGTGTATCTGTACACATAGAGTGTTTTATTTCTCTCACTAGATCAGGGGCGGACTGACAACTCATGGGGCCCCCGGGCAATAGGGGATCATGGGTCCCCTGTGTCCTTGCCCAAACACAAAAAAGCCTATGAAAAAGGAACCAGGGGCATCTCATGGGGCCCCCTACTGACCCCGGGCCCTCGGGCAGTGCCCCTGGACTAGATCTTACCACGCCCCTGCACTAGATCTTACCACAAGTTCTGGAGATGGCTTGACATGGACAGTCATCTGTTAGTCTCGGTTCTGCTTAAGGCTGAACAATATCACCAAATGCACCATTGCTATGAAGGAGGACATGGTTGGCACCAACAAGAAACAGATCCTTTCATGTCTGCCTAGCTTCCCCAATTGTATTGCTTATAGAGTTCTAAATGTGTCTTTTTTAACTCTTTGCCAGGTTTTGACACACCACAGGCTGCAGATAAGGATTTAATTATAGCCCAGAGAAGCTTGTGTAAAAAGAACAAAATAAGTAAAATATGAAAGAGCATGAATCTAGCACAGACGCCAACCAGATTCCATCGATCGTTCTTCTCCAGAATATGACATTCATGAGATACACTGCATAGGAAATTAAAACTTTAAATCTAAACTCCAGGCAAACAGCTGAACACAAAGATGAAATATGTATACAAAATCTCTGTGACCTGACAAAGGATTTGTAATTTTGTACAATCACCCGGAGGTATACACAGCTTGGTGTCCATCCACCCGGAGGTATACACAGCTTGGTGTCCATACACCCGGAGGTATACACAGCTTGGTGTCCATACACTCGGAGGTATACACAGCTTGGTGTCCATCCACCCGGAGGTATACACAGTTTGGTGTCCATACACCCGGAGGTATACACAGTTTGGTGTCCATACACCCGGAGGTATACACAGCTTGGTGTCCATACACTCGGAGGTATACACAGCTTGGTGTCCATCCACCCGGAGGTATACACAGCTTGGTGTCCATACACCCGGAGGTATACACAGCTTGGTGTCCATACACCCGGAGGTATACACAGCTTGGTGTTTATCCACCCGGAGGTATACACAGTTTGGTGTCCATACACCCGGAGGTATACACAGCTTGGTGTCCATACACTCGGAGGTATACACAGCTTGGTGTCCATACACTCGGAGGTATACACAGCTTGGTGTCCATACACCCGGAGGTATACACAGCTTGGTGTACATCCACCCGGAGGTATACACAGCTTGGTGTCCATACACCCGGAGGTATACACATCTTGGTGTACATCCACCCGGAGGTATACACAGCTTGGTGTACATCCACCCGGAGGTATACACAGCTTGGTGTACATCCACCTGGAGGTATACACAGCTTGGTTTACATCCACCCGGAGGTATACACAGCTTGGTGTCCATACACCCGGAGGTATACACATCTTGGTGTACATCCACCCGGAGGTATACACAACTTGGTGTACATTCACCTGGAGGTATACACAGCTTGGTTTACATCCACCCGGAGGTATACACAGCTTGGTGTCCATACACCCGGAGGTATACACAGCTTGGTGTACATCCACCCGGAGGTATACACAGCTTGGTGTACATCCACCCGGAGGTATACACAGCTTGGTGTCCATCCACCCGGAGGTATACACAGCTTGGTGTCCATCCACCTGGAGGTATACACAGCTTGGTGTACATACACCCGGAGGTATACACAGCTTGGTGTACATCCACCCGGAGATATACACAGCTTGGTGACCTTACGTTTCTCTACTAAAGTTAAGCAATTCAGTTAGGTCACCACCATGCCGCCAGTCTGTGATTGGGCAATGAACAAGCAGTAGAAACCTGATAGGTCATCATCCTACTCTCTCCTTCTATCAGTGTGCTGCTTGTCATTTAATTGGCCTCCAGTGCTGCACCTCTCTCCCAGTCTATACACAGAAGAACAAAAGAATAATATGAAGACAGAATGAGTATCTTAGGCAGATGCTTTTTAAATTACATTTCATAATATTTTCATAACTACATAACTGCAGTAATTGGTGTGTTATTATATCTCCCTGGCATTCATCTTGAAATTAGAGGGATTGCAGATTCCACTGGTCAATTAACTTAAAGAGTAACTTCACTTTTGTTGGAAAAAAAAAAATATTGTCGTCTGGGTGATCTATGTGCCGGTACATTGCAAGGATTTTATCAAGCTTTGTTGCGGATTCTTTTGTTGTACTGAAGAAAGAGCCACATGTTTCTGTGTTGATATGGAAAGTGAATCTAATGGTAGTGATTTAAAAATGATCGATAAGCTGCTGAAACTGCAGGGTATCAATGAGGAAAATGGCAGAGAGTATTCTCACCAAAAATGACATTTTTGTTACAGGGGATGCCAAAAATCTGACTTCTCTTACTGCAGACTTCTGCAGGAAATTACATTTCCAGGGGGTGTTCTGTATACCTTCTCTGTACAGAATGCCTCCAGGTTTCATTGCATTTTATAGAAAATTACAGAGCTGCATATTGAAAAGGGAAAGTCATTTTTATTACGATTCATTTACAATATGACTTGTATACCAGTTATATGCTATATTACTTTTTCGTTTTATTTCCTTTTTTTTTTCCCATGAAAGTAATGTTACCCATTAATTCATGCAACTAGTTTATCCTCTCCAAAAATGATGTATTCTCTGTAAACCGGGATATTGTAATGAAGTCGAGGTCTATCCTTCTAACATGTCAAGACATCAGTCAACCTCCTCATTACCAGTCAGGGGGCAGTAAAAATTCAGCTCAACTGCCTGCTGTTTCGCCTCTCGCGTGATTGAACCCTAGCCTGAGTTCACATATGTGCGAGTCGGGATTGCATGCATAATCGCAAATGTTTCCAACCTGCACAGAAACGTGCTGTTCTTTAGGAGATGCGGGGAATGCCATTCATTTTTAACTGCACCCCCATGCACCAGCACGCAAAACTGCATGGTGCCGCAAAACCATGCGGTTCCATGTGATGGGTCTTTAAAAAAAGGTTGGGGACTACTTTTCCTGTTTCTCGCGGGTACAGCAGCCCATTCAAATGAATGGGCTGCTGTACCAGTGCCACGCATGCGCAAACGTATACGTGCATATGTGAACCTGGCCTTAAGCTGCTGCATATTGTTTTCATTTCCTGCAGAGAAAGTGACCTTTAAAAGGCTAAATATTGATGTAGATTGGTGACTTTCTGGTGATTGGTTCTCCTTATCATACAAAACTTGGCATGTAGTCTATATGAAGTCACGTGGGGCTTTTGTCAACTTATCTATCATTTACCTGCCTGCAATTCTCTATACTGGGCCTGGCCAACCGGCTCTATTCATCTTATCTATAGAAGTCAATGTGACTAAACTTTGCTCAAATTCTTATGTTTGCGAAACAAGGTCAGGGGACTTTTCTCACAGGGCCAGGCACAGCGAAGTTTGCAGTGCGGTTTGCAGCACTGCTTTTGTTATGAATAAATTGTTGGCCGAAGTCCTATTCCCTGTAATAATAGACTTTTGTTTTTCTAAGGTCTCAAAGGAAACCTCAGAATTTATTACAAGCTTCTGTCCTGTACTGAAATGACTTATTCTGATTTCACTGCACACTGTGAGCTTCTGACACTGTACTAATGACACTGGGCAGGAAGGGGTTAACACCTGGGGCAATCAAAGGGTTAACTGTGTGCTGGGTGTGTTTTTTACTGTTTCAGCACATTGCTTTGTATGGCTCTGCTATGCAGAGCCATACAAAGCAGTGTGCAGGAGCTGACAGGGGAGATATCTGTGTTGTTTACATGCAGGTCTCTCACCCGTCAGTGATACTCCGCGATCTCCAGGTGCCGGCAGCAGAGGCCGCCAATGACGGTGTGGGTAGGGTGCGCGTGCGTGCCCCCAACTTGGAAATGCAAAATCACATATATATATATATATACAGTGGGGCAAAAAAGTATTTAGTCAGCCACCAATTGTGCAAGTTCTCCCACTTAAAAAAGATGAGAGAGGCCTGTAATTGGCATCATAGGTAGACCTCAACTATGAGAGACAAAATGGGAAACAAAATCCAGGCAATCACATTGACTGATTTGGAAAGACTTTATTTGCAAATTATGGTGGAAAATAAGTATTTGGTCAATATCAAAAGTTCATCTCAATACTTTGTTATATATCCTTTGTTGGCAATGACAGAGGTCAAACGTTTCCTGTAAGTCTTCACAAGGTTGGCACACACTGTTGCTGGTATGTTGGCCCATTCCTCCATGCAGATCTCCTCTAGAGCAGTGATGTTTTGGGGCTGTCGCTGGGCAACACAGACTTTCAACTCCCTCCAAAGGTTTTCTATGGGGTTGAGATCTGATGACTGGCTAGGCCACTCCAGGACCTTGAAATGCTTCTTACGAAGTCACTCCTTCGTTGCCCGGGCGGTATGTTTGGGATCATTGTCATGTTGGAAGACCCAGCCACGTTTCATCTTCAATGCCCTTGCTGATGGAAGGAGGTTTGCACTCAAAATCTCACTATACATGGCCCCATTCATTCTCTCCTGTACATGGATCAGTCGTCCTGGTCCCATTGCGGAGAAACAGCCCCAAAGCATGATGTTGCCACCCCCATGCTTCACAGTAGGTATGGTGTTCTTTGGATGCAACTCAGAATTCTCTCTCCTCCAAACACGACGAGTTGTGTTTCTACCAAACAGTTCTATTTTGGTTTCATCTGACCATATGACATTCTCCCAATCCTCTTCTGGATCATCCAAATGCTCTCTAGCAAACTTCAGACGGGCCCGGACATGTACTGGCTTAAGCAGGGGGACACGTCTGGCACTGCAGGATCTGAGTCCCTGGCGGCGTAGTGTGTTACTGATGGTAGCCTTTGTTACGTTGGTCCCAGCTCTCTGCAGGTCATTCACTAGGTTCCCCCGTGTGGTCCTGGGATTTTTGCTCACCGTTCTTGTGATCATTTTGACCCCATGGGGTGAGATCTTGCGTGGAGCCCCAGATCGATGGAGATTATCAGTGGTCTTGTATGTTTTCCATTTTCTAATTATTGCTCCCACAGTTGACTTGTTCACACCAAGCTGCTTGCCTATTGCAGATTCAGTCTTCTTAGCCTGGTGCAGGTCTACAATTTTGTTTCTGGTGTCCTTCGACAGCTCTTTGGTCTTCACCATAGTGGAGTTTGGAGTGTGACTGTTTGAGGTTGTGGACAGGTGTCTTTTATACTGATAACAAGTTCAAACAGGTGCCATTGATACAGGTAATGAGTCCAGGACAGAGGAGCCTCTTAAAGAAGAAGGTACAGGTCTGTGAGAGCCAGAAATCTTGCTTGTTTGTAGGTGACCAAATACTTATTTTCCACCATAATTTGCAAATAAATTCTTTCCAAATCAGCCAATGTGATTGTCTGGATTTGTTTTCTCATTTTGCCTCTCATAGTTGAGGTCTACCTATGATGCCAATTACAGGCCTCTCTCATCTTTTTAAGTGGGAGAACTTGCACAATTGGTGGCTGACTAAATACATTTTTGCCCCACTGTATGTGTGTGATTTTGTGCAGCCCTGTCACCCTGTAGCAGTATTTCTGCTATAGGGCGGTGGGAAAGCGGCTAAAGACAAAACCTTTTTTTACTTTGATAGAGTAATGGAGGGTTACAACCCCTGTAATTTATTTTGTCCCATAACCAAAACAGCAAGTGAGAGGAAAACACTCCAAAGTGATGGAATCCTGGGGTGTCACTAGAATTAGTGTCCCCATTGGAGGATTTCTCCTCCTATTCCTCTTCTGATGTCAACCCAAAATTAGAGATTTTCTTTTACTTTCGTTGATAATGATAAACAGGACAAATAGAGAGGATGAATCTCCCTAATGGGGGCACAGACAGCAATGAAAACTGACAGGGGTCTTAATCCCTCTCCACACATGGTGAGATTGGTGAAGGGATGTCATTGATCACCCACTGCTCATCATAGTGAATGTCGTGCAGCATCAAATAGGAGCCAGAATAATGCACTCTTATAAAAAAAGTCATTATCATAATTATTTATTTACATTGCAACTCCGGCCAAACAGCTAATTCCATGGAGGAAACAAGCAGATCATGCTGTGTTATCTGTGCAGCAATGCATACATCCGGTGACTCGCTCAGTCTGGCATGTTGAAGATCAATAAAACATATTTCAAGTATTTGCACCAGCTGAACTGAAAACTGGTTCCACTTCTTCTATAAATGAATACTGTTGAAGGAATGTATACTAAAGGGTGATTCCCTATCTTTGAGATCTAGGAGTAAATAAAAAAACAAAAACAGCTTAATTAAATGAGTTGGATTAGCAAAACAAACTGACACCCCACATGAAGAATGCAAGTCTTTCTTTAATTACAGAAAAAAAAAAGCTTCTGTGGCAGGTGGTCAGGACATGCAGGGTGTCACAGGCACTGGAAGCGAGGGGGAAATCTCTTAATGGGGGGCTACTTCTTCATTGTCCAATCAGCAGCAAGCCTGCTTTTTGCCTTCCTCTGGATCAACTGGGGGTATAGGATTACAGCTTTTTTTTTTTTTAATGGTTGAACTAGATGGACTTTTGTCTTTTTTTTCAGCCAGACTAACTATGTAATAGCACCTTATCAGGAATATGAAGGAATATCAGCCACACTCCACTGAAAGTATTATTTATTTATTTCAGGTACTTATATAGCACTCTCAATTGACACAGCCCTTTACATATATATCGTACATTCACATCGGTCCCTAACCCTCAAGGGGCGTACAATCTAAGGTCCCTAACCCTCAAGGGGTGTACAGTCTAAGGTCCCTAACCCTCAAGGGGTGTACAGTCTAAGGTCCCTAACCCTCAAGGGGCGTACAATCTAAGGTCCCTAACTCTCAAGGGGCGTACAATCTAAGGTCCCTAACCCTCAAGGGGCGTACAGTCTAAGGTCCCTAACCCTCAAGGGGCATACAGTCTAAGGTCCCTAACCCTCAAGGGGCGTACAATCTAAGGTCCCTAACCCTCAAGGGGTGTACAGTCTAAGTTCCCTAACCCTCAAGGGGCTTACAATCTAAGGTCCCTAACTCTCAAGGGGCGTACAGTCTAAGGTCCCTAACCCTCAAGGGGCGTACAATCTAAGGTCCCTAACTCTCAAGGGGCGTACAATCTAAGGTCCCTAACCCTCAAGGGGCGTACAGTCTAAGGTCCCTAACCCTCAAGGGGCGTACAATCTAAGGTCCCTAACTCACATTCATACATACATTTGGAATCCCAAACGTGGCTGGGCAGAATTACTAATCCTTTGGCAGATATGACCGATCACATCTTTGTATCTCAGTGTATTTAGCTTTTTTTTTTTTCTTGTTGCTAGGTAGATTAAAACGCATAAAAAATGCACTACATGCTTTTCTACAGCATCTCCATTGAAGTCTATAGAACCAAAAATGCAACGTTTTGCCTTTAAAAAAGTCCCTGAATCTTTGCAAAAAACGGATCGGGTGAAAACGCGGAGATGTGAACCTGTCCCGTAGGAAATCATGTTAAATGGACTCCTGTGCATTTCCGCAAAAGGCTGCAGAAAATGCGTAGTCGTGAACCTAGACTAAGGCTGCATTCACACTATAGTAGCGCATGCACACACGCAAAATCAAGTGATTTTTGTGTGCTTTTGCAAAACATACACAAAACACACGTTGAACTTGGAGTGCCATTTCTGCTAAATGGCACCATGCGTTTTTAGTATATTTTGTGAAAACATGCAAAAATCACATGATTTTGCGTGTGCGCATGCGCTACTATAGTGTGAATGCAGCCTAAGGCTATGTTCACACTAGCTTTGTCAGCAGGAGTCAGACAGGCATTTGGGAAGTGTTTTTAACGCTTCTCAAACGCCTATGAAAATTCTGCACATGGAATCGTTAACGCGCATTGCGTCGCGGCAAAGCTGACAACTCGTGTCGAGTCAGGAGGAGTTCAAGCCTCCCATTCAAGTCTATGGAGCCGCTCTGGAAACGCCTGGCAGGCATTTGCGGTGCGGTTGTGATGTGGTTGCAGAGCGTTAATACCATTTAACTTCATTATAGAAGTTTGTGGTGCAGTTTAACGCTTGCAAACGCCTATCAACCGCCTCAAAACTGCGCATAGGGCGTTTTAGGAGCGTTTGAGGAGCGTTAAAAACGCTTCCCAAATGCCTGTCTAATGCCTGTCAAACGCTATAGGGGCGTTTGGCAAGAGTTAGAAATAAAGTCAAGTGTGAACGATCCCTTCTAGTTCTTCCTATTCCGTCCTCTATGGTTTCATGTGAACTGTCACTATTATGTTCAGGATGAACTGACAATTCCATTACCCAAGGTAGGTTAGTAAGTGATCATTGTGCACCTGAACAAGGGCCTCTGTGTCATCGTATTTTTCTACAAATATGAGATCATAGTGTGTATCAGAGAAGATCAGTGACCTGCATACTTCATATATGTGCCATAAGATGACATTTCCACCCTGCACTCTGTTTTTCCCCTGCAGACACATCGCCCGTCATCTGTCTATTCTTAGCGGCTGCTGTTGCAACTGTTGTTCAGCAGAACCCTTATCCCGGGAATGTTAATCCTGAATGGTATTCTCTGATATGAGCAGCAGGTTCTCTCCGTCTACAGGAGGATGATGCCTGCCACTTGTATTTCTATTTTATTTATTTATTTCAGGTACTTATATAGCGCCGTCAATTTTACGCAGCACTTTACATATATATTGTACATTCACATCAGTCCCTAACCCTCAAGGGGTGTACAATCTAAGGTCCCTAACTCACATTCCTACATACACATACTAGGGACAATTTAGACAGGATCCAATTAACCTACCAGCATGTCTTTAGAGTGTGGGAGGAAACCGGTGTACCCGGAGGAAACCCACACAGGCACAGGTAGAACATGCAAACTCCATCAGTCCCTAATCCTCACGGGGTGTACAATCTAAGGTCCCTAACTCACATTCATACATACACATACTAGGGCCAATCTAGACAGGATTCAATTTACCTACCAGCATGTCTTTGGAGTGTGGGAGGAAACTGGAGTACCTGGAGGAAATCCTTTCAGGCACAGGGAGAACATGTAAACTCCAGGCAGGTGGTTGGGATTTGAACCAAGGACCCTAGTGCTGCCAGGCGAAAGTGCTAACCATTTAGCCGCTGTGCTACCCTCAATTTTTAAATATGTGTGCCTGTATATAGGCGTACCTCGGTTTACAAATTTAAATTAGTTCTGCGGGACTTTTCGTATTGCGAAAAATTTGTAAACCGAAACGCAGTTTCCCATAGGAAAGCATTGAAAACCAATTAATCCGTTCAAAACTCTTTATAAAGTGCACTTTAAAGGCATAGTACTGTACAGGGACACGATTTAAAAAAAATTCATAAATGCATCGAAAACCAATTAATCCATTCCGGAGGTCAGAAAAAAGTAAAAAAAAAAAAAGTTTTATCTGTTCAAAAATCTTTATAAAGTGCACTTTAAAGGCATAAAGTGCAGGTGGTGCCGCTGTGGATCCACGCGAAAATCTGTGCAGCCGCACCACCCACACAGAGGAATGCGGACCCACGGGCGGGTGCCATTAGTTCTAATGACACACCGCCCTCACTGGAAAACGCAACCGTATTAGGAACCGCAGCCCGCACGGCCTCATATATGTGAACCGGGGGTCATTGATTTGTAAAAGCTGATTGGCTGAAGCTGACTGCAAACATCTGGCCATACCTGCCGCAAAAATGATCTTGGTGTTGAATGGTTGTGTCCTTATGCGGAACTGCAAGCGTACAATCCAAACACACACGTTCCTGCATTAAAAACTGCTGTGTGTATAAGTGGGTGCTGCAGCGACCGTCGGCTGGAACCGAACAGAATCAGCAAGGGAGAATGTCACCAGCACACCGAGGATCACCAACATGGGTCCAAAAGTTTTATTAAACGATCACATTGTTACAGCAAGGCAACGTTTCGGAGTCTCTCAGGACCCCTTCATCAGGTCACATGCCTGATGAAGGGGTCCTGCGAGACTCCGAAACGTTGCCATGCTGTAACTATGTGATCGCATCACATGCTGTCAGGTATGACCAGAAATGTGTGGGAACACAGGTATAGTCAGGGCTGGAGAGGTGGAATGGTCAGGCAGGCCGTTTGGTAATGTTAAGCACCGCCTGGCGGCATCTCTAGCAGCCCACAGCGCGGGGTTCCTCAGGGTGCGGGGTCTAAGTCCCAATCTGCTTATTCACCAGGGCCCCTGATGGTGGGGATGGACTTGGAGCAGACTGAGACCAGGTCGTGACCCCTGAGTACGTCCGGCAATGGTAGAGAGCGTCGTCAGAGGTATGCGGGAAAAGGAGCCTAACGTGAAGAGGCTGGCAGACCTGGTAACAGGGACAGATTCGTGCAGGATGGATCGTCTGGGTAGCGTAAGGCGTAGTCAGCCAGGCCAGGTCAGCAACGTGTGGGCAGCAAGGTACCGGAGGAGCAGGCAGAGAATGGTCAGGGTCACAAGCCGGGTTCAGTAACTAACAGACAGCGCGGTACAGAGGATCAGGCAGAAGGATGGTTAGGCAAGCCAGGGGTTAAACAGGAGCCGGTCAGGAACAATGCAGAGGTCATGGGAAACAATACACCAAGGCACTGATCACAGGCCAGGTCCTGCTTAAATACACCTCCTGCAATCAGCCTCAGGTGATGGCTTGATTGCAGGAGTGAGATTCTGGCTGCTGAGAGCACCCGCTGGCCAGCCTTGGTACTGCAGCCCACAAGGCAGGTGAGTCCCACCACCATTGGCGAGTCCATTCCTGACACATGCCTGATGAAGGGGTCCTGCGAGACTACAAAACGTTGCCATGCTGTAACTATGTGATCGTGTCACATGCCTGATGAAGGGGTCCTGCGAGACTACGAAACGTTGCCTTACTGTAGCTATGTGGTCGAGTCACATGCCTGATGAAGGGGTCTTGCGAGACTCCGAAAAATTGCCATGCTGTATCTATGTGATCACGTCACATGCCTGATGAAGGGGTCCTGCGAGACTACGAAACATTGCCATGCAGTAACTATGTGATCTAGTCACATGCCTGATGAAGGGGTCCTGCGAGACTACGAAACGTTGCCTTGCTGTAACTATGTGATCGCGTCACATGCCTGATGAAGGGGTCCTGCGAGACTCCGAAACGTTGCCTTGCTGTAACTATGTGGTCGAGTCACATGCCTGATGAAGGGGTCCTGCGAGACTGCGAAACGTTGCCTTGCTGTAACTATGTGATCTAGTCACATGCTTCATGAAGGGGTCCTGCGAGACTCCGAAAAATTGCCATGCTGTATTTATGTGATCGCGTCACATGCCTGATGAAGGGGTCCTGAGAGACTACGAAACGTTGCCATGCTGTAACTATGTGGTCGAGTCACATGCCTGATGAAGGGGTCCTGCGAGACTACGAAACGTTGCCTTGCTGTAACTATGTGATCTAGTCGCATGCTTGATGAAGGGGTCCTGCAAGACTCCGAAACGTTGCCTTGCTGTAACTATGTGGTTGAGTCACATGCCTGATGAAGGGGTCCTGCGAGACTACGAAACGTTGCCTTGCTGTAGCTATGTGATCGCGTCACATGCCTGATGAAGGGGTCCTGCGAGACTCAGAAACGTTGCCTTGCTGTAACTATGTGATTGCGTCACATGCCTGATGAAGGGGTCCTGCGAGACTCCGAAACGTTGCCTTACTGTAACTATGTGATCGTTTCTTAAAACGTTTGGACCCATATTGGTGATCCTCGGGGTGCTGGTGACATTCTCCCTTGCTGCGACACAGGTTTTAGCGCTTAGGAACACTTCCGTTAAAACGCCCTCAATTCCCGGTAGGCCAGCACCAAGCAGTAAGCTTTCGTCTTATATTCCATATAAACATGGAACGGAATCTGGTTGCTGCAGGCGAATGTTCCATTTTCCTTTTCTCCTAATTTTCAGAAGTCGCCCCCCCCCCCCCTTGCTAAATCCTGCGGGAACTATAAATACCAGCTCAGCATCCCATGCATTTGTTAGATTCACTCGGCAGGCTAAAAAGGGGTTACATGATGAGGCAACATTCCCATTGTTCTGCAGTGTGTGAGGCTCAGTCCGCTCTTCACATTTGTTTCTCATTTGCTGAGCGCTGAGCTGCGATTTCTTCCCTCTGTGTGCCATTATGGTCAGAAGCCTGCCTGTATGAGCCAGCCTGAGATTCCTTTATAGAAGAGCCGACTTTTTAATTATCTCCCAACTCCAGCACATGGCTCGGGGTTCCCGTATTCCTGGCAGACCTCAGAGCGCAGCACTTACTAAAAAAGTTTTCAGGCTCCACGTGGAAGACGGCGTCACAGTCTGGAGGGTTTTCTACACAGGAGGCTGCAGGGACTGGGATTGGGGTTTATGCAACACTTGTCGCTGGGAGTGCGCACCTTGCGTTGAGCACACATTAAAGGTGAGCAGATGAAGCGGATCCTTTAAGAAGGCTGATAGGGATCGCTCTACAAGTGAGTTCTTTTTCTGCTTTCCTGTGTTACGCCACTTTTGTATTCTTGACAGAAAAAAAAATATTTTTTTTCATTCAAATTAATTATTACATAACACAGATTTAATTAACGGCTTATTGACATGGGCAGCCAGGGGGAGGTAAAAGCAGGCAGTTGAGCTGTGGTTTTATCTCCCTTGACTGGCCACCCAAACACAGAAATGCAGCTGCATTAAGGCTACGTTCCCATTAGTGAGACTCCAAAGTCGCGCAATTTATAGTGTGATGTGACTTTACACTCTTTGGCACTCAAGTCACATCACAGTAGTGCAGGAACTACTTTACGTCACATAGATTGGAACGGATCCCATTGAAATCAATGGGCTGCGACTTGTCCTGCAACTTTGTGTCCAAAGCTGCATGACAAGTCACATTAGTGGGAACAGGGCCTAGAGGGCAAGTCGCATTCTGCACCTGAAACTGCCTGCTGAACACAACTCATTTAAGTGAATAGGGCCACATTTGGCACTTTCCTGCGTTCAATGCATGGAGTTGCATCGCAGTGGATCAGCATTTTGTTTTTATTTAAAGGTGCACATGTGATGAGAATAAAGAAAGAATAAACAGCAGGGTGACAGCATGACTGACAAAGTAAAAACAATCAGTGTAAAAAACACATTCAAAGTTTGCAGTACAGACCTTCATGGCCAGGTAAGGCTGGCATACGAATGGCTAAGGCTCCATGTACACGGGACGCTTCTGAACGATGGAAACTGACTGCTGGAAAATGCAGGTTAAAAAAAAACTGTTTAGCCGCGTTTGCATACCCTGTTTGCGTTTAGAAGCGTTTTTTAAAGATAACCTCAGGAGACCTTCCACAATGCCCAGAATGCACTGAAAAACAGTAAAAAATTAACTATTTCAGACATTTTGAGAAAAATAGAGAGAGCAGAAGCAGAGAGAGCAGTATGTGTTGACATTAGCTGTCTTTATTTTTTTTGTGGTGTTTGGATGTGTTCCGGCTCATTTCTGTGCAGAAATGATTGCAGCAGTGTCTAACACATATTTTCTTTCATGCGAAACCTCAAAGTATGGTGTACCAGGTCCATATGAGTACCGGGAAACCGCTTTGCATGCATTTTTCATGATGAAAAAAGGATCTGGGCAGCATCTGGAAATGGAAGAGTTAAAAAAAATTTCCAAACGCAAATGCTTATAAACGCGGTTAGCCACATTTACAAGTGTTTGGCGTTTGAAAAGCTGATAAAAAAAATCTACTCCTGAATGAAAGTTTGGTGCGTTCAAATAAATGACTGTCAACTCAACTGCCTGTAAACGACGATGTGGACACGGACACATAGGAAAACATTAGGGAGAGTTCAGGGGCTGCTAAAAAAACGAAGAAAAGCTCCTAAATGTGAGTTTATCAGCTGCAGTGTACATGGAGCATTAGAGTCTGGTTGCATAGGATAGCATTTTGAGAGTTAAAACAGGTAGGGAGGAGGCAGCATAACAAATACCCTCTGAAAAGCACTCCACCACAGATCACTTTTCAGAGGGGCTGCAATAATAGCTGCACATGTGAACAAGCATTAATAAAGTCATGGTGTGTTTGCCTATTATACATTTTTAAAATTAATTTTCCTATTTGTTGATTTGATTTGTATACAGCTTGGTTCGTAATACACAGACCCCCTATTAATAAGATATGTCACTTAATTAAGAACTCATTTACGCTGTTGAGTTTTATGTTGAAATGCAAGTGTCTTGGTTGTCCATATTACATATAATGTCTGTTCTTGTAGCTCACTATACATATTACAATCAGAGCATACGATTACTGTACAATCGTCTTTAGATTTACCTAAACTATGTAATAGGAGGACCTACCTAATCTATCCTGTCCATTTCTTTCCAATGAGGTAGTATGCTGCACTGCTACTTGTTGCTAAGACCACATTCACACAGGTGTACCTATCTGTACCCCCATACAGAGGGCTGTCTCTGCCAGTATGGGATGCACGGATGTTCCACGCATGTACATGCAGGCAGTCCCATTCATATTTACTGGGACGCAGCAGCTGGTCCCAATATGACAGCCATGCAGGTGCATGTCTCCAAACGCAGGCAGGGCCATGGACAAGGGGGTACCACCAGTCCTCCTGTACGGGGCCCAGGCCAGCAGGGGTGAATTGGATATGGGCAGGGAGGGTGATCGGCACTGTGCATTGGGGGGGGGGGGGCAAATGCTGGAATGGATCCCCTGTGTGGTTCTCTGCAGCAGCTGAAAGATGGGGCTTCTCCCCTCCCTCCCGCTGGTGTTCAGCTGCTGCAGGGAGAGCCATACAGGGGATCCGTTCCAGTAATTTATTTATTTATTTCAGGTACTTATATAGCGCTGTCAATTTACGCAGCACTTTACATATATATTGTACATTCACATCAGTCCTTAACCCTCAAGGGGTATACAATCTAAGGTCCCTAACTCACATTCATACATACACATACTAGGGACAATTTAGACAGGATCCAATTAACCTACCAGCATGTCTTTTGGAGTGTGGGAGGAAACCGGAGTACCTGGAGGAAACCCACGCAGGCACAGGTAATTGTCCCTCATCAACACACCCATCGCCCTCATCAACACACCCATCGCCCTCCCTGTGCACCATAAGTTTCCCCCTGCTGCCCCGGCCCCCCACCGCCACACTGCTGCCAGCTTCCCTCCTCCCCTTACCATCGGCAGCTGCAAGCACACAATAGGATCCTTCAGGATGGAGAGTGAGAGAAAGGTCCGGTAAAGACGTCACATTTACCAGCACTTTCCTATACTGAATGAATACAAAGAGTGATCAGTACCGATCACTTACTGTGTTCATTCATAACCAAATCATAGTAAACTGTGTTTTTATTGAGGGGGGGGGCTTGTTAGGTTGGCTGTATAGGGCCCTGAACACAGGCATTGTAAAAAGTGTCAGGTTACATAGTTAGTCTGGCTGAAAAAAAACAAAAGTCCATCCAGTTCAACCATTAAAAAAAAAATGTATGGTGAGTCTATCTCCGCACTGCACGGCATCTTTAAAAATACAATTTGTCCAATTTTGGTACAGCAGGAGGCTCATAGAAATCCATAGCAACACATCAGATCTCATATAATGCAGTTTTGCTGCACTGACAACAGATATTAAGGCCTGGTTCACACCTATGCATTTTTCAGTTCTTTTTCAGTTTTTCAGAAACGCATGACAGTCCATTTAATATGGCTTCCTGTGGGTCATGTTCACATCCGTGCATTTTTCCACCAGTACGTTTTTTGGAAAAGGTCAGCAACTTTTTTTCTGCAGTAGATTGAATTTTTGGTGCAATAGACTTCAATGGAATTTGAAGCATTTTTTTTTTTTTTATGGCAATAGGAAAGTATTGAGTGCGTCTTTAATGCGACACTGGCACGCAAGTCGCATCAAAGTCACAGTAAAGTAGTGCAGGAACATTTCCAATGTCGCAGTGACTTTGAGAAGGTTCTGCACTACTTTGATGTGACTATGAGTGCCAGAGAGTGTAAAGTCGCATCAGGTTAGACTTAATGGAAATGCATCAAAATGCAGTCCTTGTGTTTTGATGCATTTCTGCTGAATTTTTGCTGGTTTCTCCTGCAAGACAACAGACACCTCCCAAAACCGAGACATTTCCAAAAAACGGAAAAATGCTTTTGAAAAAAAAAAACGCAAAACGCATCGCGAATAATACTCAAGCTCAACCTACATAGGTGTGTATCAGGCTTAATGGAAATGCATATAAAACACAGTTCCTGCATTTTTGATGCCTTTCTGCTGATTTCTCCTGCAAGACAACAGACACCTCCCAAAACCACAAACCACACCGTGAAAAAATCATCAACTGCAACCTGCATATGTATGTACCAGGCCTAATAGGCCTTGGTCAGTGGCTGCTACATTCAAAAATACACATCAGTGTACATCAAAATGCACAAAACGAACACTTGTTGATGCATAAAAACACACCTGCTTAACACTACAAAAAAACAAAACCACACCTATACACACACATGAAACCCAATTCACACTAATTGCATGCTAAAATGCTCCATTTTAGCTTTTAGCTGGCGTCCGTTTTGCCAGGGATGGGGGGAGGGTGCGATGCGCTGTGTCAGAACACTGTTTACAGTTTTTTTTATAACTTTATTTAGAGCCGCCCACCTGAACAAGGAGATTGAGCTACTGAGGGCTGTAAACATGCCATAGCTGTGATGATTTGCTTCACATCTGTAGCAAAATGAAACCCCGTTTGGGGCCACAACCACCCTGCAACTGTGTGCATCCGCATTTTCAGTGTCAAAACAGGTGGTATACTTGTCATAACAGGCTGCCATTGCTGACTTTTGAAAAATCCTAATTACTTGGCTGTCATGCAGACCTGGCTTGCCTGATGACGTGGAACAAGTATGGAGATAATTTATTCCGACCTTTCTCGGAACTTCCTGCTCTGCTTACTTGTTCCAGGTCCATCACAGAAAGTATTGAAGCCAGAGGCCAAAAGTCAAAGGGCCAGCCAGTCATTGAGCATTTTCAGGAGGAATGGCAGACCCTGTATTTCTCTCAAGACGGTTGTACTTGAAGCAGCAACAGTGCAGGGTCACTTTAAATGTGCTCCAGGACCTATGACATGAAGCAGCTACAGGACTGTATTACTTTCTACTTCCATGTACACTGTCTAGGTTTAGCAGAAAGGCTTTGTTGTTTTGGGGGTTTATTTTATTCAGAGGCTGGGTAGTGATTTCACCTTAGGACAGGCTAGGAGGCTCTACAAGTCAAGGCTTCTGGAGCCCTCCCACCCTTCCAGAAACTCAGAGAACTTTCTGGAAGAGGAGTGGAAGTCGAGATTTGCATGTTTAAGGGAACTTGGCCAATCCCCAGATAGGAGGCCTTGACGGGAGATGACCAAGGACAACCCTTAAATGTGGAAGAGCCTGAGCAGCAGGGGAGTTGGGTGGAAGATGGACTGAAAGGAAGGCTGGAATGTGAAGCCTGGGAGGGGGCCCCAGGGAGGGGAGCCTACCTACAGGCTGGTTGCTGGACAGAAGGATCTCTACTGTCCTGCCATCTCCTAGGGAGGACAGCCTGTCAGCCGGAAAGGGACAAGCCCAGAAAAAGGCCTGAAAGCAGCTTCAACCCACCAAGCTAACAGGACAGGACAGTGTGAGTACTCTTACATCCCCTGGGCCAGATAAAGGGAGAGGGCAATCAGGTGCAAGACCTAGCTAGTTCTCACCCGGGACTACGTAACTGTTTGATCTTGGAATACCTTGCCCAAGGATACCCTCAGTGCAGCTGGGTGAAGAAGAAGGAATATTCTGGGGTCTCAGGAGGTACACCAAGGGGACTTCAGTACTCCTTAAAAGAGACACTGCTATATTTTTCAGATCCACATTTTTATACAGAGTACAGGTTACTAAGAAGTATGTCTTCAAGTTTGCAGTTCCTTGGGCATCCCATATGCCACTAAACCCCAACCAAGTTGTTAACTCCCTAATAAAAACAACTAAAAACCAATTCAAGGACTGTTTACTGACTGGAAATGTTGAAAATGCATGTTACCTGGCTCTGCAGAGGTTAGGGGGACCCAAACAAATCCAGCAGCTCCTGAGGGGGTAGTGCTGCATAGGTAACGTTTTAGATTGCTGTGGGTTTCAGTGATGTCACTGTGGTACAACATTGTTGCTTCTGGGAATAAGATGTCACTGAGTGTTCTACACTGAAACTTGGCTTTTCATATAATGTGCACATCATTTGACAAGTTCCCTTTACAGATTTAGTAGGTGTATAGTAGTGCTGGACCAATCACAGTTGGGGTTTGTTTAAAATAATTCCATAAAATCACTTCTCCTTTGGGGAGGTTGATCTACAATGAAGGCTTAGTAGAGAGGTAACCCAGTTGTGGTGCTTAGGCTGTTGCTTTTCTGTTCAGTCAGCTGACCGTTCCTACAGACATTCCATTTATGAGTTCAGTTAGGAGCAGGGGCGGATTGACCATTTGGAAACTCGGGCACTGCCCGAGGGCCTGGGGTCAGTAGGGGACCCCATGAGATGCACCTGGTACCTTTTTCATAGGCTTTTTTGAGTTTGGGCAAGGACACAGGGGCCCCATGATCCCCTATTGCCCGGGGCCCCATGAGTTGTCAGTCCGCCCCTGGTTAGGAGTTTCTGCTAGAAGTAGTCAAAAAGCTTGAAGATGACTTGAAAAGTTTATAGTATAAAATGCAACAAACACGTTTCTGTGAAGAGCCACTCCCTTCTTCAGGGCTTAATATTAAAGAAGAACTTCACCAAGATTTATTTTCAAAATTATAAGTCAGTAGCTACAAATACTGTAAGTGCTGACTTTTAAAAAAATCATGTACTCACCAGACCATGGTTTCCGGTCTGTGAACAAAAAAGGGAGGGGAAGAAAGGGTGCAAAACCATAGTGTAGTATAATGAGCAAAAGAATTGTATTAAAACAACAATGGTTCTACTCACAGGGCAACCAACACATGGGGAAGCATGACAGCAAAGTGGAAAGATGTGGGTTCACATTCCAAACAATCATCATGGAGGGAACAATGGACAGCGTTTGAACTGCTGTCAGGAACCCAGCCAGGTGGAATGGGGAAAGTGCCTCGGGATCCTGCACTCTGACTCAACCAATTCCCACAATGAGGTCACCACTGGAGCAGCAAATCAGGGTGCATTTCAAGGTGACCACCTCTTCCTCAGCTCTTAGGAACAGAGGTCCAAGAACAAAATCCAAGTAGATACAAGACTCAAATTCAGAAACCTGAAGGGCTTGGAGCAAATAATAAGGCAGGACTTAGGTGTAGGGGCCACATGACAGGGTTGAAAGAGCGCCAGAATGCTTTAGGGTTAAAGAAAGAGAAGATAAGAAGGTGACTGGTCTTAGGTGACTGGTGATTGAGGTCTCAGATAGGAGCTGGTTGGGACATTGGCAATCTCAGGCCAACCAGTGTCCAAAGTGCTTCCCACCTTTCTACCATTACATTTTAGTCTGTGATGGTCTTTGAAGGTGGTCCATTGTTGAGACTCTGGATCAATGCTGAAGGTCTTTTTTTTTTTTTTTTTTTTTGTGGTCCTATTGTTGAGACCCGCGATTGATGGGTATTCCATGGAAGGTTTCTGTAATTGTGTCTGAGCATGGCTGGGAACCTACCAAGTTACAGAACTGGGGTTGCAGCTACAGGACTCTGGTTGGATGTTTCCTTCTGGTGCCTTCAAGGACCATCAACCATCCTTTTTTTTCTGTTAATTGCTATTTTATTGGACTACTTCTTGTAATAAGGGGCTGCCATGGTCAACAAATCCTAATTTTGTGTGCTCTCGGTTTATTCTACATGTAGTAAACTTGGGACTTGTCTTAGTGGTAGCAGTGGTGGTCTCTCTCTGGAACGCCCTTGTTGTGTAATATGCAGATCTAAACGAAACAAAACCTATTCCTCCATCTTGAATCTATAATAATGTTCTTTTTTATAGGAGCTTTTGAGCCGGACGTCTCTTGAAACCCAAAAGCTGGGCCTGATGGACGAGGTCTCAAACTTAAAGATAAAGCTGGTTGGTTTGGAAAAAGAGAAGACCGACTATGAAGATTCCCATAACAAGGCAGAGGTTAGTGCACGCTCCTACACACACATACTTGCTGACGTATGATATATACACACGGACATCTGTTGGGCTTTGCTTGATTAGAGTTTTGTGAACTTGTTACTGGACCCCTTCTGTACCTCACGTCAGCCACGGTGGTGTCACTCTGTGTATGTGAACATATTCCCAGAGCTTGGGTTCAGCTCCATCCGAATAATTCCCTCCATACATATTAATTCAAAGTATACTTATCACAGAGGCAATTCTGCTATTGTTGACCTCTGTATGAAAATGCTAGTTGCTTTGCTGTCTCTGGATGTTCTATTTTTTCTCTTTTACTCACCCAGGACAACCACTCAGCAAGGCGATCAGAGAAAAGTCAAAACACATGATATGCACATGTGTACTGAGCGTGTGTCTCAGATCAGGGAGCCAGACACCTAGCATTTTCAGAGGGGGGGCAGCAAGACAACTCTCTCATTTATTTATTTCAGGTACTTCTATGGCGCTGTCAATTTACGCAGTGCTTTACCTATATATTGTATTGTGTCTACTGGGACGCAGCAGCTACACGGACACAGCCGATGGTCCCAATATGACAGCCATGCAAGTGCATGTCTCCAAACGCAGGCAGGGCCATGGACAAGGGGGTACCACCAGTGCTCCTGTACGGGGCCCAGGCCAGCACGGGTGAATCGGATGTGGGCAGGGAGGGTGATCAGCACTGTGCATTGAGGGGGCAATTACTGGAACGGATCCCCTGTGTGGTTCTCTGCAGCAGCTGAAAGTTGGAGCTTCTCCTCTCCCTCCTGCTGGCTTTCAGCTGCTGCAGAGAGAGCCATACAGGGGATCCGTTCCAGTAATTTATTTATTTCTTTCAGGTACTTATATAGCGCCGTCAATTTACGCAGCACTTTACATATATATTGTACATTCCCATCAGTCCCTAACCCTCAAGGGGTGTACAATCTAAGGTCCCTAACTCACATTCATACATACACATACTAGGGACAATTTAGACAGGAAACAGTTAACCTACCAGTATGTCTTTGAAGTGTGGGAGGAAACCGGCGTACATAGAGGAAACCCACGCAGGCACAAGGAGAACATGCAAACTCCAGGCAGGTGATGCTGTGGTGGGTTTCCTTTAAAATGGATGTCTAAGAAAAACAAAAAACAAAAATATATTCTGTACAGCTCTGCAACGCATGCCTATTCCTCAGTGATAAAAATCAAATTTCTAACTTTCTGCACCTCACAACTGCACCTCACTAAAGAAACCTCTGCTGCACTGAAATTACAAGAAGTGTTGTCAGTCCTGTCAACTTTTGCTGGATTACAGAACACTTTGCCCTCTTTTTACCACTATAATTTAAGGGGGAGGTGTTCTGTAATCAAACAGGGTACGACTAGCAAAACTGCAGCAGAGGCAGTGTTGTCAGCTCCAACGGGAGTTATGAGTGCACAGGATTTTTGGCAGGATCAATTAATATACTTGCAGTGTTTTTAAAGAAATAAGACACAGGGAAATGTGCTTGTATTGCAGAGATGTACTAAATATGATTTATTTTTTCCCAGATATACATTTTAGGCATCGGGTACCTTCTTTTATTTGACATAGACTTTTTACATAGAGTTTCTGACTTGAAAGTCAGTGCAGAATCGTAGAGCTGGATAGCAGATAGCTCAGCCATACACTGCTGCAACTTTAATTGCATATATATATATATATATATATATATATATATATATATATATATATATATATATATATATATATCGTTTCCTGCATATACAACATGATTTCAGTGAAAAAATGAAAGTTAAGAGTAATGCCGGCCATACATAGGTCGAAATTCGACCGATTTTTGTTGTCCAAAAATTTGCCGATTTTCGCTGTTAGTGGGTCAATGGCACCGACCGATTTTTGTGGTTCCTCCCATTTTCGGTGATCAGGCATGTTGGAAAATTTGTGAAAAACGACAGATTTTTGACTCAATGATGGTCAAATCGTACGGTCGTTTTTCCGAAAAGGATATGCACATGAGCCGAGACCTGGAAGCAACAGAAGTTTCGCCTGTTATATGGGGTGAACTTTATGACTTGGTCGGCCGATTTTCAAAATCATTGATGGCACCATCGGATTACCGAGCGAACGACGTGTTCGATTTTCGGACTAAAAATCGTTCAAAATTCGACCCATGTATGGTCTGCATAACTCCACTTTGTTGAGAAAAAAAACATTCCCTTCTGACTAATCCATGTGCATTGCAGGGATTGTAACAAACTTTGTTGCAGATTTTGGTATTCTGAAGACATAGCTGTTTGTTTGTATGTGTCCATGTGCAGAGTGAATCTGTATGGGAATGGTTTTATAATTATCAATCAGCTGCTGCACTTGCAGGGCTCTGGGGAAAGTGGCAGGGTCTGCATCCCTTTAGACATGATATCCCTTTGGGAGTATCTCACCAAATATGACATTTTTGTTGCAGGGGATGATGAAATCTGACTTGTATCTTAGTGAAGACTTCTAGGAAAATCAGTGAGCCAATCACACAAACTGGAAATGACATTTTCAGGGGGCGTTCTGTACACCATCTGTGTACAGAACACCCCCGGGTAGCCATATTGCATTGCGTTGTACATAAAATTACAGAGCTGCAAATTGAAAGAACGGTACTTTTCAATAACATTCTATTACAATATGACTTGAGTCACAATTGTATACGCTATATTTATTCATTACAGGTACTTATATAACACCATCAATTAACGCAGCGCTTTTCATATATATATATTGTACATTCACAGGAGTCCCTAACCCTCAAGGAGCTGAAAATCTAAGAACCCTAATGCACATTCATACATACACATATTAGGGCTAATGTAGACAGGAGCCAATTAACCTACCAACATGTCTTTGGAGTGTAGGAGGAAACTGGAGTACCCAGAGGAAACCCACACAGGCACAGGGAGAACATGCAAACTCCATGTATGTAGTGTCGTGGTTGGGATTCAAACTGATGACCCTAGTGCTGCCAGGTGGAAGTGCTAACCACTTAGCCACAGCTATATATATTTTTTTCTATTTGCTCTTTTTTTCCCATAAAGGAGGAGTTACCCTTTAAATAGACATAACAAATAACTACATTACATCAATCCAATATAAATTTAGTAAAACAAAAACATACTAATTGGCTGATAGTCTTTTTTTTCTGCTTGCAGCAGTCGATCAGAATACTTATTTCATTTTTACCTAATGAAAGTATTCTACAATTATTAGCATTTGCCGTAATGACTTCATCTGTTGGTTCAAATGGAGTTGTGGACTGCTAAGGGTTAATAAAAGGTAATTCAACTCAGACTGGCTGCTTGGCTCCTTTCCTCGCTAGCTACAGACACCCAATCCTGGGTCCATTTTACAAGTTAATCGGTTCCTGACCACTCTATAGCAGAACTGCAGCCACAGTGCGGCAGGGCTGTGCAAAATTACGTGTATATATACATGATTTTTGCATTTCTGGGTAGGAGGCATGCGCATGCGCTACCATTGGGGTTATAAATATCGATCAACGGGTCCCGGCCAGAGATTCCCCGCAGGCACCCGGCGATCGCCGAGGAACAGTGACAGGGGAGCAGTCTGTATGTAAACAACACAGATCTCTCCCCTGTTAGCACCAACATGCTGCTTTGTATTGCTCTGCATAACAGAGCAATACAAAGCAGCATGTTTCCCTAGCAAAACATACACAGCAAAACAGCACACAGTAAACCCTTTGATCGCCCCAGGTGTTAACCCCTTCTTGTACAGTGTCAGTGCTTTTTGTTAGCACTGATTACTTTATTGGTGTCACTGGGGATGTCAGTTCCCCCCAGTGTCAGAGTGCCCGCCGCAGTCCTGCTAAAAGTCGCTGATCACCGCCATTACTAGTATAAATAAAAGTTCCAGTATATATATACACACCACCATTTGTAAATGCTATCACTTTTACGTAAACTAATTAATTTACACATATTGGGATTTTTTTTTTTAGCAAAGACATGTAGCAGAATACATTTTGGCCTAAATTTATGATGAAATTGAATTTTTAAAATATTTTTACTGGATATGTCTTATAACAAAAAGTCAAAATAAAAAAACATACTAATTGGCTGATAGGAATCTTTTTTTTTTTAAAATGCACAGGCGATCAAATACCACCGAAAGAAAGCTCTATTTGTGGGAAAAAAAGGACATTTATTTATTTCAGGTACTTATATAGCGCTCTCAATTTACGCAGCGCGTTACATATATATTGTACATTCCCATCAGTCCCTAACCCTCAAGGGGCGTACAATCTAAGGGCCCTAACTTACATTCATACATACACATACTAGGGCCAATTTAGACAGAAGCCAATTAACCTACCAGCATGTCTTTGGAGTGTGGGAGAAAGCCGGAGTACACGGAGGAAACCCACGCAGGCACAGGGAGAATATGCAAACTCCAGGCAGGTGGTGCCGTGGTTGGGATAAATTTCATTTGGGTGCAGCGTTGCATGACTGTTCAATTGTAAGATAAAGTGGGGAAGAAACTGGAGTACCCGGAGGAAACCCACACAGGCACAGGGAGAACATGCAAACTCCAGGCAGGTGGTGCCGTGGTTGGGATAAATTTCATTTGGGTGCAGCGTTACATGACTGTGCAATTGTCAGATAAAGTGGGGAGGAAACCGGAGTACCCGAAGGAAACCCACGCAGGCACAGGGAGAACATGCAAACTCCAGGCAGGTGGTGCCGTGGTTGGGATAAATTTCATTTGGGTGCAGCGTTGCATGACTGTGCAATTGTCAGATAAAGTATGGCCTGGTCAGGAAGGGGGGTAAATCCTCTGGTGGGCAAGTGGTTAAAGAAATGGGTTCAATTTAACCAGTTATGGGTGGATCAGTGATTTAAAGCTCAACCAATAGCTGAACAGAAACATGAATAACATAGGGAGGGATTGTAAAGCTGCTAGAAAATCAAGTGTGCAGAAAATTGTGATCTGTCCACCAACCTTGGTTTACTCTATGGCTGCATAGCGTAAGGAGATTGACAACCTTTGATTTTAATTTTCAGCTTTCATATTGCAACTTGTCAGATTTTAGGCACTGGCTGATCTGAAAAGTGACTTTTGAAGGAATAAGTAAGTGACATAAAGGGTATTTTTTATCTGTTTCACTGGAGTAGTTCTTTGATGTGATCAGGCCATGCAGCAGGTGCTTGTTTGTATTCACATCCGGCATGCTTTGCAGTCCCAGCCAGGGGCGGACTGACCATTTGGAAACTCTGGCACTGCCCGAGGCTCCGGGGTCAGTAGGGGGCCTCATGAGATGCCCCTGGTACCTTTTTTTTCATAGGCTCTTTTGAGTTTGGGCAAGGACACAGGGGCCCCATGATCCCCCATTGCCCGGGGGCCCCATGAGTTGTCAGTCCGCCCCTGGTCCCAGCATATGGAGGATGGTTGGCCTTCATACATGAACCTGCTAGTCTTCCTTGTTGGACAGAATGCAGAGAATGCCGTGCAGTGTACAGGATCCTGCTGAGCCGGGTTATTCATTGAGATCCCTCTCCAGATTGTGGTTACGTCAAGCATGCCCGCCACTTTGCAGCTGTTTAATGCCTTTTATGTGCGAGTTACAAGCTCTCAGCCCTGTAAAGTCCTCTTCTATACCACTTTTCATCAACTTGTCATCTGTCAATGCTATCTTTACATATTCATGCAGGTGTAACCAAAGCTCATTCTCCAAAGACGTTGTGTGCAGGGAAAGTGATATGAATAATAGAGTGGAATGTACATTGCATATGAAACCGGACAGATGTTATTTAAATAAAAATCTGTAGTCTGGGGGGTCATCTACAAGCAACCAACGCTTTGTAAAATATAGTGTCTGGCATATGAGGCTGTGAGGTGCCAGTATGAGATCCGTTATACAGCAAAGACTCATTTGTGTTGAACCCGATGAGATGTTTTAATGCCAGCCATACATGGGTTGAATTCCAAACAAATTTTCTTTAGAAAATCGGAAATTTCGGACATTTTTTTGATTTCATGCCACTGTTTTGATTTTGAAATTCGACCAACCAAAACTATAATTTCATCTCCTGTTGCTATAGAAAATAATTTTTCGTGGCCAAGAATTTTCTGTTCTTCCCAGGTCACAGCTCACGCTCATTTTCTTTTATATTTCTCACACGATTCTCCCATCATTGATTCGAAATTCGTTCGTTATTCAAAAGATTTACAACATGGCCGATCACTCAAATTCGATGGTCACGCAAAAACCGTCCGTTTCTGTGACCCTCAAATGCAGGCCAAAGACGGGTCGAACATCGGCCGATTTTTCAAATGATAACCAAAAAATCGTTCGTTAAGTCGACGTTCCCACCGACGATTCCAAAAATTGGCCGACTAAATCATAAATTTCATCCCATATAACAGCCAAACTTCTGTTCCTTGCAGGTCACGGCTCATGCGCAAATTTTTTATCGTTAAAATAATTGTCTGATTTGGCCATCATTGCCGGGAAAATTGTCCGTTTTTTCCAAATCGGCCGCAAATTTTCCAATATGACCGATAATCTCAAAGTGCAAAAAACCCGAAAACCGGCCGAGTAATTAACCCACTAACAGTGCGAAAATCGGCTGATTTTCGAACCGTCCATGGCTGGCATTATGGTGCAAAATTTGAACGAAAATTCTTAGGAAAGATTTTCGAAAGAAAATTCTTTCGAAATTCGTCCCTTGTATGGCCAGCTTAAATCTATAGATCTCACAACCGACTTGGTGCTCATTCACACTGGTGGTAATGCAGTGGTTGATCACTTTTCAGAGGGCGGTGTAGCAGTAGCTAGCAGGCATTTTTGAAGGTGCTACTGCCGCCTCCTGATACCTGTGTTGTGTATTTTGCTTTGTTTTTTTGTTAACGAATTGTCAATTTAAGCCTTTATGCATGTGTGACGATTTGATAATGCAGGTAACTTTAGTTGTGTAAAGTCGTGTTAAGAACGTGAGTTTTTTTTTAGCGTTTTTGCATTAGCATTTAGCAGCGTTTTTCCGCATTTGTGGTTTTGTTTTTGTTTTTTTGACCCAAAAAAAATTTTTTTTTTTTTTTTTGTCAAAAGTCCAAAAACACCAGTTTGCTGTGTTTTTCAGCGTTAGAGCGTTTTTACAGCTAAAACCCCCTCTAGAAACACACTAGTCCTGGGTTTTTTTAGAGCCAAATATGTTGATTACAGTCTGTGTGCATGGACACATAGGATAACATGCTGGGGAGTTACTAACTGTAGAAAAAAACATCAAAAGCCAAAATCAGCCGCTGTAAAAACGTCCCGTGTGCGTGAGGACTTGCATTGCGGTAGCATTTGGTTCACAGTTGCTGTGTGTCCTCATTGATCCTAATGGCTTCTATCAGACTCTGCAGCACTAGTTAAATATGTTGTGGTTACGAAGCAAAGTCCCTCTGCCAATGTATAGTCCTGTCTGGCTGTAATGATAGAATTTGGGTGGGCTCAGCCACCTGTTTTTCCTGCCCCCCCGGCCATCTTAGGCCTGGTTCACACCAATGCGTTCTTTATTTCTTTTTGCAGAAACTCACTACAGTCCATTTAACATGGTTTCCTATGGGACATGTTCACATCTATGAGTTTTCCAGCCACTGCATTTTTGAAAAGGTCAGGGACTTTTTTTTTTTTTTTTTTTTTTTAAACGCAAAAAGCAGCATTTTGCTACAATAGAGTTCAATAGAGATGCTGCCGAAATGCATGTAGTTTTTTGGGGGGTTTTTTGCCGTGTTTCGTGTTTTTATTCTGCTCAGCAACAAAAAAATTTCCTCTTTAACAAAAAAAAAATATGCTGAAAAAAACACAAAGTAAAAAGCATTGCAAAAACTGATCAAAAGCAAACTGCATTGGTGTGAAACAGGCCTAAAATACAGCCAGTGAACTAGAAGGCACATTGCTCTGCTTGATGCACCTGTCCACCAACATGAAGGATAAACAGAAAAAGTCAGAGAGGTGAGAGGTTCAGTTAGTAAGCTAGCACATGGGGAGCCTTGTCCTGTAAGACATATAGTGTTATACTGTGTGTGTGTGTATGTATGTATATATATATATATATATATATATATATATATATATATATATATATATATATATATATATATATATGTATGTATGTATGTATATATATATATATATATATATATATATATATAATTTATTTTTTTTTTTTTTTTTTTTTCCTTTAATTATTATAAGTATTAAAAGAAAGTATATTTTTTATATATATATATATATATATATATATATATAAAATTTTTAATTTTTATAAATATAAAAAAAAGTATATAATATATATAAATAATAATTAAAAAAATTATAAATCTATCTAAAAAATGTAATTATTATAAATATATATCTAAATATTTAAAAAAAATTTTTATATATATTTATAATTACATTTTTTAGATATATATTTATGTTTTAAATTATTATTTATATATATATATATATATATATATATATATATATATATATATATATATATATATATATATATATATATATATATATATATATTTTTTTTTTTTTTAAATATTTATATATATATTTATAATAATTACATTTTTAGATATATATTTATAATAATTACATTTTTAGATATATATTTATAATAATTACATTTTTAGATATATATTTATAATAATTACATTTTTAGATATATATTTATAATAATTACATTTTTAGATATATATTTATAATGTTTTAAATTATTATTTATATATTAATGATAAAATATATATATTATATATTTTTTTTTATATTTATAAAAATTATATATATATATATATATAAACATTTTCTGCAAAGCATTCTAGGTTTTCTAAAGAGCAAGCACAGCAATGGCTTTTCCTTTTGTGATTATCTCTCACTGACTGGATCTTCATAAAGTACTTCTGAACAGAGTAGGAAGGCAGAAGTGTCCCACTCATTTGGCTGTGTATACATATAAGCGTCAGCTATTTAGCTCTGTATACAACATGGGATTTCCAGATATGCATGTAATGCCTGATTAAACTTTGTTTAGATTCCATTTAGACACATTCCAGATGCATAAAAACAAAAGATGTACAATGCCTTAAGCAGCCCATAAATTATGTGATTTCTCCTTCCTTCCATCTCAGGAAAGAAAATCGCTTGATTCCCCCATCAATACAGTCTGTGTTGATGGGGGAATCCCTCCCGTGGTGCTATTGTGTTATGCCGGCAGGGAACCTTTCCGGCCAGCAGAACACAAAAATTACTGTTAGCAGCTAAAGCCACTGGCAGTAATTGCATGTAGGAAAAAAAAAATCTAACCGACTGATTGTACCCAAGTTGATCAATGGATCGACTTGGGTATAACCATCCTACCCATAGATGGATCCAATCTTAACCCTTCCCTGCTAAACAGGTGTAGATTCGATCCATCTATGGCCAACTTTAGTTTCTGTAGCCACAGCCTGATTAGAAATGCCTGTTCCCTGCCAGCATACTGTAGAAGAGGATTCTTGCTCTCAGTGTGGAAATAGTGGTCTCCCAGCAGTGGTCCAACACCTCCCTGTTGAGTCAGACCTATAGCTCTGCAATCAGCAAAGTGCATATTCCCCGGTAATTGAAGACAACTAGCTCTGACTCGGCATGGGGCATGTCAGACATCTGTAGGGAGGCGGGTATACAGGTGGAATAGTTTAATTTGTTTTACTTGACTATAAAAATAAAAGAAAAATGTCCTCACATATAATAGATATTTTAGCTGACATGTATGCAGGCATACAAAATGTGTTAAATGAAAAGAACTCGGTTTAGATACCGGAGGCATTTTTGCTGAGAACTCAGGATTACATGTGGTTATACAGTCAGATGTGCTCCGATCTCACAGCCTCCCCCAAGGTATACACAGGAACTGCTGCGCTGACTGATGATCAGAGAACAAGTACGGGATGGGAAGGGTGTGATCAGCAACATCCACTTCTCCATTTTTTTTTTTTTTCTGTGTCTCTCTGGTTCACATGTACATTGTATTATGTTCTCTTACTTTCAGGAAGAAGCTTGCTTTAAACTTTTTCTTCCCTTTTTACAGTCTGTAGTCAATATGATAAATGAGCTTCAGGAGCAAATGTGCCAACTGCAGCTGGAGATCAGTAGTAAGATCCAGGAGAGGGAGGAGACCCAGACTAGTCTGTCTGACTTGACCGAGCCACTCCATGTCGATGTGATTGAACTGATAGAACCTACACAGCCCATGAAGTGCCCGGGTTGTGAGGGGAAGGATGTACGAGAAGTATTGTGCACCTTGCATGAGACGTGGGGTGTGTACTAATTTTGCTGCAAGTAACCATGGATCAAAATGGCAGACAGACAGTGCCCCATCATTAGTGTCGGTGGAAGGAATAGTGCCCCATCATTCGTGTCGGTGGAAGGAATAGTGCCCCATCATTCGTGTCGGTGGAAGGAATAGTGCCCCTTCATTGGTGTTAGTGGAAGGAATTGTGTCCCATCATTGGTGTCAGTGGGAGGAATAGTGCCCCATCATTAGTATCAGTGGAAGGAATAGTGCCCCATCATTAGTATCAGTGGAAGGAATAGTGCCCCATCATTGGTGTCAGTGAGAGGAATAGTGCCCCATCATTGGTGTCGGTGAGAGGAATAGTGCCCCATCATTGGTGTCGGTGGGAGGAATAGTTCCCCGTTATTGGTGTCGGTGGAAGGAATAGTTCCCCGTTATTGGTGTCGGTGGAAGGAATAGTTCCCCGTTATTGGTGTCGGTGGAAGGAATAGTTCCCCGTTATTGGTGTCGGTGGAAGGAATAGTTCCCCGTTATTGGTGTCGGTGGAAGGAATAGTTCCCCGTTATTGGTGTCGGTGGAAGGAATAGTTCCCCGTTATTGGTGTCGGTGGAAGGAATAGTTCCCCGTTATTGGTGTCGGTGGAAGGAATAGTTCCCCGTTATTGGTGTCGGTGGAAGGAATAGTTCCCCGTTATTGGTGTCGGTGGAAGGAATAGTTCCCCGTTATTGGTGTCGGTGGAAGGAATAGTTCCCCGTTATTGGTGTCGGTGGGAGGAATAGTGCCCTATTGTTGGTGTCAGTGGTGGTAACTATGCCCCACTGTTGCTGATGGGGGAAATAATGTGCCAAGGGCCAGCTAAAAGCAAGCAAAAGGCCGCAGTTTGGAGACCACTGTAATAGGGGAACCCAGCTATGAGAACTCACTTATGTTCTGGTCTTCTGACGTGGAGATTCAAACTGTTGATGGAAAATGTCATTGCTGGAGATTGAGAAGTCTAGGAAACTGGTGATTCCACCAAATGGTATTCAGATGAATTGCGTACATGAACCTTCCACCATATTTACTTTGTAATGGAAGATCTGTAATCAATCATGCTAGTCTACATCAGGCAAATGAGCATGTTTTACTTACTCTATATAGGGGGAAGGGGAAGCAAGGTGGATTTGATTTAAATCATATTGATTTATATCACTAGTGAAAAGGCTCAATTAAACCATAATTTTTAAAGAGCAACTGTCATCTCTGTCCCGCAGCGGCTCCTCCTCTGACCCGCTGACTCTGAGGAGGGACACCCCATTCCCATCCAATCCGAGACAGGAACAGGGGCGGGCTGACGCTATTGCCTGGGGGCCCCATGAGTTGTCCGCCCCTGCTTCTACCCTGAGTTCCTTTCCCACAAATTTAGAAGAGTGCTTCAAAACTGAATCAATGAATCAGTTCTGTGTATATCATTAACAAAGAAATGTAAGCTCAATGATTATTCTTTATCCTTTTTATATAAAAAAAAAAAGCAGGTAAGTGGAGGCCCGCTAACAGGCGCTGCCATGATGGATCTAAAATGACAGTTGCCCTTTAAATGTAAAGAATCCGACTCATTCTTGCTGGTAGTTAGAATATTTGCAAACCAAATGAAGGTTTCCTTTCTAGAATAATAAGTTATCAGGTTAGTAAAACAGCGATATCAGAACTGATTTTAGTACTTTTACTCACATTCATCTAATATTATGTTGTGTTGATTTAGTTAATGTATTTGGAATGTCATTGCAACTTACTAACTGTGTGATTTTATTGGATTTTTAAACTCTGTAAAGGTGCCTTACTTAAAAAAGGAAATGACTATGCTTTAATTTCTTTTACACCTGTTAATTTTTTAACTTGTGAGTTTTTAACACTTTTTACAACATATAAAGTATATAAGGATGATAAAAATACTTGCCCTTACTGTGATCTTGGCTGTTAGTGACAAGTTGGACACAACAGAACTAAAGTGCTTACACAGCACAGCGCCCCTGTATGAGTAGGTTAAGCAGTCAATAGTATGGTGCATGGATCTTGCCCCCTGGTGCAGAATGCACTGCCTAGATCCTTTTTGAAAACAGAAGGTATCTACATGTCTTGCTTCCACTGAAAATCCCCCCAAATATAAGGTTCATTCCTTATATTTAAGCAGGGTATACATACACCGAAATGTGGACTTTATAGCAGGAACAAGCCAAATTTTATGGGTGTACTGCTGTCTGTTCAGCAAGAGCTGGTCTAATGAAGGTTCATGCTGGAAAACCAGCATTTGATCAGCATTTGCAGCAAAGGGCTGCAACCCTGATCTGTGTATTCTGATGAGGGGGAAGCCCACGCTTTAAAAATGCAATGGTGCGGCAGGGGAGGTCCCCCTGTGTCCACATCACTCACGTAGATGCAGGGACCTGTCAGTGTTGGGGTTTTTTATTTATTTTTTTTTCCACTCAACCCACTGGTTTGAATGAAAAAGGCTGTGCATCTATACCCTGACAGTGGTCAGAGCTTTACCATGGTTTCCATACAATGCACTGGCGATGGCCAACAAGACTGGACCAGCCTAACTCTATAAAGTTAGGCTGTATCTGTACTAAACACCAGCAGTTTCCGATGCAGTTGGCTCCAAATCGCTATCATGAATTGAATGATATTTGTGATGGGAGTGATTTATGCCAATACATTATGTTCTTAAAAGATTCTGCTGTGCTTTGTAATGGTTTATTATATGATTTTTTGGGCCTGGCTAACTTGCCTGGTTATACTTCTAAATAATTATACTGATTACAGTTCTAATGACTAAGATCTCAAGGTTGGAATGAGGAGGTGGGAGCTGCAATTCATTCAACCTTCTACCCAGAGGCGGGCTGACCATTCGGGCACTTTGACACTGCCCGAGGGCTCAGGGTCAATAGGGGGCCCCATGAGATGCCCCTGGTACCTTTCATAGGCTTTTTTGGGCGTAGTTTGAGTGTGGGAAAGGACACAAGGGCCCCATGATCCCCTATTGACCATGGGCCCCATGAGTTGCCCTTCCTGCCGTCTTGGGGTGCCCCACGGTGGCGGAACGCCGGGGCCTGGTCACAAGTGCAACCTTTGCAACCCTGGTAGTTCCGCCATTTCTTCTGAATGACTCTGAGGAGGGACACCCCATTCCCATCCGATCCGAGACAGGAACAGGGGCGGGCTGACCCTATTGCCCAGGGGCCCCATGAGTTTTCAGTCCGCCCCTGCTTCTACCCTGAGTTCCTTTCCCACAAATCTATAAGAGTGCTTCAAAACTGAATCAATGAATCAGTTCTGTGGATATCATTAACAAAGAAATGTAAGCTCAATGATTATTCTTTATCCTTTTTATATTAAAAAAAAAACCACATAAGAATAATAATACCTTTTACACAGTAAAGACAGTGGGAGCCTTGGGACCTGCAGTTTGTCAACAACTTCAGGCCTGAATGTTGCTCTAGCATGACATACAGGTGGAGTTCTAATGCTGAAGATTCCAATGTTATGGTGTTTTCAGGCATCTATCTTCAGCTTTAAATGTCAATTTTTGTTGTATTCAGAACCTTGTCTTTCCTCCGGGGTGGTTCTTCTGCACTTGAAGTAGGCCTAGAGCTACACATGGACTTGCCGAGACATCTGCTCTATTCTTCCATATACTCCCGTGATCATGCAGAGTTGAGTGGGAAAGCTTCTTATCAGTGAATAGCATCAGATTCAAGTGTGGACAGGCCAACTTCATGTGAACCATGTGATGACGTTTGGAGTTTACTGCATGAGTTTGTCAGTGTGTCAGTGAGCATTCAAAGTTCTGCACCTGTGCGGTGTGGCCGGGTGTGAGTGTCTTGCCTCTAATCATGGCCTATTTATCCTGGTCCTTTTCACAGATGCTGCTACAAGAACTGAAAGGCCTCAAAATAAAAGTGGAAGAACTGGAAAACGAGAGGGCACAATATGAATGGAAACTCAAAGCAACAAAGGTGGGTCAAATGTTTCGTTGTCTTTAGCTGATGGCAGTGCTGCGTTAACACTTCAATCCTTTTCATTTCTTTAACATGTACAGCTCCATTCTTTGCCATCTTTATAACTACCGGTATTTTGCTATTATAAAACGTATTCACATCTGTGCACTGTTCTAACACATAATTCCAATAGCATGGTGTTAGGCAGAGAAGTCAAGTTCTTCCTTGACACTAGAGATGAGGGGGAATGGTTCACACAAACATTGTTCACATCAGATTGTCCATTCAAAATGGGACTGGTAAGGATTCAAAACTATTGGTTTACCTGTCATGGAGTTAAAAACCTAGTATAGTTCAAATAAGGGCAGTTATCTGATTAGGGGCTATATCCCAGGGCTTCAAACATGAAATGGCCTATGAAGATTAGTGAATGTGGACATTGGCTGTGGAAGTGAACTGTTTAAAAGGTCTGAAGAACTAACATTCTAGTCCATTTTTAGGCAAGCAAACAATCCACCAAAAACAGATTTTGGGACCAGATTTGACAGGTCACTGGTGGAGTAAATATTCATAGATTTGGTCTTCCCTATTTGTCACATTTTTTTTACCTTGCCTGTGTTCCCTCATCTCACTTATAAGTGCTCATAAGGCTGATGTGTTGTCTACTGGTTGTTTTAATTTCCATTCTATCAACAGTGGTGTCCTACCATCCTTTTTCCCCCTGAATATTTACATTCTTATTAGGGTCTGGTTGGTCTACAGAGTGAACCTTCCAAGTGCTTTGCCAGTAGACCATGGTTAACCCTCATATCTGTAGTGCTCATGTGCAGTACTATGTATTTGCTTTTTTCCAGGAATGTATTATTTGCAAGACCATGCTAAATATACTGAATTAGACTGGAAACCAAACTGCCTTGTATTCCATATTTAACATAACATTCTTTTTTAGGCTGAAATTGCACAACTACAGGAACAACTGGCATTGAAAGATGCTGAAATAGAACGTCTGCAGAGTCAGATAACTTCAAGAACTGCTGCACAAAATGAATCCTCAGAAAGAGGTACATAATATACATTTTTCTAACTACCTTTCATAATTATTATGATCGCCTAAAACACATTGTTCCTCAATGTGCTTTTATTAGTAATGAAACTTTTATTGGATTCTGCATTTATTGGTCATTTGTTTGATTGCTTTTATGACTTTTACTATAGTTTTTATTTGGGTTTTTTTCCGCGTATAAATTTTGATAAAGCAGAGTTTTCCGCAGAATCTTTTTTTCGCTTATTTTGGATAGAGTTAGGGATTTTGTTAGGTTTTTTTTTTTTATTATGTCCTCATTGGAGAGATTTCACTACACTACCTGTTTTGGAGACACAGCAGAAGATGAGAGGAAAATCCTTAAAAATGAAGGACAGTATTTTTCTTTTGACAATTGTTACTGGAAGAATTGTCCCTATTGGGTGATCTACTTTTTACACCTGTATGGAGACACACATGACAAGAAAACCCTTCCTTGTTTCCAGTAGGAAAAAAATGTCAGGCATTGCAGTTTTACATAGAACCCCAGTCCTCTCTGTTTAGGCAGGGCCTAGCCATGCCTCATACTTCACAAACTGGCAGGAAAAAATTAATAAAGGAGTAAAAATTGACTAATTTTTTTTTTAGGGGGGGAAAAAAAAGCAAAATGAGGACTTCTCCAAGAAACTTAAAAACATTTAAAAACCATTAAAAATGTATTTGAGTATACTTTGTTTACCAAGTGGTGGAATTTTCCTTTTATATCGAAAGTCAATGGAAGAGTTTAGGTTAATCTGGATTAGAAGGTCAGGAATTATATTGCTTAGCCTATTAGCGGTTTTAAAAGGTACAGATTGAAGACACATTAACTCAAGACATTTAGTTGAGAAGTTTCCCTTCATTGCTATATTGCCAGTCTAATAAGGTGCTTAGGACTATGTGGCTAGTGACTAATTTACTGATATTTACTGATGAACTAAAAATTGGCTGCATCCAATATTAAGGTCAGAAATCACCCTAACAAATTGTTTATCCAGGTTTAGTTAAAAATGTCTTAACTAGGGATCCTAGCTAATTTTAAGATAACGTGTTTCATCTCTAAGTAGGGATCTGAAGGTAGGGATTGTCCCTTTTTTTAAAAGTGGACCTGACATGAAAATGGAAGGTCCTCTTCGTTTTGTAGCTAAAGAAAAAATGTAACATCTGAAAAAGACTTATACTTCCCTTACACCCTGATTTCTCATGAGCTTGCTTAGGTACGGGTGATGCCAGTGGGCCTTCTTCCAGGATGCACAAGTTCCCAAATTTCACAAATCATGCCAGTGTGGTGCTGGAGCAAATTCTCACAAGATTTGGGATCTTCAGTTTCTCCAAGACTCCAGAAGAAGGCCCAGTGATGTCACCTTCGCCTACACCTTTACCTTCCGGAAGCAGAAAGAATGCTGAGTGTAAAGTGAGTAACTTCAAATTTATTTTTTACGTGTTTTTTATTTTTAATTTTTTTCCGTTTTTTTAACTCAGCATTTCTTATTCAGTAGTTGATGTGCTACAAAAGAAGTAGACCTTGCACTTTTATGAAAAGTTTGCTTTAAAGAAGAACTGAACTCGGTTGTGCCAAAAAAAGGGCATGTAGAGGTCAAAAGACTGGTCACCAGGATTGCCTATGGTCTCCCAGCAGTTGACTTTTTCCCCACTACTGACTTGCCATGTCTTGTTCTGGTATAGGAAAAGAAAAAGCGCTTCTAAGTGCAGTGTGTAAAAGATTTATTATGCACAAGGAATAAAAACATTTACTAGGAAGCAGTAAAAACAAGCTTATCAGTCACCATAGGTGACGCCAAGGTATCCTCCTGTGAGAGATGTAATCCTCAACGCTGCTTCATCCAGCAGTGCGGAACGGTGGATGGCTGCCAGGAGCTTCTGGAGCCAGTCTGGAATGCAACTGGAAGTGATGTCAATGGGACGTAGCACGTTGCATTCCAGGCTGGCTCCAGAAGCTCCTGATGGCCATTCACCACTCTACACTGGTACTCGGAGAGGCGTTAGAAGATTACATCTCTCATAGGAGGATACATTGGCGTCATCTATTGGGACTGTTGAGCTCATTTTTACTTCTATCTAGTAAGCGTTTTATTCCTTGTGCATAATAAATCTTTTTTTACATACTGCACATAGAAGCGCCTTCCCTTTTCTTAAATCTCTGTCAGAGCCTGCTTCTCTCATACAGAGTGCACTATGGATGTCTGCTTTTTTATAATGCCCTATGGATTTTCCATTTACCGTGATTTGCAATATATACTCTCAGATTTCAGAAAGTCTTCTAAACCAGAGCGCCCTACACATCCTTCTATTTGCTGCATGTCTTGTTCTGCACTGTCCCTTTTGTGGAAGCGGCCATCTTGGTAGAGGAAGGGCTTTGCTTCCTTATGTCACAGCCTCCAGAAAAGAGAACCGCGAGCAGCACAGTAGTGATCTCACCACATCTCGCTCCTAATCTCCTAAGACTAGCAGTCAGAGGCTGCAGTGCCTTTTACATCTCGCAGTGCAGATATAGAGCTATGGGGATGCAAGGACAGGAGTGCCTAAGCATACTTGATATGCCAGATAAAAGTTAAATCTTTCAGGATACTGCTTTGGCAATAGTAACACTTCTAGATGTTGCCTATAACATGTCAATCTTCACTTTTTGAGTTAAGTTCCACTTTAAAGCCCAACTTGGGGCAAAAAAAGAGTTTTCCCATGCAGTCGAGCTGTGCCCACACTGGGAGGGTCATCCGCTCGTTTTGCTTTCGTTCCACCAGAAAACAGTGTTCCCCCACGGTCCAATGGTGGACTGTTCCTGGTCTATGGAGTCTGCTCTGGGCTTGATGTCAGGAACAGTTCGCAACGCAAGACTGCTGGAGCACAGGGGTGCTTGACCGGTATTGTTCTGGGAGAATCGGAGGATTAGGTAAGTAGATCTTCCTTCTCCTCTCCCCTAGACGAAAATGAGCAGTTAACCCATGCAGTGCGGGCGCAGCACCACTACATGGGGAAAACGTTTGTTTGTTTTTTGCCTGGAGATGGGCTTTAAGTGCTGCTCTTCAACTTTCTAAAGTGTGTTCTAAACAATCTAATAAGAGATCATATACGAAGAGTGAGCATTACATGAATGTAACTTTGCACCATTTTGCTTTCTTTACCTTCCCCCATCAAATAGAAGAAGTATTTAGGAGGAGGATAAAAGAGAAACGTAAGCAATTGTTGTTTTTCATTCTTTTCTAGCACTATTGTTTGTAATGCTACATTGTTTCATGTCATTGATTGCAAAGTTACTAGCAGCAAGCAGACAGCTAACATCGTCTCAGTGCTTCCGTCTGTCTACCCTGGCTTGCCCTGAATCTGCTAAATCACTTAATTAATTGTTGGTTGCATTAATGGCGTGGTTTTCAGACACTGGAGTGGGAAGACTGCCTGGTTGCTGTATATGTTGCCTGCTGGTTGGGTGGTGATTGTCATTTTGCAGTTTACTAAAGGCATTTTTTTAATTTGCAGAGGCGTTTAATAATACGATGTGCAGTTGCCCATAGCAACATCTCAGTTGGACTAATCACATCTGTGAATGATGATCTGATATATGGGGAAATGGCAGATCATTGCTGAAGGCATTGTGTGGCCTTTATGCAATAGGAGAGAACTAATTGCAGAATCCCATTTTTAGCTCTGAGCCATGTAATGCAGATGGATCTACGATGAATAGATTTTCAGGTTCTGATTGGTAGTTATCAGTGATTACATTTTCTCATGCATTATCTTATTAAATAAAGACCATCAGATTCATTTAACAGTTAGATGCTTGCCTTATTTTGTTATGCAATGTCTAAAACTTAAACTCCTGGAATTTTTTGTTTTGCACACTTACAGTGGTCCAGCTTGGCATGGTGTAAGTATGAAAATCTCACACCTGATGGACCAAAGGGGAAGCTGACAATCACTTTAGCAGTCAGTGCTACTCCAGTGATAGTCATGATCTTCCAGGTCCTGCTCAGGTTCTATGAGATTGGCTTCCCCTCTGCATACAAGCCACAGGGGGTTGCTTGCTCTGCACTGCCACCATTCGTAGCCGTGTGTGTGTATATGTGTGTGTGTGTGTGTGTATCAGGGGCGGACTGACAACTCATGGGGCCCCCGGGCAATAGGGGATCATGGGGCCCCTGTGTCCTTGGCCAAACTCAAAAAAGCCTATGAAAAAGGTACCAGGGGTATCTCATGGGGCCCCCTACTGACCTCGGGCAGTGCCCGAGTTTCCAAATGGTCAGTCCGCCCCTGGTGTGTGTGTGTGTGTGTGTGTGTGTGTGTGTGTGTGTATACACAGGGTGTTTTCTGATTGGAAGAGGTGGAGATTGTGACATCACAGCTCCACCTCATCCAGCCAGAGAACACCTTATATTAATTGAAAAAAATATACAAGTTGTTCTATGAATGGTGGCAGTGCCCAGAGAGCGTTCCCCAGTGATAAGTGTGTAGAAGGGAAGCTGCTTGCATTGAACACAAGGAGGACCTGGAAGACCATAGCTATCGCTGTAGTAGTGCCAACAACTACAGTGATTGTCATCTATGATCTTCCCCAGTGGTCCATCAAATCTGAGATGCGCGTTCTTACACCGTGCCAAGCTGGACCAATGTAAGCATACAATACAAATAATTCCTGGAATTCAGCTTTAAAAATAAACTATATTTACATCCACACTCGTACTTCCTGTACTATTTGAAAAATGTAAGTCCTATGTAGAGCTAGTTGACCATTTTTACCTTTCTGGAAAAGTTATTATTATTATACAGGATTTATATAGTGCCAACGGTTTGCTCAGCGCTTTACATTATAGTGGGAGACAATACAGTTCAATACAAGAGGGATTAGAGGGCCCTGCTCCTAGGAGCTTACAATCTAGGAGGGTGGGGTGAGTGGTACAGTAGGTAGTCACTGTGGGGGATGGAGTGGTTGGAAGAGTAGAGGATACCAGAATTAGCAGAGGGCGGTATAGGCTTCCCTGAAGAGAGAGGTTTTTGGTGAACGCCGAAAGGCAAGTAGAGTAGGTGATAATCTGATAGATTGGGGTAGGGAGCTCCAGAGGATGAGTGGCGCCCTGGAGAAGTCTTGGAGATGAGCATGGGAGGAGGACATAAGGGAGCTAGAGAGTAAGAGGTCTTGCGAGGAGCGGAGTGTACGGTTTGGGTGATATTTAGAGATAAGGTCGGTTATGTAAGTTGGGGCAGTGTTGTGGATGGCTTTATATGTCATTGTCAGAGTTTTGAATTTTATCCGTTGGGCAACTGGGAGCCAGTGGAGGGATTGGCAGAGAGGGATGGCGGATACAGAACGGTTAGTGAGGTGGATGAGTCTGGCAGCAGCGTTCATGATAGACTGGAGGGGGGATAGTCTACGATGAGGTAGGCCAATGAGGAGGGAGTTACAGTAGTCGAGGCGAGATATGACAAGGGAGTGAATGAGTTGCTTAGCGGTTTCCAGGGTTAGGAACAGTCGTATCTTGGAGATGTTGTGGAGGTGAAGTCTACATGATTTTGTCAGCGATTAGATCTGGGGCTGGAAGGACAGATGGGAGTCTAGGATTACCACTAGTACCCTGGCGTGAGGGGATGGACTGAGGATGGTGTTAGCGATTTGTTTTGGTGAAGTCAGTAGGGGTAGCGCGGGCAGAGGGGAATACTAGGAGCTCAGTTTTGGAGAGGTTGAGTTTGAGGGAGTGGAGTGCCATCCAGGCCGATATGTCGCTTAGTAGGCTAGCGATATGGGTGGAAACTGAAGGGGTGAGGTGAGGGGTAGACAGATAGATTTGCGTGTCATCAGCATAGAGATGGTAGTTGAAGCCATGGGAGTTTATCAAGTGACCAAGGGAGGAGGTGTAGATGGAGAAGAGAAGGGGTCAAAGGACAGAACCTTGGGGGACCCCTACAGAGAGAGGGAGTGAGGAGGAGGTGGCAGCGTTCTAGTTCCTTTTTAAAAGGTCTGTCCACCCCAAAGGAATATTTTAGTAATAAATGTTGTCTGGTGAGCTGAGTCACCAGGTAGCCTCTTATATTGAATCCAGCATCTCGATCTTCCTGCCATAGTTCCTCACTCTTTACCTACTCAGTTTCAGGTCTTCTCTTGTTGCAACACAAGTGTTCAAATGTAACAAGAAAAAGAGGACCTGCTTTGTAACCGCAGCACATGTACAAGTTGAAGAAATTGTGTTGTGATGTCAACGATTTAACTTTCCAGAACCCACCAAATTTGGGCAGACTGACACTTGAAGACTGTTCTTTAAAGCAGATTTGACTTGCTGTAATTCTATATCCTCAAAGGGCTGGCAATGCATAGGCTACCTCCAGCATTGTGTAGCCTCATAGAAGACATGGCTTAACTTTTTGGAATCTTAAAAAGAAAAAAAAAAAAAATTGTGTTTGCCTAATCTGATATCTTTGTCCGCACTGCTGTTTCCACTACAGGGAAGATTGCCATAGGAACCATTGTGTTGTTGGGTTTATGCAACTGGATTTAATTTTTATGGAGGTCTAATTTTGCACACCTGGATTGGATTTTTGTAAAGTCTAGAAGTATTGACAGTGATGGTATTCCATATTCTTTTGATATAAAAAGAATAGCTGTACATCTAGAACAGTTTCCTTTAAATGCCTCCTAACCTTCCAAGACTCAAATTTCATCTGTATGTATATATAGCAGCTTGGTTGGGATTTATCTTTAACCTTTTCATTGGTTTAAATTGGCCTAATACTACGTTTCGAGCCATAGTGCTATTATGGTTTTTCTTGGTTTTCCCAAATTTTAGTATAGTCTAATTTTGATTAAGCTTGTACATTCAGCAAACCCTGCATGTGATTTGGTTTGGATTGGATGTGCGTTTCTTGCCTACCATCTGCCTGGTAGAAAATACCTTGGTAAGTCCACCCAATACTGATATCTTAATTATAGATGAATGGTGGCAGGTGTTAGCATTTGATTGCCAACATTATTTTAATTTGTCACTGCTTCAATGTCTTAACCCCACATATGCTTTGATACAAGAAATTTGTGCTTTCCTCAGAGCTAATTGTGAGAGAGTATAATTTCTTCCATTAAATTCACTAAAATGTATTAATATTTGTAACCAACAGATCAAGAGATCCAGAGGTTAAAGTTGGGAATGGAGACCCTGTTGGCAGCAAACGAAGAGAAGGTGAGTTGGATTAAAGTCTAAAACCAGATGAAACTTCTATTTTCTTTTTTAAATTAAAGTGGGGAAAATGTAAAATTTCTGTCTGTGACCCCACTATGGGCATGTCCCCTCACTTTCGGTCCAGATGATGGTGTTAGACAGATCAGGAAGAGAAAGCATGCGTGTGAACTCTCTGGAACTGGCCCCAGGGACTCCAGCCAATCGGCCGTTCACTCGAAGTGGCCCAACAGTTGGTTGACTGGAGGGGTAACTCTACTCACATTGTCATTGCCCACTTGTAGTTCACATATCACGCTTGCCCATTTGTTGCTCCTGTATTGTCACGAATGCACATATTTTATCTATGTACTTGTCACGTACCTGGTGATGATGGCCAATGGAGAGAGGGCTTCCCTTGCGGCTAAGTTCCAGACTGCTCTGAGAGTGGGACGGCAGGAGTCTGGCCCAAAGTTGCACAGGTCGCCTGTAGGCGTGCTGGTTGGTGGTTCACTCAGAAGCACAGCTGGTGCACAGAGATAGGTCTGCAGACAGGAGGCACCTGTGCGTGGTATGCAAGCCCTTCTGGGATTTAGATGTTTACTGGGTAGTCTGTTCAAGCCAAGGTCAGGTACCAGGTGGGAATCAGAGCGGACGTAGTCAGATGGGTTAGCCGAGGTCATACACAGAGGAGTCAGAGGGAGAGTATCCATAAGCCAAGTTGAGGTCAGATCAGGGGTAAAGCAAAAAAGACAGGTCCAGGAGCAAGCTGAGTCGGTAACAAGAAATCACAGGTCAGAATCACAGGAACCGGGCACGGGGAGCTAGAGATCACCCATCAACTTGAGGAAATGATGAGCCTCCTTTTTATAAAGGCCTTCTGGCACCACACTGAGGCTAATGAGTACTACTGCGGCCATGCAGAGTACTGGCAGAAATGCCAGATCTTCCAGAACTTCTGCTGTGGACAGGACCCTGACAGTATTGCTGCCATTGCCTACATGTCCAAATGTCATCACAATTGCCCATTTTATCAATGTATTATCATGAATGCCCTACTGTTTGTGTATTAATACCACTGCCCATGTATTGTCACCATTGAATGTCTATTGCCACCATTGCCCATATATTACCACCATTGCCTCTGTGTCACCCACATTTGTTGCCCTTGCCTTGCCACAGTTGTCATTGTGTTACCAACCTATTGCCCCTGTTGCCAGTTTGCTGCACACATATTGCTTGACCTGTGTGTTGTCTTCATATTTCCATATTTGCTCATATGTTGCCACAGTTTAGGCTCATCAGTTTAGATCATCATTGAAAAGGGCTCTAACCAAAATGAATGATTTTGCAGAAAGTGTTATTTTTTTCTGAGTGAACATTTGTATGTCCAAGTGCTCTTTTCATGTGATGGTCGAAATCCATGGACTTTTTTTCAACCCAGCTATGTAGTTATGTCAACAGAATCCTTTTAAATTGTAATAGAGACCAGTCTCTTGGCAGCCATGGAGTAAGGAAGGACGTGGCGTCGACTTTCGCAGAAATTGTCCCATGGAAACTTTTAAGCAATAAAGCATCAAAGTGTTCTAAATTCAGGAATAAATGTTCTCATTGGTTCCTTTTACAGCATCCTCTGTACACTTGTTGCTCACTGTTTTTACTTTTATTGTAACTTATTGCACCACTTCTGTCTATAAAAGGTCTCTAATAATGACCTAATGAGTTTAAAGCCCAACTCCAACCATATGTGAAAACTGGAGGGACAGCAAAGTAGTGGTGTCACATTGGCTTTCATATTGTAACCTGCTCTACAGAAATTACATTTGGACTTGGACTGGTTATGCCACTTTTTTTGTTTTGTTTAGTGTTTTTTTGGGGGGGTTTTATTGTGGGAGGGTGCATGTGATCAGCACATGGCCAATTAGCACTGTCCAGACAGAGAGTCAAGGGTCATGCAGCCTCATAGGACAGGCAGAGGAGAATGAAAATCCTCCCAAGTTTTACCAGTGCTCGGACGGACACTGGTTGAAGTCACAAGACTGCTATATACTGCTGATGAGAAGATGTATTTAGCAGTTTATATTTACAAAAATAATTGCATTTCCATGCTTCTGTGTACTGTGAGAGACCAGATATAGTGAATACAGAATTCTGGGTTTAGTAACACTTTAATTCTATAAATAATGCAAATATTCTGAGGTAACCCATAGAATTGTATAGTCCCTGTGAAGGTGCCTAGATTTTACAAATACACCATGAAGACCGCTTTTAAGGTAAAATTTGGCCCTGGGCAAGGTAGAAGTTTTGGCCACCCCACTCCTTGAAAAGGCATTGATAAGGATTGCAGTAGGCATGGGGAATGCTTCCCATCGCTACTGGTAGGTACTTGACTACACCGCGTTCATCAATTGTGGTATTCCCCTGGTTTACTGCAAGAGAATCATGGTTGTGGTTGGGCCCCCTGGGCATCCACTGGACCCTACACACTCATGTCTAGGTTGCCTTGTGATTAATCTGCTAATGGATCCAAAGACTGGCTAGACAGGTGGACATTGCCTATTATAAGTGGGGGGGGGGGGGTTGATTGAAGGGTTTCTATAAAATTTTTGGTAGAAAATTAAATTTATTATCTAAATACAATATGGGTCTGGAATACTGTATTTAATATAAACACTACTTATATTCTTGCCAGGACCTGCGAATAGAAGAACTTACACTGCTACTAAATCAGTACAGACGGGTGAAAAACTTTGTAATGGCGACACATGGTAAGTGATGGGAACTCAGAGGATAGTTTTTAAACTTGTGAAAATATTTATTGAAAAATGTCTTACATAAGGAGCAACATAATAAAATAAACGAAATGAACAAGAACACTGCTACATCAACGTAGGGAACGGTGAATGTGTCCAACAAAGTTTACTCAAGTTGTGTAGGTAGGCAGATATAAAAGAAGAATTTCAAACATGGCATATTTTTACATAATTACAATGGTCCAGCTTGGACCAATGTAACTATGTATATACCATACCTGATGCATGCCCCTGGAAGCTGGAAATCAGTGAAGTTTATACTGCTAATCCAGTGTTTTTCACTAGCTTCTGGGTCCAATGCTGAGCGGTTGGCCTGATGCATTCTGAACACTGGAAGTTGGCTGCTCCACACTGGCGCCATTTGGAGAATGCTTTGCATTGAAAAGAGGTTTGCACTGGTTGGAAGAGGTATAAAGTGTTGACGTTACCTCTCCACCTCATCCAATCATTCTTCTAAACAAGGAAGGTAAAATATTATCAGGTTAACCTTTTTGCAAAAAAATTTAAATTTAATGATGTGTTTAATGAATAATATTTCCTTACTTTGTCTTTGATCAGCTTTAGAGTTGTTCAGCTTTAAAGTTTCTCTATCTGACTTTGTACTGGTGTCCTGCAATCCCCATGCAGCAAAATGCAGCAATACTGCTGCTTTCTACTAAATGCCCGACTGGGACGTATATAAATTTCTGCATTTTACATGCTTGAGCTGCTAAGGTACACATTTAATATATTCCTATGAGGCTTTTAATTACACCAGTTGAACTTCCACTGGTGCCTGGCAAAAGTTGCTAATACCCCTAGTAATACTGAGCCTGGATGGATCACAGCTTGTGAAATACTTCCTTTTGTTCCTCAGCTTTGCACGAAACAGTCTGCCTAGTTCAGGAACACTTTCCACATGGTATTCCAGCCACACAAAAGTCATGTGAGTGTTTTTCTTGCTTGCTGCTGAGCTGTAAGATTTTTGCCATCCAAGACTATTAATGATCGAGAATTCTACACTAGTCAAAGCTATTCCGTAAAATGTATCTGGTGACCCTGCTTGCACACAATAATTACATATTCTACATAACATACAGGCCAGTCCCTTTTTAAAATATACAAAACTCCTGTCTATGACTTCATACTTTGATTTTGGAATGTGTTCCCATGTCGTAGTTGAAATATATCATGTGTTTTGATGGTTATGTTGTAGCATTGCTAAGCAACCTAGGGAAGTGTTTTAATGGCTTTTCCAGGCTGTAAGACATGATCTATGAGCAATTAATTCTATAATATTCTATCTATTAGAGTTTTGCCTGTTGTCCTATGGTGGTGTTTTCCTTGTCATTTCCCTTCTTCATGGTGGACGTTTTTATAATTTTGCTTAAAATGGAACAGAAGCTGTGCGTGCATTTTATTGGGGATAAATATGTAAAAACTTTGATTTAAAAAAAAAAACTTTACATAAAGTTTCAATTAAAAGTTCCTAAAGTGGGCTGGGAATTTGTTCTAGAAGACAGCTTCTGTAACGCAACTTTGAGACTCCTTTCCTCATATGGCAGTAGACTGCCGCTTACATAACTGCTCTAAAAAGTGGCAAACTGTCATTTGTCAAATATTGTCATAATTTGTGATGTTTATAAATAATAAAATAAGTAAGGAAGTAAAAAACAAAACAAGAAACCCATGTTATACAAGGATGGAGTGTGACATGGCTTTGTTGTATGTAAAAAAAACAAAACAAAAAAAAAACCCAGGTATAAAATGGTACTGTATATCCACTTGCAGGGGCGGACTGACCATTTAGAAACTTGGGCACTGCCCAAGGGCCCGGGGTCAGTAGGGGACCCCATGAGATGCCCCTGGTACCTTTTTTCATAGGCTTTTTTGAGTTTGATTAAGGACACAGGGGCCCCATGATCCCCTATTGCCTGGGGGCCCCATGAGTTGTCAGTCCGCCCCTGTCCACTTGCTGATGTACATCTTGGATCTTCAAGTGGTTGTACTGATGAAGCCTGCAGCTGCGGGCATCATCCCGGTACCGTTATATAGTGCCAACAGTCGGCTTTCTTGTAATAGCAATCGAAGTGGCTCAATCACCATTACAAGCAGCGGGAGGGGATGTAACCACCTCCACCCGAGCCCCCCATCCCCACCCCTTTCGCATTCTCAACGGAAGTTGATCATAGTCATGGAGTTGCACAAAGACCGTTTCGGCTGACATCACTTCCGGTTTACTCAGAAATACACGGCGCCATTTAAAAAAACAAAGAGCATTCATACATTTTTTTTTTTTTTTTTTTTTTTTTTTTTTTTTTTTTTTGGCATTCAACCATTCCCACACCACTATTGTATTCTGCCGGCGGAGAGCCTTTCCTCCTGGAAAAAATACAATGACCAGTGTTGCTAGCTATAGTAAGCGTACTGATCACTTTGGGAAAAACCCTACAGCCTGGTTGTACGCAAGTCCATTGATGTTTTCCACTATTGCAGTGCGATTTAGGATCGCTGGCAGAAGCACAGTGATTCTGCCTGAGATCCCAAAACACTATGTGAATGGGACCTTAAGGACAACATAGATTATATCCCTGACTTACAGACAACCGTTTAAAAGGAAGCATTTTCAAATCTGTATGAGACATAAACTAATCAAAATATTGAACAGCAAGAAAAAAAAACATGAAAATGTCACATCAAATATTACACTGATTACCAATATGTATGCTGTAAGAATGGGCAGTTATCTCCCTTTAGGGATCCCACCGTGTCTTCTAAATGAAAACCAGAAACCACATTAATCCAGCAAAAGATGGCAGCACACGGTTCTGATCAAAGTGTTCTAGTTTTTGTTTCAGGTCTAATCTGGTTAACAATGTATTCCAGGCTCTTCAGAGAGAATTCTTTCTGCCAGCAGCGAGGATGAGGTGGAATTGACAATGAAGAAATTGATGCCAAAGAGCAATCAGACGACAGAGCTCCTAAAATCAGAGGTAGTATAATTTAATATTGTGCTGCGGTCTCTCTAATGGGTGTCTAGCCGCATGTGCTGATTGGGTTATTAAATCTACAGCGGGCTTGGAAATATGATTTAGTTTTGTAGTGGGCACAGTGTTTATAATGAGGCTCAATTTTAGTCTCACTTTTTCATCATATTCATAGTGTGCCCAGGTTTACCACTTAGTTTCATAAACCAGGTTTCCAAAAATTAAGAATGTGGCTACTGAGTTTTTAAATAAAATGTACATTTATCTGTCCAAGGATCCAGCGCTGTCCTCACCTGGGCCGGTTCTTCACTGGTCTTCGAGTCATTGGTGCCGAAGTGTTAACTGTGGGAAGCTGGTTGTGACTCTTTTGTAGCTTTACAGCTGACTTTGCTCCTCACTGTGCCATGTGAATGGTCTTGCAACCTCCTGGGACCTATGATGTGTCCCAGAAGTTTGCGACCAGGGAGGGGCGGTGATCAGAGCGAAAGTGGGAGCGGGTAATTTTCAAAACTAGGTACACCTCTCCTCCAAGAAAAAATCCAAATACGGCAGAGAGGGGGAGGAGGAAGAGTGGAACTTCCCCTTTCCACTAAAATTTTGAAGGAATTCTATGGTCTCAGCATACACGTTCATTTTATAAGATCAACTTTATAATAACAATACAAACAATGGTTATTATTGGCAATCCAATAAGAGCTTACTCGCAAAATCTCCTTTCATGTTGTGAGTTTGACCTATCGACTGACCGTCTGTTTCCACAAGATTCTGCTTTGCAGCTTCTCTGCTCTTTTCCTTTCCATTTCTAAGGACTACATGTCCCATGGTACCTTGCTACCTGCAAGCAGGGATTCCTGTACTGACTCCACTTCCTAGAAACTCCTCTTAGCACCTCTGTAGTTCAGAAAACAGGCTCTGGGAAATATGAGACACAGCAGTGCCTACTCACAGGACATGGTGAATGTGTCGCAGAATTCTTCACAAAGTAAGTTACTATTAGGAGTACACTAGAAATAATCGAAATACGATGTGGAAACAAAGATATATATATATATATATGATTTTACATTTTGACATAGATGTGCTTTAAAGCAGAGCAGGCACACCTTATGTATGTAACCTGTAGGAAAGATATGCTAACCACCTGTAATGTTCTGTAGCAGAGTCTGTCCTGACCATCTCCTTCTGTTTCCTAATACAGGGATCTCCCACCTTGTCTTCGCCAACAGCCCCATCATCCCCTCCACAGAACATCTTGGAGAATGGGTAAGATAATCCTAATACAGTGAGATGTATATCTATAGGGAGTTGGATTAATGAACCCTTCCAATGGAAAGTGGGGCAGACCTTGTAGCCATATAGATTTTCCAATCGTTGGTGTAGTCAAACCGATGTTTATTCTCTACCCACTGATGAGAAAATTCAAAGGATTACATTTTTTTTTCTTGAATGAACACATTTCTAACAGTGTATGTGGTTCATTCCGAAAAGTCCATTTACTTCAAAAGTGATTGTTAAAAGCATACAAAATGTTAAAGTACTTCAAGTGTATTGAGAATTTTTCATACAAACATTGACTTGAAGATCTACTAGTGTATGGTCCGCTTTAGGGTATCGGTTTGAACTGTACATTCAAATATAAGACTACACATGATAGTTACCATCATATCGCTCTCGGAATCTGCTAACCGCTTTCTTCAAGCAAGGTTCTGTGCACCCCTAAGGTTCCTCTAGAAGTTTCTGGGGTTCCTTGACCAGCTGCAGGTCATTCTACTGCCCAAAGCTAGCCATACATCAAAAACTGGCCGATTCAGCAGGCCCTGGACGAATTTCAATCATTGGGGTTCTTTTCTACAACTGCAGAGTGCAAAATCTGGTGCAGCTCTCAGAAACCAATCAGCTTCCAGGTTTTATTATCAAAGTTTAATTGAACAAGCTGAAGTTTGAAGCTGTTTGGTTACCATGCACAGCTGCACCAGATTCTAAGTTCTCCAGTTTTAGTAAATCTCCCCCACTGGGTCACATTCACTGCTCGACAGAAGTTAATCTTTTGATCATGGAATGATTGCATACAGTAGGTTTCTGGGTATGTTCTTGAGACATGATCTCTCTAGGTTGGCAATAAGCCAGCTGACAATTTCCCTGGAAAAAAAGATGTTTTACTGATTTACCCTGTTGTGTAATTAATTTGGCTTTACATCATCATTTTATGCTTCTGAGTAACTTGATTTAGCAGTGCATTCGCAGCTGGATCTGGAGATAATTACACCGTTATGTGCCTCAGTGTTGCATAATGTGTCTGACTGTTCAATTCCTAACCATAATGTGTTTTGTATTTATCACCAAGTAATATGTATCATTTCATTCTTCATGTTATAATTGATAAATGCAGTACTAGTCTTTATGTAGATTGACACAAGCAAAACTTTGTTGCTATTGTTCTCCAAACATCAGATTGTAACTCGAATTAGGAAGGTCATTGTTGTCCCAACGCACTTTCTGTCCTAGGGTGACAACACTACTCCTCTAGATACAGTATAGTGAATTGGCGTTGTCACCATGGGACAGCTAAGGGCTAATGCCGAATCTGATGTGCAAATGCAACGTCAGAGATGTTGCAAAGGTCATTCAGAATTTATTGTAGGTGGTTTTTACCAGCAGTTGACCTGCCTGGTATTTTTTTATAGATTTATATGGACAAAGAGGCAGTTCTCAACAAAAGTTGTTGTTACTAGCAGGACAACTAGGTGAAAATAAGACCAAAAAGCCTAAATAAAAAGACTAGGGACCGGTAAGATGAGGTGTGTGTGTGTGTATGTATGTATGTATGTATGTATGTGTGTATATATATATATATATATATATATATATATATATATACATACATACATACATACATACATACACACACACACACACACACACACACACACACACACACACACACACACACACACACGTGTGTGTGTGTATATCTATGTATGTATTCTAATTTTTTTTTTTTTTTTTTAAGTTCTTGGTTTAGATATTCTTCTTGGAGAACATCTTTAAAGCCCTTACCTTAAAAGCCAACCTATTTAGCATGGAGGAACTCTTAAATCAGGGGTGTCCAACCTTTTTGACCTTCCTGGGCCACATTGGAAAAAGAGAAATGGTCTTGGGCCACACATAAAATACACTACAATAAGGATAGCTGATGAGCAGTTCCTCCTGCTGATATTAGCAGGTAGGTGCAGCCGCCGAGTCTGTTCACTATGACAGGTCGCTGGTGGCCGCACCTATTTGCAGCTCTCTACACAGCCAGCGATTACCTGCAGTGATCTCTGCTGGACACAGACAGTGCATTTAGCAGTGATCACTGCAGGTAATCGTTGGCTGTGCAGAGAGCCAGGAATGGTGAATGGGGCCAGCAACCGCACCTACCTGCTGAGAGCTGCAGGAGGAACTGCCACTACAATTCGCACAAGCCCTAATCACCAATGTGAATGCAGCCAATGTATGTGTTGTGGGGGGCTGTGGGGGGAGCACAATTGAAATCTGGGGGGCACAGCACCAACCCCCCCCCCCAGATCCAACCATGCAGCATTTACTTGGCGCCCCTGCATTCCGTGCTATTGCAAACATGGCAGCCCAGGGATATTTCCAGCCGTGCATTTGCCTGGTTTGTCAATGTAGGCTGCCATGGCTGCTATGTTTGCACAGCATATCCGGCATCCCTACAGATGGGCTTGTCTGTGTTGGCATCTGTGCTTGCATGGCATCCCTGGTGTCCCTCCAGACAGACCCTGAGCTGCATGCTAAACTCTATGTGGCTGCATGTGGCCTGCGAGCCGTTGGTTGGAGACCCTTGCCTTCAAGCAATGCCCAGGTGTCAGTGGAACCCTGCCTATTCTTATTATTTTATCTACATCTCTTTAGTGTGAATAGTATGTTGTGCATATAAGAATTAAATAAAGCATGTGGCATATTTTAGTCTATTTGAATCCCAGGGCTGCTCTAAACGCTAAAATTTTTTTCAATATTATGAATAAAATGTAACAATTTATAGTGAGAAAATTGTAGTGTTCCTTCACAATTCTGGTCAGTGAAGTGGTCTGTTAAGATGGTGGTTGGTTGGTTGGGAAAAGCTCCTTTAGATTGGTGGTTGGTGAAAAAGGGCCCCATTGCACGAGGCTCACTTTCAAATGTATCGGTGGTTATGTATCTGGAAGGCAGAAATTAGTAATTGCCTAAAGAACCCCTAGCAACCTCCTGGAGTTCTTGTTGACTTCTTCACTATGGCATCACCAGGTATCATTGAACCATAGCCAAATCACTGTGGACTGTTCTAAACCTGTCTATTAATTTTACTATAAATACTGGAAACTAATACCTGAAATGTTTATTTGTAGTATTTGTACACCAGGCCCTCCAGAGAATTGTAGTTCACCACAAGAAGAATTTTCAGATCACAGAACTAGGTGAGAAAATATTCTGGTATTTTATACCATGGCCAGTGCGAAGAATTGATGTATTTGTCTTCTTTTGGAAGCCCATAATAAGTGACCTTTTAAACTTTCTTTTTTTTTTATGATGTAGAAGTCATCCCAGAAATCTTTCCACCAGTTTGGAAGATTTACAGAGTGGAACGGTGGAAAAGGTATAGGACTTTGAAGCAACACATTATTTAAAGAAGCGGAAACCAATATGTAGAAGCAGATGTGCTGTAGGACTATGGATTTCAGATTTGTTTTTTATAAAGTGAACATGTCGTAGATTTGGGCAATTAATCCTAAGCATATTATGAAAAACTACATGAGCAGAGGTTATCATTAATAAAAACCGAATGGTAAAATGGAAATTAATATAGATATGTTGGTTGCTGCAACAGGTTTAAAGATCTGGACATTTGGAGAAAACGCATTAGTCTTTTTAACAAAACCAGGAAAGATTTGACATTTCAGTGCTTAGAATTCACAAAGAATGTTCAGAGTGTGTAAATGTAATGACTACTGTGCAACTGGGGCTGAATAATGGTAGTGGTGCTGTCCTCCTCAGATCGGGCAATCTGGTACTACACAAACCACAAAAGACAGAAGGGCACAAATGCCTAGTGCATTATCTCAAGCACTTTTATTAAAATATTCAAAATGTATAAACCAAAAATGGGAGTGGTAGCGTATCAAGATACAGAGTCCAGAAGTCTGCCCTTCAAACTCATAGGACACAAAAATGGCAGAACTGATGCGTTTCAAGGCACTGACCCAATTCTTCAGGGTGATTGCTCTAAAGAAGCGGCCAGATCCCCAAAATACATCAGTGGGTTCCACCATTTATGTGTCCTAAGAGGTTGGAAGGCAGACTTTGTATATTGATACGCTACCACTCTATTTTTGGTTTGTGAGTACATTTTGAATCTTTTAATAAAGTGCTTGAGATAATGCACTAGACGTTTGCTCCCATCTGTCTTTTTTGTTGTTTATAAGTCTTTATCTTCATACTTGTCCTGGGTCAGTGACTCGATGTTGAAGCCTAGAGGGTCAGCGAGAGACACAAGCACCTGGCATGTTCAAAAGGAGAGGTCAATAATGACATCCTCCATGTTCTCTCATTACACATAACCTTTAAAATTAGTGTAGGTTGCGGATCTAGTCCTTGATGACATAGCAGTCCGTGTTCATGAGCTCCTGGACAGGACCTCTTCCATAACCGCATCCAGCACAGGTAGATTAAAGTGAACCTGTGCTTTGCCAATGTGAGGCAAAGTAACATGTTCACTTTAATGCTCTCCTTCCCAGTAATACTGACCTTTCCTTTACTCTTCTGCTGCTCTGTGTGACTTTTTGGGAAGAGAAAAGGAAGCCCTGTGCAAGCTCTGTGTCACTCTGTCAGAGTTGCCACTTGTCTGAGGACTTTGTTCTGGCCCCCTATGTGACAGTGCTGAGCAATTACAAGAAGAGAAATGGAACCAGGGATTTTCTGTTCTCACATTGTCTGAAAAGAGCCAAAAGGGGAGAAGAAAAGGTGCATGTGCTGGAGGGATGATTCAAATGAACCTGTGGCCAGTTTATGAACATTCATGAACTCTGTAGCTGCAAGCAATGTGGAGCAATTCATCCTCAGGTGCGTTGAAATAATTTTAAGACATTCTTACAGCAGCTACCTCTTCTTACCTCTCAACAGTGATTCAGCAGTGCACTCACTATGATCTTCCTCCCAGCAGTGTCTCTGCATGCTATCAGCTTTCTAATCTCCAATGTAAATGGACCCAGGTGCCTGGTAGACAAGAAGCAGGGTAGCTGAGCTGCGGTGAAAAGGACTTGGAATGAGTTCAGTGCATCTTCTGTGAATTTTGAGGATGAATTGCTCCCTAGTGACTGCAGCTACTTAGGCCATTGAGGGCTTCTTTTAAAGCCAAATTCCAGGTTTAAAGTTTCAAAATTTGCCATTTGACCATTTACAGCTTGCTTTACAGTTCAGTTGCTGCATATAAAAATACGTAAATACTTTGTCCATAGCCTAGCTAGGTTTACCTCAGTGTGAACCTGTTGCATTGCCCTACATGATTAAAGCACAGGTCTGCTTTATTCTGGGCATCAGAGTCTGCAAAGCCTTCTGCACACAACTGAAATGATAACCTAAAGTCATTTTCTTAAACTGGCCATCAAATGGTTGATTTGCTTGAATATTTCGGTGCTGATTTACAGAGAATCGTGCAAATCAGGAAATGATGCAGTTATGATTTGTATGAAGAATGTGCAGATTTCACAAATTTGCAATTGTGTAAATTCATTTGAGTTTTCAGTTCCCCCTGATTTGCTCACCATTACAGTTTACAAAGTCAGTCACTATTGTCTGTCATTGTTTTGTGTTGGGATATGGAGAATCATATTTATGTCTTATGTGACACTAGCAGCATGTTACCATGTCTTCATTATTATTATTACTAAAAATGTAGCTAATAGATATGTGGAATTATTGTAATCCTTTTACTCTTGACCTCAAGCACCTATGCATTTAACAGTTTCCCTTCTGGAATATTATAAAGATCTAATGCTACTAAACATGTACAAAGATCTATGTATATCAAGCGCTTTTTTTTAGATATGTGGCAGGGATTAAGGGGAGAGACTTTAGGCCACACACAGCAGACCTCTTATCCAGTAATCCCATTTGTGGACACTACCGTCAGCCTTTCTTCAGCCTATAATGGCTGATTATGTTAAATTATTGGTGGTGTAGAACAAATCTCAATACAATGGAAAAATTTGTTTGGAATAGTATGGCAGTTTAGGTACTGCTTCAGGGCATGTTGGGACTATTGGTGAACCAGATGGTCCAAGAAAAAGTAGATGTGAGGCACTGGACTCTGATCTTTTACCTATCAAATGAAAGTTGGCATTGAGACTTGATAGAATGACCTTGGCAGCTTCACAACAAGGCGGCGGGGGGGGGGGGGGGGGGTTGTCACCGAAAATGAGAAACCTAAGTGAAAACGAATGAAGGATTACCAAACGTTCGTCTTAAGAGTCCACAATTATTTATTGTCAATGATGCTTAAATTACAAGAAGACCAGCTGCAGCCAGCATCCTTACTACACGTCCATTGACTCAGTTGTAGAGAAGTAGAGTCCAGGTTATACTGTTGCTACTTGCTTTAAGTTCTGATGAAGAGTGATTCTGTTGCCCCAGAAGAAACGCTTTGGCTACAGTATGGCTTTTGGGGGTTTAAGTTGACAGTAAAGAAATGTAGACTCTTAAATTGCAGGGGAAACTCCAGATACATTTCTCGGGGAGACTTGTGCATTGTTGGATTTTGATCAATACATTTTTAAATTCGTTTAGTGTCCGGACCTGTGTCTGAATCCAGGACCTCTTCTATGTCTTCCAGTAACTCTTCTTGCTGAGCCACCTAAGATGTTGGACTCTGCCTGCCTGATCTCTTAGGACAATCAAACTGTCTTGTTTCTCGTGAACCTTGAACTTGTTGCTCCTCTATAACTTTCTGATTTAAGTCATACCTCTGCACTTCTTTTTTGTCAGATTATTGTGCTTTCCAGCCAATATCTTGTTCCTTTGAGTACCTGCAGCTGTCCTCATATTCACTTCCATATGTTACTGATCTTTGGCTTGTTCCTCGACTATGCTTCCGCTTGATCCCAACCTGTAAAAACTTAATAACATTTAGCTTGTTACTGACTATGCTTCTGCTTGATCCCCACCTGCTACTGGACCTGGAATACTCATCTTCCGGCTGATTCTAAGGACTGCAACGTGGTACTAACATGCAGCAAAACCCATCTCCACTATCGGTAGCTCTGGTAAATACCGGTTGATGCTAAGACCCTGTGCCTCCGGTAAGCCCATGTTCTCCTCCGGGATGACCTGCTTGTCTACTGCTATAGCTACTGATCTCTGAGCTTGACTCCTGACCATGACCCTTTTCCAGCAACTTTATTCATACATGCAGTCATAGATATGCATGGACCCAGCTTTGGATCAATTTACATTTTTGTGTAATAACTGGATTGTGTCAGCAGAACACAGAATCCAGATATTGGCACAGGAAGGCTACCTCTTCTCCAACAGTCCTAAAACCTGGGTCGTATTTTCCATCTAAATAATTTTTCCATTGTTATTGCCTATTTTCCATTTTCTCTTTTAATCCCCTTTGTGGTCCTTGAGGTCTTAAGGAGTAAAAGGATTGAATGCCACTGAAGTCATTGCATCCAGGCATGGAGTACATAGGGATGTGCCAAGACATCCCTGGTGACTGTTATATGTGTATCATCTAACCATTCACCAATATTTTATCAGCACATTGTACTAACAGATTGTTTTTGTCACTTTTTCTTCATTCTTCCTTGACTTTGGCTAGCATGATGATGGGGAAACCCCAGAGCCTGTTGTAACACCTGTTGTAACTCCAGAGGTATATTAACTTTATGAAACCTTGTCATGTTGTATTCATTGTTGGATTGTTTGTACTTTTTTAACATAAAGCTGAACTCCCGGGAATGAATTCTTTGAAATACATATCTCAATAGTCACAAAGGATATGAATATACTGTGTACACCAAATGCCTTTTGAAAACCCCAATAATCCTTTGTAAAATTGCAGTGAAATCATCACTATGCTGTACATAGCTTGTGCCGAGAGCAGGGCCCAGAAGCTCCTCCCACTACAGACTGCCTTCAGAAAACTATGGTAGGGGGTGGATACAAGACCAGTCACCCTGCAAAAATGGACAGAACAGCAGTGACCGGTCTTTGTTATAGTAAACTCCTCTACAGAGGCAAAGTTGAGGAGTTGCTTCACCCTGGATTACCGCACAGATCTGGAGCAAATACTTAAATGAAACCAAAATTAAAGTGAGAATACCCATGGCTCTTCTAGTTTACATAATGTATGTTTAGCCTGGAGTTCAGCTTTTTTTGTTTTGGACTAAAAAGATGATGGCCATTCTCTGACCAACTGTCTTTCTCAATGTGACATTGACATTTCTGAACTAAAACGCTCACATCTTGCGGTAAAATAATTGCTGATTGTTAGTGGTTTTAGGCACCCACCTGGAGAATTCAGTGTTTATATATTTTAAAGCTCAACTTGATATAAACATCAATATTTAATTCAGGTATGCTTTTATTTAAAATATATTTTAAATTAAACCATTAACAAAAATGGCATAGAAAGTGAAAGTGTATACCAAAGAAATTATCTAAAGTTATTCTAAAGAAAATATTTATTTTAAATAACAAGCATGGTATACTTACCTGCTCTGTGCAATTGTTTTGCACAGAGCAGTTCCGTTTCTCTTCTCTTTGAGTCACACACCAGCGGTCCTGGCTCCTTCCTTCTACCAAGTGCCCCCAATAGCAAGCCTCTTGCTATGGGGCACTCAAGCAGGCTCGCTCCAGAGCCACGCTCTGTGTGTCTATTCACACACACTCACTGCCCTGCCCCCGCTCTTTCCTCAATGCTCACTTACTGTGATTGACAGCAGCAGGATCCATCAAAACTTGTATATACAGTGCATTGTGTGAGCCGATGAGGCGAGTGAGACTCTACTCTCATGCACATCACTGGATCGAGATGGGGCCAGGTAAGTGTTAGGGGGGGAGCTGCACCCAGGAGGTTTTTTTCCTTCATGCATAGAGTGCATTAAGGTGGTAAACCTTGAACCTTTAGAACCACTTTAACTTTCCTGCTGCCCTTGGTCCCAAAATGCTGATTCATTCATGTTCTCTGCTGAGGTCTGCTGGGAAACCAATGCTGTTGATGTCCTCTGTTTACTGGTTTCTTTGGTCCACCCATTATGGGATACAGTACTGACTTGGAGGTCAGAAGGAGGAATCGGTGAGCACTGCAGACGTCCAAGAAGTGCCATTCCCAGAAGTGTCAGATTCCCAGTGGACTTCAGCTGAGGATTTCTTGTGATCAGAATAGGGTTCAGGAGGCCTGGACTGCAAAAATGGTATTTACATTCTTTTGACTGCATCCTCTCCGATGCAATCTTTGTTCAGGTATTCATGTAACCATGGGTGTCACAACTGCGAAGTACAACAACCGGCAGTGAAATCAATTGTGTTTTTTTTCCTGCCTGCTCACTAAATGAGAGAAAATAGAGCTGTGTATGGCTAGCATAAAGGATAAGTTCACCCTTGAAAAAAATGGGTGGAACATGCTGCAGCAGCTGTTCAACGGTCTTCTGCTTTTCCTTTCACTCTCCGGTAAGTGTGGGCATCTTGAGGAGGACTGTATGTGTTACTGAACTGCAGTAGAGAAAAATCAGATCTCCTGGTCTGCCAAGAAGGGCTGTGTGGTGTAGCAGAGCTGTGTAAATCTCAGGACTGGATGGACAGAAATACAAATCTTTGGTAGCTAAAACCGCACTTTCATCAATGTATTTAGCCATTTACCTGGCGTTTTAGCTAAAAACCTTTTTTTTTGTTTCAATAGAATGAGGATGGATTAGAACTTCTCTTTTGATGTTATCATGTCTGTTGTCCTTCACGTCCACAAAAAAGATTTTGCACATTGCATTTTCCTTTACTTCACTGAATAAGACTGAATCCCAACAATCCCTGTTCTACAATCTTCAAAGTAACAAAACTTTGGTTTTGAGCCTCTTCTGATTTTTCTGGTGTTGCCCCATTGCTGTCATCTGAAATTGGGAACTGGCAATGCATAGGAAATGCTCTCATATTCATTCCTGTTTTATTTCATGTCAGAGTAAAGCGGACCCCAGGTACCAGACCTTGCCCGGGAAACTCTCTCGTGCCACGCCAAATGGGTCACATGACAGCTACAGGAAACCCACATCCCAGAATGCTTTGCACATAAACAGTGAAACAAATGGAATACAAAGTTTATGTAAGTCAGAAATCTGATCTTCTATTATCATGTTGTAGACCTATTGATAGGATATTGAGTGAGTGTATATATGTATGTATGTGTATGTGTGTGTGTGTGTGTATGTACATTAACTAATTGTATGTGAAATAATAGTAAAGCTATTGATGCTGTGTGTGTATATACAGTATACACATACATACACACCATATTGCCAAAAGTATTGGACCCCCCCTCCAAATCATTGGATTCAGGTGTTCCAATCGCCTCCATGGCCACAGGTGTATAAAATCAAGCACCTAGGCATGCAGACTGCTTCTACAAACATTTGTGAAAGAATGGGTCGCTCTCAGGAGTTCAGTGAATTCAAGTGTGGTACCGTGATAGGTTGTCACCTGTGCAATAAGCCCATCTATGAAATTTCCTTACTACTAAATATTCCACGGTCAACTGTTAGTGGGAATGTAACAAAGTGGAAGCAACTGGGAACAACAGCGACTCTGCCACCAAGTGGTAGGCCACGTAAAATGACAGAGCAGGGTCAGCGAATGCTGAAGCGCACAGTGCGCAGAAGTCGCCAACTGTCTGCAGATTCAATAGCTAAAGACCTCCAAACTTGGTGTGGCCTTCAGATTAGCACAACAGTGCTTCATGGAATGAGTTTCCATGGCCGAGCAGCTGCATCCAAGGCTTACATCAGCAAGTGCAATGCAAAGCATCAGATGCAGTGGTGTAAAGCATGCCATCACTGGATTATCTGGCAATCCGATGGACATGTCTGGGTTTAGCGATTGACAGGAGAATGATGCTTGCCTGACTGCATTGTGCCAAGTGTAAAGTATGGTGGAGGGGGATTCTGGTGTGGGGTTGTTTTTCAGGAGTTAGGCTTGGCCCCTTGGTGCCAGTGAAGGGAATTTTTAAGGTATCAGCATACCAAGACATTTTGGACAATTTCATGCTCCCAACTTTGTGGGAACAGTTTGCGGATGGCCCCTTCCTGTTCCAACATGACTGCGCACCAGTGCACAAAGCAAGGTCCATAAAGACATGGATGAGTGAGTTTGGGGTGGAGGAACTTGACTGGCCTGCACAGAGTCCTGACCTCAACCTGATAGAACACCTTTGGGATGAATTAGAGTGGAGACTGTGAGCCAGGCCTTCTCCAACATCAGAGCCTGACCTCACAAATGAGCTTCTGGAAGAGTGGTCAAACATTCCCATAGACACACTCCTAAACCTTGTGAACAGCCTTCCTAGAAGAGCTGAAGCTGTTATAGCAGCACAGGGTGGGCCAACTCAATATTAAAGCCTATGGACTAGGACTGGGATGCCATTAAAGTTCATGTTCGTATAAAGGCAGGCTTCCCTATACTTTTGGCAAGTGTGTGTAATATATGAAAAATTAATATATACATTGGAAAAATTAATGCAATTATATGAGTATTAAATAATGGTATTTGAAAGGGTAAACCATTTTGTTCTATTAAGTTTGTGAAATCCGTAATGAGGAATGGTGTCTATATACAGAAATACAATCATTCATTGGGGCTAATTTGCTGAAGGCAAATAGTCTGTTTCCTTTGAAGGGAAACTTTCACATTTGCAAGTGAATTTTCCCCAGAGCTTGGTGAATGAGGTGAAGCTCTACTGACTTCCATAATCCAAACATGTTCAAGCAAAATGCTGTTTTTGTTTTGCTTGCATGTGATTGGGTATTCCTTGCAAAGTGAAATTTCACCACATTCCGTTCTGAGGGAAAATTTCCAAGCAAAGTGAACACTTTATTTGCTTTTAGTAAACCAACCCCATTGTGTTAGCCAAGAAGACAAAAAATGTTTGACAGTGTCTTGTAGAATGGTGTATTGCAGGACTTGGATGGAATAGTGTGAGGAATGGTTAAAACTCCTGTCAGCTTTCCCATTCAAAAGAGATGGGATATCCAACATTGTATGGCTTACCAAAACAGAAGTGTGGGGGGAAATCTTCCACTGGTAACATTAGTTCTGCTGACAACTGTCTACAAAAAGGCTTTCCCCCTCCCTTCCTTCCCTTGTTCCTCCAAGACAGGAAGGGAAGTTTCCCTGATGGGCCAAAAAAAAATGAGAAAAACTGGCAAGAGTTTTAACAATTCCCTCCCTATATCAAAAAAGACGTTTTTGGCTAGTTCTCAGCCTAACACCCTGCAGTGTGAATGAAGTGTACCATTGACATTGCACAGTGTTAGGATGAGACCTCAACCTATGCAGTTCATTGAAGTCTCTTCCTCTTCATCATGAGCCCATCTGACCTTTCATCCATCACATTCACTCAAAGCCTTTTGGTCAGGAAGCCATAAATATATTGTTTACAAGTCCTCAGGTCTTGCCTTTTTCCACATTTCTGGTCTTGGCTGTTAATTTTCTATCCTTTCCTCTTCTTTAATGTTTCTGAATTCTCCTCTTTTGCTTTTTTTCTTTTACTTCCTTTTGGAAATTGTTTTGAAGATTTCAACAGAAGTGCCAGCGCCCCAGTGATAGGTACTGTACCTGTGGTGGCTAACAAAGCATGCGCATGGCCTTTACCAAACCTGAGGACCGCTTAGAACACAAAGTTGATCATTTTGGTGTGGCAGCGTGTAGAGCAACATAACAAATCCAATTTCAATTGACAGTATAACATAATACCAGCTTACACCTCTTACCACCGGGCACGGGTATAGTGATAGAGAACGTGTCTGCTCCCCAAATGCAGAGCCCAACACAAAAAAATTGGAACTGCACACCACATGTACACAGCACCATCAATAAGATTTATTGATCCAAGTGCTAAAGACAAAGCCTTATCTTGATCTTCTCACTATGATGTGTTTTTACCCAACATCTTTAATCAAACTCACATGTTGGGTAAATCTCATCAGGGTGGTTAAATTCAGGTGGGGTTCCATCTTCAGCGCTGAGCGAACTATTGGCGCTTTATAAATACTGTATAATAATAATAATCTTCAGCACCTGGATTCATTAAACCTTTTTAAAGTGTATATATCAGTGTTCAACAACTGGGGTGCTGTTTGAGTTTCCCCAGGGTGCTGTAAGAAAAGAACCCAGTTGAATCGGCGTTATGATTTACCATGGTGCAGGCACAAGCACCAGGCCTAGGGCAGGATGCAAGGAGTCATTCCTTGCCATGGTGTTGGCGTCAGGCCTCCTGGACCCTGGAAATATAGGACATTGATCAAGAGCAGATGGCATGCAGGGTCCCTCCAGCACTCAAAGGATGGAAGTCTATCTGCTCCACCTGTTGCCCTCTGCCTCGCTGCTAGAGCCAAAGGATAGGGTTCTGATGTGACGAAGGGACTGAGTGGTTGAGGGTCTTTGTGGTAGGAAAATGTTATGATTGGGGAAATGTTGATGTGCTTGGGAGACTCTGATGTGATGGGAGGACATTTTTAACATTTTAGCAAAATATATATTTAAATTTTTTGCTGTCTGTGCCCTGCTGGGGAGGAGATGCATGAGGAAGTTTGAAGAAATCTTCCCAAAAGTGTCCTCCGTTTTAGAAAGGTGCTCACCTGAAAAGTTGTACCCTCTCAGTTCTAAAATATTGGATTTCCCCTCTTTCCATCTCCGTGACAATGATTATCAGCACTAATACAATGGAGAATCTCTCCAGTGGGGATATTGGCAGCAATAAAAACTTGACAAAAGATCTAACCGCTCTATCCAACACAAAGGACAAAGTTTTGCTGTTACATCCCCATTAATGATGCTGGTTACATTTGGTGTGTGGTTGCAGTGTTCTCATGTTGGCTTTGATTTATTGTAGCCAGTTTGGTATACACTGGACTCCTGAATTGTGCATATAGAACAGCCAGTGAGTATTAATTGGGTACAACTAGGGATAAGCTAAACAGGATTTAGTTGATATAATTACGGGTGACAACATCACACCCATCCTAAATTACCAGGCAATTTAGGGCTTGACCTAATTCAGTCCTGGCCGTGATTGTGACTCATACATCACATTAGCTCATTTAAAGTCCTTTTCAGAACTACACTGTACAATGACATTTTGGTCATTTATTAATAGTGTTAGTGTAATGTTTTCTAAATCGTGTTAGTGTAATGTTTTCTAAAGCAGAAATGGGTACAGAATGATTATGTATACAACAGATAGGGCTGTATTTGGACATTATGGCTGAATAATGATGCCTTTTGTAAAAGCTCTGCCTCTTGCGTCGTGCCCAATGAAGGAATGATCACATCTGCTTTATATTCATAACTTCTTTTTTAGCAGAACAGACAAGCTAACAAGAGAAAGGAAAAGTGGTTTAATTTTACCTGAACTGTAATGATTCTTCTGACTCCTCTTAAAATTACCCGCCCACATTTCTCAGAATGGGCCATTCACTGATTTTAACCAAAATGTCCAGATCTGGTCAAAAGTGGGAAAGGAGAACACACTTTTGAGGTTAGAAAGGTGCTGCCACCTCATACCATGCTGATCTAGGCACTGGTGCACCAGTGGTGTTATGATGAACACAGTCCATGTAACAGGCCCATATTACAGACCACTATAAAAGAAGGGATTTAATCAGCACCTGAGTGGCAGAGGCTTTCTTTAGGAATCTTTCCTACATTTTCAATCTGCCACCTGACTTATTTTCAGGGCCATGGTGTAGTCCTCTAGGTCAGTGGCCTCCAAACTACAGCCCAGGGGCCAGATGTGGCCCTTTGCTTGCCTTTATGTGGCCCTTGGGGCACTATTCCACCAACTGTCACCGATGGTGGAGCACCATTCCCCCTACTGACACCATCAATGAGGCACTATTCTTCTTCTTGGTATCAGCAATGGCAAACTCTTCCTCCCATTAGAACCAAAGATGGTGCACTCATGCCAGGGCATTTTCTACTCCCACTGGCCACAATCTGGTCCCCCTAAAGCCTGAAGGACCGTAAACTGGCTATTTGCTTAGAAAGTTTGGAGACCCCTGATCTTGGTCCACATGAAGAAGTGACATGCTGGGTAGGAGAAGGGTATATGGCACCAAGTTGTCTGTTTTTTACTTGCTTATATATCTCTCCTGTAGACTTTATCACCTTCTGTTGCAAGCTGCTTCATTGCTTTGGTAGTCCCTGAACACTACCTGAGCACTGATGGGAAACCAACTTGGAAAAATGCTGCTACATGTTCTGGCATCAGAGGCAGATCTGCTTGGAGGCAAAATGCTGAGACTTGAATTGGAAGTCCAGGCTCTAACTAATTTAGCTTGAACCATCTCCCAATCAACTTCTAATTCCTATTCTAACTACCTTGGAGAATATTTGCTTAGTGTCAGGGTGCTCCGGCCCAGTCAAATGATTAGCTCCCAGCGGCCGGCTTCAGGGGAGAGGAGGGACAGCCAACAATGAATGCCCCATAGTAAGCCTATGGGTGATGTCCCTCCCCAAGCATTCCACCCATTGTTTGCACTCTCTTCTTCCCTAAAGCTAGCCAGTGGCCGCTGGGAGGATCATGTCACTGGATTGGAGTGCCCTGAGAATAAGTGTAAGCACCTTCTACAGGGTGGTTATTATAGGAGTAGGAAGTGGGGTAAGGGTGTTTTAGGCCTAAGGCAGCCATAGATGGTTCAAATCTCAGCCGGTTCAGCAGGAACCGGCTGAGATTCGAACCATCTATGGGCTGGTTGATTGTTGTACAACTTTGGTACAACCAGCCTGTTGGATTTTTTTATCTGATTATTGCCAGCAGCAATCACTGTTCTTCTGGCAGGGATAGCTTCCCAGCCCCCTCTCCCACACCTCTCAGGCGGGAAAATACAATCGCTCCGCAGGAAGGGATTCCATCTGTGTTGATGGGGAAATTGAGTGATTTTCATTCCTACAACCCGTGGTTTCAGGAAAGAATATCGCATAATCTATGGCCAGCTTTAGTTAGAGCCTAGAATTCTACTTTAAGGCAGCCATACACAGGGGCTAAATGAGAGATTAGTTAATTTCGCCATCCACTCTAAACATAGTGGATGAGAAAATCTCCACTGCTGGGTATTGTGTTCAGCAGCCTCAGCATTTGCTGCTGCCTGAATACTGGAACCAAAGCTGCACCTAATAGGTCAAACCATAGAAATACAGAAAGGAGCACCAGACCACAACCGGATAACAGTCCAAAATCATTTTATATATAAAAAGAGCCAGCATGTTTCGGGGGCAACCCCCCCCCTTCATCAGGGCTGCAGTAATCATCAAAAAACATAGTCCTAAAGATGAAAAAAATATATCTAGTATATCTAGATATATGCATGAGTATATACCACAATCTAGATCACATAATAACAGCAAACTTGTTGCATGAACTTCAGTTGTCTTGATTGAATTAGTGAATGTTAAGATATAGGCAATATACGAAGTAAAACATCCAATGAAGAAAGTGGACAGTGCATCTGACTTGGGGCATTCATTGCTTGGCCAATAATATTCCACCTGGAACAGGTTATTTTTTATCCATTTTGTCAAGCCTGCATACTGCGCCATTTCCCACATGGAAGAAAAATATATTTGGAATATATGTTAAAAATATTCTTCCCAAATATATTGCCATATGTTTGAAATGCTACAATTTTGGCCATATGCAATATATTTCTTATATATATATAAAATATATATTGCAGAATAATCTGAATAATATATTTAAAAAAAAGTTAAATATATTCAGATTTTTTTTAACATATAAAAAAGTTATGTATTTTTAAAAATATTCTTCATATATTTTGTTATAAAAACTAATTTCAACAAGGTGTGTGTGTGTGTGTATATTTATTGAAATATATTGAATATGGTCAAAATTGTAGCATTTCAAATATATGTCAATATATTTGGTAAGGATATTTTTTAAATATATTTTTCTGCCATATGGGTTATGGCTCCAGTTTTATCTAATTTAGCAGGAATTGGCTGAAAATCCTGCAATCTATTACAAGCTTTCCACTGAAAGCACAGGGCAAATTTGTTTGTGGTATCGATGGCATGCAAACAATAGTTTGAGATTACTGCTCATGAGGTTGCATGCAGTAGCAATTAATCACACACATTTGGAGTACTAGGCAATTATTAATTATAACTGCAGTCCACATTCTGTGCAGCAATCTGATGCTACCGATTAAGGCTGATCACTGGTGATATTAGTAGCACAATCACCTGTGTGGATTAGCCCCATCAGCCTGTATCTCTGCAAAGAGATTGTGTTAAGAAGACTATTACATTGTAATGACTCTACACCTCCCTCCACCACTCCCCACATCTTTCAACAGCATTCTTGAAAATCCCTCCATTCTTACAAATTTCAGGAATAATAAAACCCATTAGGCAATGGGGGCTTTAATTACAGCATGTAACACGAGGCTGGAGAATTCCCCCATCCTTTTCACCTATCAAATGACTTTTGTGTCATTCACTTCTCTATACAGGCTGCTGTTCCTATCTGTAGCCCTTTGTAGTAGAGCCAGGGAATGAGTCCAATGATGGACAGGAATGTAAAACTGTTTAAAACACCAATTTTATACATAACGAGTTCTTACCAGAATATTAACCCCTGCCAAGACTCCAATAACATGTGCATGTTCTGTCTATAAAAAAGGAGAAGATTTGGCAGGAGTTTGCAAAGCGGGGAATGGTTAAAGCAGAATCTTTATTGCCGTCCTTGTTACCATTGGGACTAAGCACCCTTGCTTCCTTTCCTTGTGACACAAAGGGGTAAACCGAAATGGGCAGTTAAGAACAGAAGTGCACACTGGAGCATTGCCCAACCCTGTGAATGTCAAGAAAGGCTTCAGCTCTGTCTACTCCCGAACCACACCCAACTAATGCGTTTCACCCGCTCATGAACAGGAACCCTTAAAATTATTTTCAGGTCTCGAGGAACCCCTGCTAAAATGAATTAATCTGCGGGTCAGTGAGAAGGATGCCCTTTACATTGGTGGTCACTGGGAAGTATTGGTGGTTAATGGGAAGAATGCCACCACACAGACACTTAAAATGAATATTGATGTCCTACAGTTGGCTTTGTCAAGTGGCTTTGTGCCTGGAATTAAAAAGGCTACATCAAATTGGAGGTTAAGTAGTCACCGCTCAGGGACCACCTGGCAATCCTTGGAGGAACCCTAGCGTTCCATAGAACCCTTGTTGAGTATAGTCATCTAAATGATTGTCACGACCCCCATTATAAGGCTTCCCCTCTATTCCTGTTCCAGTAAAAATTCAAAATTTTGTATTTTCTTTTACTTTCAGTCCTGATGACAATGGGTGACCAGGACACAAATAGAGGGTAAATCTTCCTGGTGGAGACTGGCGTGGTGGTGAACCCTTCTGTGTTATATTCAACTTAAATTAAAAAAAAAAAAAAGTTTTAGATGCACTTTAATGAAAAACTATTATTTGCTGAAAACAAGATAAAAAGCTAACGGAGCTTTAAAATATTTTAACCAGATTGAAAATTTGGGTTTGAGTAGTTTTTATTTAGCGTTTTCGTGTCCTTGTTCACCCCACTGACTGCCATTTGGTGCCATTGGTACTTGTTTCCTTACCGTAGACATGACGAAGACTCATCTCTTTAAGCTAGGTGTTGGCTTTCACTTAACAAGGAGTTATTGGCAGTCTCTCGGTTTTCTCCAGCCAGACATTTCTCCCTTAAGGGTCAGTAAAAAATCTTCCTGGGAAATACAAGGCTACATGGTCCCGTGTGTAAAGAACTTATTAAAGCTAAACTTCAGGCAAATGGCTAAAGACAGACTAAATACGGGAAATATGGAAGTTGTTTTTCCTTCTGAAGGAATTTTATTTCTGTCCATCCAGTCATGAAATTTAAACAGTTTAGCTACACAGCACATTCATGACTACAAGGACATGAGATCTGATTTTTTATTCTTTGCTCAAATAATATTTTCAGGTCTTCTCCCCACCCCCCCTATAATTAGAGTAAAAGGAGAAGCAGCAGACTGATGAGTTCATTGCTCTGTCACTCTGCTCTCTGCTCCTATCAGCATATTTCTTGTACTGCAGCACAACTGACTGGCTCCTTGTGCAGCTTCTCCCCTGCTCCAGTCTGTGCTCTGCTGTACATAGACTACGAGAGGCTGATACTAGGTCAAATTCAGGGGCTTGGAATTTAAAATAAATGATATATTAGAGCTGCAATAAGCTGTGTATTTTATATTTACCTGGAGTTCAGCTTTAAAGTGATAGGCTACTTAAAAATATAACTGCACCTTTTAGGAGTCAAAAAAAAAAATTGTTATAATATTCTAAATGTCTGGCAGATCCATTACCAACAGACCTAAATAATATATTATACAGGACTAACATGAAAGCATACATATAGGGAATTGTACTTCGTAGAAGGATAGAATGACAGCAGTATGTTCTGTTATATGGAAGAACATCTACTGATAGTATAGATATGTGTAGGAGCAAGCTGTCCCTCAGAAGTAGGTGCATGTACTCAAACCAGGCATGGGAGCTTGAAGAGAGGACAGAGTTGCTATGATGGACAGTTTCTTTTTTGTTTTTTTTTGTTTTTTGTGGGTTTTTTTTTTGTTTTCCATGTAAACAGATGTTTAGTACAGTTCCTGAGAAGGAAAACAAATGATTAATCTCAGTGGCATGCAATGACAAATTGTGCATTAACATGAAACTAAAATTATTGGAAATTTAGTTTTAAGGCTTCTGCAGTTAATGTACTAATAAATAATCTCTCTACACAGGTGATACTGAGAACAATCTGGACATCACATTTAATGACCTCTCTGGCACGGACTCCGTCCCACACTCACCATTATCTCCTGATGGCAAGAAAAGTCCAAAAGGCATCAAAAAGTTTTGGGGAAAGTAGGTTTTTAATTGTTTTCCTCTACTTTCTGCTTGTACAGGATCTTCCCTGTGACCCATCCTATCTCGATTTGAATAGGGCATCTTGACTTTCAACAACACACATCATGTGGGAAATTTGAGATTGAATGATCATAAAGTTAATGAATACATTTCTGTAACAGTGTGCAGTGAAATCAGAGTAAGCTATTTCAGTACAGGGGGAGGATCCTGTACAGCTGTGCAAGACTTAAAGGAAGGCTTGAGTTCAGCTTTAATTGGTCTGGCTTACCAAAAGATAATGACGTGACACCATATACAGTGGATATAAAAAGTCTACACACCCCTGTTAAAATGTCAGGTTCCTCTCATGTAAAAAAAATGAGACAGATAAATAATTTCAGAACATTTTCCACCTTTTTAATGTGACCTATAAACTGTACAACTCAGTTGAACAACAAACTGAGGGAAGTAAAAATAAAAAACTAAAATAATATGGCTGCATAAGTGTGCACACCCTTAAACTAATACTTTGTTGAAGCACCTTTTGATTTGATTCCAGCACACAGTCTTTTTGGGTATGTGTCTATCAGCATGGCACATCTTGACTTGGCAATATTTGCCCATTCTTCCTTGCAAAAACCCTCCAAATCTGTCAGATTGCGAGGCCATCTCCTGCGCACAGCCCTCTTCAGATCACCACACAGATTTTCGATCAGATTCAGGTCTGGGCTCCAAAACTTTAATCTTCTACTGGTGAAGCCATTCCTATGGTGATTTGGATGTATGCTTTGGGTCGTTGTCATGCTGAAAGATGACGTTCCTCTTCATGTTCAGCTTTCTAGCAGAAACCTGAAGGTTTTGTGCCAATATTGACTGATATTTGGAACTGTTCATAATTCCCTCTACCTTGACTAAGGCCCCAATTCCAGCTGAAGAAAAACGTCCCCAAAGCACGATGCCACCACCACCATTCTTCACTGTGGGTATGGTGTTCTTTTGGTGATGTGCAGTGTTGTTTTTGTGCCAAAGATATGTTTTGGAATTATGGCCAAAAAGTTCAACCTTGGTTTCATCAGACCAGAACACCTTTTCCCACATGCTTTTGGGAGACTTCGGATGTGTTTTTGCAAAATCTATCTGAGCTTGGATGTTTTTCTTCATAAGAAAAGGCTTCCGTCTTTACACTCTACCCCATAGCCCAGACATATGAAGAATATGGGAGATTGTTGTCACATGTACCACACAGCCAGTACTTGCCAGATATTCCTGCAGCTCCATTAATGTTGCTGTAGGCCTCTTGACAGCCTCCCAGACCAGTTTTCTTCTCGTCTTCATCAATTTTGGAGTGACGTTCAGTTCTTGGTGATGTCACTGTTGTGCCATATTTTCTCCCCTTGATGATGACTAACTTCACTGTGTTCCATGGTATATCTACTGCCTTGGAAATTCTTTTGCACCCTTCACCTGACTGTTAGCTCTCTGCGTACCATGGCTTTTGCGACTAAGAAAATGTCAGGAAAGACCTCCTAGAACAGCTGAACTTTATTTGGGGTTAATCAGAGGCACTTTGATAGTGTAGTGTGGTCTTTAACCAATACACTACCAAAATATGGCAAACAACAATTAAATCTGCTTTGTTGATGAAAAAAAATAAGACGCGTAAGGATGTACAAAGGAAAATCTTGCTCATTGTGAATTTCCTTTTCAGATTACGGAGAACCCCATCAGGACACTTTAATGCAGATGAGCTTGGACTTTCTGAATTTAAAAGAGGAGGAATGCGCGCAACTGCAGGACCAAGACTTGCTAGATCCAAGGATCCCCGAACCAAAAATAGGTGAGCTCCATATACACGCTCGATATATCTCTTACTATTGAAAAACTTTACTATATACTATGTAGAGGATAATTAAAGCCACAGGGGGCCCCAATGCATTTTCCATCATCTGGAATACTTGTACCCCCTAATTTTATCTCGTCTAGCAATGCAAGTCCACTCCTTGCCACTCAGTCCACTGCCCCTATTATCTTTTGATCTCCTTCTTGTTTAGACCTCTTCTCTCTTCATGTGTTGGGAGACTGCTAATGATGTAAATCCCATGCATGCAAGCTGGAGGTTCATCATCCTAGTACCTAGCCCAGCTGTTGTATGCAGATCTATGCTTGTAGTCCAGGCACTTTAAACAAAATGTGTTAGCAGACCTGTGAAGGAGTTTTCTGGCAAAAGAACCACAGAAAAGTCTGATCTGCTAGCAGAATTGGACCTGCTAGCCAGTTTAGTTTGTGTTTTTTTTTTTGTTTTTTTTTTTCCTTGCGTTTCTTTCTGCTTTTATGTGTGTTTTTGCTTTTTTTTTTTTTTTTTTTGCCTTTAGATTTAATTGACATCATAATATAATTAATTATTTTCACTGTTTGTTTTGAAATGGGGGCAGCCACATTTCTTCATTACATATGAAGGCTGCACACCCCATGTTTCCCTTTTTTCAATGGGTTGTCCACCAAAAACACACTCGTACATTCAGGTGTTCTGTAGGGATCTGCTTCTCCACTGCAGCACACTGGGTCCCATGCCACCATTTTCTTCTGTGACGTGTTTAGACAGCCATTTTTTTTTCATGTTTTTGCAGTGCATCATCAGGGGCCTGACTGCAAAAACCAGGAAAAATATGCTGTTTCCCCTGATGTGCAGCATATGCACGCTAGAATACCCCACAGCCTCCTGGGATGTATGACGTATATCCCAGGAGGCTGCGGGTAATACATATGTCATTTTCTCTTGGGCGAGAATTCAGGCAATGTTTTCCCAGAAATGTAAACCATAAATATATAGGTTCTGGTTGTACGGTAAAGGGGGAATAAAGGTCTGTTTTTAAAGACCAACTGAATTCACAGAAATATTCTTTAAGATAGACTAACAACCTCTTAGCTCCACTTTCATGTTACAGCTGTTGTGCTGATTTTGCACTCGAGTTGATCTGGTCAGACATGCCCCCACTATTCTTCTGCAATACAACTGTGTACAGACATCGTCTTTGAGGAGTGTAGATATTACCCTTCCATACCAGCACAGGGCACTGGAGTGTGAGAGCAGGAGTTGCATTTCCCCTAAGCGAAAAGTATTTGTATATTAAGTAAATTTAAATCTATAACAAATATAATAAAGGCATGGACCAGGCAGTAGCCAGAAACCTCAGGCCAAAAACTGTTTTTGGAAATTTGCACTGTAAAAATAAATTGCCACTAATGAAGTGTGTGGCTTCTGCTTTATTTGGGAAAACCTATTTAATTCAGCTGCTGAGACTTGCACTTCCAGATCATGTACACAGGTGATAGTGGATCGCTCGCTCTTCACCTCCTACATTCAAAAAATGTCTTGCATTCTTTTCATAGATTACAAGATGTTCTGTGATTGGAGGAGGGGAGATTTTCGCTTATCTGTTCCTCTTCCATTCACACTTTCTTGAAAAGAATACTAGACATTTTCTGAATAGAGGAGGTGTCAAGCAGCTGACAGGATCGCTGAGCTTTTGAATGGCATCCTGCCATTCCCTCTACAGACAGAACTTTTGTACATGAGCTCCAGAACCGAAAGGCCTTCAACACAATTATATACAAACACAAATGAACATTGTTAACCAGTTGACGCTTTTCGGGGGCTATACCTCCTTCTTCAGAACAAAACGGTTTTGTGTTGAGCCATGGAGAGCTCTCACTTGAGACTAATCCCCATATTTCCATAGTGTTAGATTCGCTGTCAGCTTTTTAGAACAGTTTCCCTAATGGAGAGATATCTCCCCATTTCCTGTCTATTTTAGGAAGCGAGGGAAATCCCTCCCAATTTTTTTCTTTTTATGAGCTTGCAGTGCAAAATCCAAACACCAAAGTGGACCAAAAAAGTGCATGTGAACACACACATAAAAAAAAAAAAATACACTAGGGTGTGTAATATGGTCCTCTACCAAGGAGGAAAGACCCTTCCCTGCCCCCTCAGGGTGCAAGACTCCTGACGGGGACAAGGCAGTCTGGTCCACCTAGCCAAGAGGCCCAATGGTTTCCTGTCATTGTGATCAACTGAATTTGAACACCAAGTACTAAGTTAGAGTTCTCTCAAAAAGAAACCCCCAAGGCAGGGGGTCTGTCAGGATTTTATTGTTGTCTTTGTCCTCATGAAGAAGATTCTCCTGTACTTCCAGTTCAGATGGCAGATGTCGGACAAAAATGAAGGCAAATCTCCCTTTGTGGAGATGCAGACACAGGATTTAAAACCTGGTAGAGGGGAGATTGTCGCTTATCTGTTCCTCTTCCATTCACAAAACACTTTCTTGAAAAGAATACTAGACATTTTCTGAATAGAGGAGGTGTCAAGCGGCTGACACTCTCGCTGAGCTTTTGAATGTCATCCTGCCATTCCCTTTACAGATGGAACTGTAAATCGAGGCACATTTTTATTTTCATCTGTGGTAATCCTAATCCACAATTATGCTTTGTATTGGCAGTGATTATAATGCTCCTTTTGCTCAGTGGAATAATGAGCAGGTCTGCAACTGGCTGGAAGACTTTGGTCTGGGACAGTACGTCATATTTGCAAGACAATGGGTGAACTCAGGTCATACCTTGCTAACGGCTACACCTCAGCTTCTAGAAAAGGTGAGAAAGTAATTTAGAAGGAATGTAATGTATATTTGTTGTGTGCCTCCTAATCCTAGTTGTTTAACACCGAGGCTGGAACTGAAGCTGCAGCCTGCTATTCAGGCACAAAGAGAGTGGAAGCTGTCAGCTTGTGTCAGGGACCATTGCGACGCATGGGTCTACACAGGCGTAGGTGGCAGGGTACTAGGACCCAGGCGCACCCGTCGTCTTGACAGTACTAGGCAGGCACTAGGACCTAGGTGGCACCTGTCAGGTGCAGGGCGGGCTATTTAAACCAGCTCTGCACAAACACTTGTTGCCGAATGGTCTTTGTATGCTGTTACCTGTGTTGTGAGTATCTTGATCTGGATTGTTTGACCTTGCTGCCTTCTCCTGTCCTGACCATTGGCCTGCCTGACTCTGCTCCTGGATGTTCCCCTTTAAATCTGATCTTTTGGTATTGACCCTGCGTGTGACCCGACTATCCTTTGCCTACCGTTTTGTACCTCCACCGACCCGCAAGTTACCGACCCGGCCTGTATGACTCTGATTTAGCTCATCCATCCCGCAGGGATCACTAGGCTCCCTCACATCAGACTCTTAGCCCCCTGGAGCTCCTGTCAGACTCCTCTACCCCTGTTGGAGATACCTAGCAGCTGCGACCTGGTACCGGAACGCTCCAAGTCCATCCCCACCATTAGGGGCCCTGGTGAACAAGTGCTCTGGTGCTTAGACTCCGCACTCTGGGGAGGCTCTGCCAGGGGATTGATAGAGGTGCTGTCAGGCGGTCCATTACAGCTTGTGTCATGAACAATTGCAGCTAAAGAAGGGGATTTCATTCACAAAAACATACGGTGACAACACAGCAGCTACTACACTTCTCCGAAACAACCTAATGCAGTGCCTAGTTTTTGTTGTCAGATTGTGGTTTTGTGAATGCAAGCCTTTTTTTCTCCAGCTTCAATCCTCCAAAAAAACAAGCTGACAGTTTCCATTCTCTCCCCTGAAAAGCCGGCTGCAGCTCCAGGCTCTGAATAAACTAAAGTGGAGATAAGGAGACATGGCATTGCAGAATGGAAAGGGTAGGGGGGCTTAGTGCTTGTTGTAACTTCCCTCCGTCCATGGACATGCTAATATTTTTATGCTGTAGGTGGGGTGGAGCTACAGCCAGCAATGACAGAAAAAGATTTATTTTATTTAACATCTGCTGCTCGGGGATAATTGGGATAATACTAACCTCTACTGGTGCCATGACTTTCAGAGCTGCAGCAGCCAAGGAATCTTCTGCATCCAACACTCTGGGTGTGCCAGATGTTTGCACCCCCCCACTGCATGCAGCGGTTTCACCCACTTGCTACTATGGCACTACAGCTCTGCAGGGACACAGCAGAATGTGGAACCACAATGCATAGTGGAAGACGCAGGAATCTGTCACTTTCACAAGTGTGTTAGATGCTGAAGAATGTTTGGCCAGCTTGGCTCTACAAAACTGCAAGACAGGCAAGTATTGTTATGTCTCTTTTTAAGGGGTTCATTATTTACGGGATCCAAAGCAACAATAATTTAACATGTGCTCACTGAAAGTACCCTATATTTTCCATGTAATTATAATGAAAGATGATAGGCAGTCATATCATAGTTCACATTGCTGTTTTCTATACAAAATAAGTTTGATATCCTATGACCAGTATTAGTCCTCATGCACACTGGACATTTTTACAGCGGCTGTTTTTGGCTTTTGGCGGTTTTTTCTACAGCTAGTAAACTCCTCAGCATGTTATCCTATGTGTCCATGCGCACATAGACTGTAATCCAATGTTTTTTTGGCTGGAAAAAAACCCCAGAACTAGTGGATTCTAGAGATATATATATATATATATATATATATATATATATATATATATATATATATATATATTTTTAGCTGTAAAAACATTCTAACGCTGTAAGACGCGGCAAAACAGTGTTTTTTGGACTTTGTGAGCATAAAAAAAAAAAATTTCTTGGTAAAAATGCTAAAAACGTGGATAACCGCTAATGCAAAAACACTGAAAAACTCACATTTTTAATGTGACTTTACACAGCTAACGTTACCAGCGTTATTAAAACGCCCCGTGTGCATGGAGCCTTATAGCCACGTAAAGGACTGCCTGCACTTTAATATTTTTTTTTTCTTAATAAAGGAAGTCGGCATCAAGCATCCTTTGCACAGAAAGAAGCTTCAGCTAGCTATTAATTCCATCAACACAAAAAAGGACGACAAATCAGGGCAACTAGACTATGTGTGGGTGACACGTAAGTGCTTTAGATCTTCTCTAGACCATAAAGCTTGGCGTATAATGGGTTTTCTTTAAGTAATTACGACTTTTATATTTTACACTGACAGGGTGGCTCGATGATATTGGCCTGCCGCAATACAAGGATCAATTCCATGATGCTCGCGTGGATGGAAGAATGCTACAGTACCTAACTGTGGTAAGCTGCCTGGGTTCCATTTTGTTTTTAGACATATGTTGAAGAGGTTGTTGACTTTTTTGGATGCATCTGATCCCCATGTAAGCTTTTAATTGTTAAAAGATCAATCATCTTATCTTGGAAAATTTTAGTTTTTATGTTATCACCCACCCTGAAGTAGTTCCCATTTCACCACTTGTAGCAAGTTTGTTTCAGATGGGCAAATAGCTTGATTCAGGAACTGCAGTAGGCTGTATACATAATTGACATCCATCCTCTTGTTCTCAAGAGCTTAGTTTACCCATCTAACAGTGGTCAGATTGTATTTTTTTGTACCCTCTGAAAAAGCAGCAGCATCTTCAAGCCTTTTCTCTACTAATCCTCATGCGCCTATTGGTGCAAATAAATATATATAATCCCAGTTGAGCATATAAATTTATGGAGTGCTTTTGCAGGATTTTTTTTTACCATGTAGGCAGTGGGGTCAAGCTTGCACGAGCCACAAGTCTCTACAGTGCTTGGGCAGCTTAAGACAGCTGCTATGCTGCAGAAACACAACATGTATTGTCCCCAGGACCATCCCATGAGAAGCCACCTCGCTTCTGCTTCAAAACCTAACTTTTATTAAGCCTCGCTCATTTACTATTAAAGCCATTCCCACTTCATTAGACAAACCAAAAACCGCACAAGGATACAGAAAATGCATTTCTGCACGGTTTCTTTATTGGCTTTTGCAGAAGAACTAACTTGAATGGCCATGAGGAAGGGCGAGAGCCTTTTTTTGTACTGCCTTTTAAAGGGCACCAACAGGTAAAGCAGTTTCACCCTACTGTGTGGTAGAAACAAACCTTGGATCTCACGAAGCACAAATCAGATCAGTACAGATTGTTTATGTATGTATAAACTGTCCTGTCTCCAGTCACACTGGGTCATTACCCAAGGTTTATTGAGAGAAACCAAAAAAAGCCAAATTCATACTCACAAAGGGCTGAAGTAATATGCATGACAACAATTTCTATTGGTCAACCAACGTGGCGTTTTTTTTTTTTTTTTTTTTTTTTCTTTCTTTTTTTATCCATATGGGGGCTTATGCTGATTTTAAAGCATATATTTATTGTAATGTATGTTTTCCACTGTATGGTTAGAACACAGATTCACTTTAAATGTGATGCAAGTGTAGGTGACCTTATGCTTGCTATTGATCATTATTATTATTATACAGGATTTATATAGCGCCAACAGTTTGCTCAGCGCTTTACAATATAATGGGAGACAATACAGCAACAATACAGTTCAATACAAGAGGGAAAGGAGGGCCCTGCTCCTTGGAGCTTACAATCTAGGGGGCTAGTGATGGATTAATTTGAAATCATTTAGGTTACAAAATGCGTTCCAACCTTTGTATATCTTTTATATATACTAAAATGCTATTGCATCGTTTTGGCCATAGAAAAAACATTTAAAAAAAAAAATTCTATCTGTGAGAGAGATCATATAAAAAATCTCCATCCTTGTGGCCTTACGAAATGATGTAATTCCCAGCAATAAATCAGAGAAACCAATCAAAGGGAATTCTATGGAATCTGACCCAGTACAAGGTGCATTCTGATTGGCTGATATGGGCTACTGTGATTAGGAATTAGAACACTTCATTGGGTAGAGTCATTTGTTGATATGTATTTTTTTATTTTTGTTTTTTTTAGAGGTTTTTGAATGTCTGTGAGCTGTAGAACTATCACTATTTCTCTTCTCAGGGAGAAGTAAATGGTTGTCTGTTCTATTTGTGGCACCGTAGGAGTCTGTCCTTGCCAGTGTAAATATTTTGCCTGGCAACGTGTAATGAAGAACCTGAGTGCTGGAGACAGAAAGCGATCCTTTCCTGACGGGATCCGGGGACAGGTGCTCCGGCCTGGTTCAGTGAAGGGGCCATTCCAGGGGGGAGGAAATCAAGGCTTAAGTGCTAAAATAGACACGTGGTAATCCAATAAACAAGCTTCATACAGGCAAGAAAATGTGAAAGAGGAAGTTCAAATGCTTTTCTCGGAGCTTGCAAAATAAACTTGAAGTCGTGCCAGCAGAATTTAAAGTGGAATCGGAGGCAATTTATTTTCTAAATATCACATTGGACAAAATATAAATGACTTTTTATTAACTTTAATTGGATTGAGTTAAGAAGGAACAGCTGTGTCTTGGAGTGAGCAGTCTAGCAATGAGCGTTCTGCATTATCTTGTAGGGAATAGTTGAAGGAAGATCTTTGTGCTTCCAACTAAGTTGTCCATAGAAACTTTCAAGTCCTACCTTGAACATTGTTCCTGTGAAGATTATGCTGGGCTTTACCCCATTAATTATTTTGAGCCCCCCCTATGCCTGCTGATAGGTAGCAAGCCACAAGAGTGCAAATGAAGAGTTTAAACTCGGGAATAAATGTATACGGTTGCAAAGAGACAACATACATTTGTTTCAAGAGACAAATATGCACTTGCGTTAACCACCTCCTGTCCGGCCCATGTATATAAACGGCCATACGGTGGCAGTGCAGGGTCAGGTGGCCGTTTATAAACGGCCTCCCGCACCCTGCTTGTGCGCGCTCCCTGGGAGCGCGCAGCACCGCGATCCGGTGCCCACTGTGTCCTCCGGACACAGTGGAACACCAATTGTCAGACGGGACCTCTGGCCAATCAGTGATCACATGATCGGGACCTCGTACAATCAGTGATCACATGCAGAGTAGTAAGAAATGAGGTCACTTGTGACATCATTGCTTACTACGTGTGAAATCTGTGAATGATCAGAGGTCACATAGTACAGGCCCAATCATAACAGCCTTGTACCATGTGACAAGCTGTGACCAATCACGGCTCACACAGTAGTTCTCAGTGGCTGCAAGAATGCAGCCAGAGAGAAGGAGAAATGATTGCTTTTACAGCCTTTATGGGTGTAAAAGCAGTGTAAAAAAACAAAAAACAAAACAATCTTCATCACCCCCAACAAGTAGTACAGTGTCACCATGGTGACACTGTACTGCTAGGCTGACAGTATGTAAAAAAAAAAAAAAAAAAAACATTAATATAAAACAAATGTAAAAGTTTAAAAATTTTATAATTTTGGTTATAAACCAATTTGGGTTGTGTTTTTTTTTTTTTTTTTTTTTTGGCCAAGACTGAACACATTTTGGCCAAGATTTATGATGAAATACTATTTATGTGCAAAATTTTATAAGAAAAACTCTTTTTTTTCAAAGTTTTTAAAAGTTTTTATTTACATAGCAAAAAAAAATAAAAATCCCCATGGTGAATAAATACCACCAAAATAAAGCTTTATTTGTCTCAAAAAAATGCTAAAAAATTCATATGGGTACAGTGTTGCATGACCGTGCAATTGTCCTTCAACGTGTGATAGCACTGAAAGCTGAAAATTGGCCTGGACAGGAAGGGGGTGAACGTGTCCTGACTGGAAGTGGTTAAATAAACCCAACACCAGTCAATTATTTTATTTTTATATTTGGATTCAGTAGGGGAGAGTTGGATCCCTTGTAAGGTTTTGGGAGATTTTTGATCATTTTGTTATCACTATAACAACATAAAAATGAGAAAGAGGAGAGGCCACCAGAACGGGAAGGCACAAGGAGCACCAAGAACCTGAAGTTTCATACCCATTAAACTGGTAATACACTAGTATATTTTCAAACAAACATTTGTACGAACATTCATATGAAAGTTTGTATTTTCAGGCTTTCAGTGGCTTGTTGAGAAGCTGGGCCAGTTGTTGGTCCAGGCATCCGAGTCTGGATCCCTCCTGTGCCTGGACTGGCTGAAAATGGGTCACAGGAGTGCAGAACGAACTGCATCTCCATAATCCCCAGGAGAAGTATAGCCAAAATAGTTTTGGCTATACTTCTCTATTTGTCCCAAATTTGTCCATGTATTTTCTCTGTGGAGTGTGCACACCCTGTACAATCTTTGTATGAACATGCCGGCGCGCTGTGCATTGACGCAGCTGCTTGTAGTTCAGTTCAGATGTAGGCAGGAAAGGGTGACAACACTGACACTGAACAGTGTAACCATTGTCACCCCGGGAAAAGGAATTGCTGTGGATACAACTTGCTGGTGTGACTCTAGGAAAAGTGTGTGTGTATATATTGTGACAGTGCGAGGCTCTGTCACTATGGAAATGAGTTTGAGAAGGACACAGGACTCTCAAACAGTCAGTTGAGGCGGTTCCAGCAAATGTTTTGTGAGCAGAGAAAGCTATGTTTTAAGCTTTCCCTGGATTTGGTAAGTCTGGATCAGGGCTGTAAGCTCGAAGGATCCAAAGAGTATTGGGTGGGATGGAGTCTTCAGTCTTGTATCCAGGTTTTTCAGAAGTTCGGCAGGGTGTGTCCAGGTTCACACACTCATTATAAGGCAGATCTGAGCATAGCTCAAAAGTGGTGGAGGTGGAATAGCAGTTACTATTGCTACAAGCCTGAAGCGAGAGCTCTGTCAGGAGAGCTGGAAGCTCCTGGTCGAGACTACAACCCTTGTGAGAGGGATTCTGGGCGCAAGGACTGGGAAAGTCTGGCCAGCTACAAGAGTCTGGGAGACCAAGAGAGGGTCTGGGAGGCTGAGGAAGCTGCAGAGGCCAATGAGTCCAAGGAGCTGGAGGGAATCTGTGAGTTTCTAGAGCAGTGGTTCTCAACCTTCCTAATGCCGTGACCCTTTAATACAGTTTCTCATGTTGTGGTGATCCCCAACCATAAAATTATTTTCGTTGCTACTTCATAACTGCAGCAGCTCTTCTCATTCCTGCCATACAAGGCGTCACACCTCCCCCATCCCTACCATACAGAGCAGCCAGCTGTCTTCACACACTGCCCGCTCTCACCTCCAAACCACCGCCATCTTGGATCCTCTCTGCCCCCGCCTCCACCCAGTCCCCAGCTAGCCGGCTCCCTGACAGGGACCACGTCCAATCTGAGGACATCAAAACTTCTTCACTGGCGCTTCTCGTTGACGCGTCACCTCGTCTGGTTGGTCAAGTTCTAGTTTAATCCCGATAAGCCCCGCCCCGCATTTAGAGCTGGGGATGATGTTGCCACTCAGCGATGATTGGGGGAGCAGTGCAGAAAATGGGCAGGGCGGATGTTGTGGAAGATGATAGGCTGGGGCAGAGGGGTCAGATGTCATCACTGCTGACTGTTCTCTTACTCGTATGTGGGCGTATCTGCATATGGGTGGACCCGCCTAGAGACTGATCGAGGAGCGATGTCTCGGTTCCTAAGACCATTGGAAATATGTGTTTTCCAATGGTCTTAGGCGACCCCTGTGAAAGGGTCGTTTGACCCCCAAAGGGGTCGCTAACCACAGGTTGAGAACCGCTGCTCTAGAGGAAGCAAGCTGAGGTACAGGGAAAATTCTGTCAAGAGGCCATGTGGGGCCTGAACAGCAAGGAGAGAGCCTGAATAGTCAGTGGTCTGGGAGACCAAGCCAAGCAGAGGTAATGCTAACCAGAGAGCCAGGTGGCTCTGCATTTTCACTGTATATTATTTTGAGTGAAGTTGAAACCCCCTGCGTGGGAAACCTTGTGTTGAAAGGACTTTTCAGTTACTGTTTCATAAAAGTGGGCTAACAGGCCCTTAAGCTTAGTTCCTGTCTGGCGTGAACTCACAAAAAACGCATCTACCATTGAGCGAAGAATCCCCCCATATCACAATATGTTTGTACGTGTGTGTGTGTGTGTGTGTGTGTATATGTATGTATGTATATATATGTATGTATGTGTGTGTGTGTGTATAAAAAGTGAATTTTTTTCGACATTAAAAGATGTGCAACAACGTATCTGATTTTAAAGGAGAAGTTTGGAGTCCTAAAAAGAAAATGAACATACATTCCTGTCCTCCTGACACTGCAGCTGCCCCACATTGGCTCTACAACCGAGAGCTGACAGATCATGTGGTCGCTGATGGACAGCTTCTAGTGGCGCCTCTGCTGGGACTTCTCCCTCCCCTGTCTGCTGCTCTTGCCCTGATTGGGAGTGACAGACTGTGGAGGGGGTGGGCACTGCTGGCTCTCTGAGGCATGCTGAAAGGCAGAGCCAGCTGTCAATCAGCCCAGGGTGATCCCAACAGTGTTGTCATGATTTTATTTGACTGCTTCTCAGCTCTGCCCCATCAGCTCCTAGTGGGCAATACCCCACTATTGACTCACTTCAGGTTACAAGAGCACATTGGAAAATATACTCCCGAGACCAAAAAAAAGTATAGCCAAAAATGTGTTTGGCTTTATAGGCCTTAGCACACTCACACATCTACATTTAGCTTTTATAAATGCATCAAAGTAATTGGGGACAACTTTATGCTGCCCAAAACACCTTTTCCTTCTGTTTTGATGTTCCTGCTTTAAACCAGGTTTAGATGCGGTTTACATTGTGTAGCGTGGTTTAGAGCTACTTGTGGCAATCTCTGAAAAGTGATCCCACAGGAGTGGGAATACTGCCCCATTATCCTTAATGGGTCAGGTTCAGTGGTGGTGCTGCCTGCCAGACATGAGAGGTGGTATAGTTTTGCTGAAGCATGTGTAAAACTTCATTTGGCCACCATGTTATTTTAAGGTGGATGGTCGAAAGGCTGTAAAACCACCTATACCCCACCCCAACCTGAAATGTAACCAAGCCCTTCGAGTGTCTAAAAAAGTTCTCAATGCCCAGATGGTGTTTGGGATCTGAACAAAGGGACACTGTGGCAGGCAGGAAGGGGTTAAGAGGCTTAAACAAAAATTAAACCACCTGTTCTATGCTATTATCATTTTATATCGTCCCCAAGCTGTGTATGTTTAATTTACACACAGCTGCAAGGTACCGTAGTAAATGATGGTGCTATATAAATAAAAGGGGTACGCTTGTTGATAAATGAACCCCATGTTTCTTTTTGGTGATATTTGCTCTTCTGTGTTCTAGAATGATCTCCTGTTCCTGAAAGTGACCAGCCAACTGCACCATCTCAGTATTAAATGTGCCATTCATGTTTTACATGCAAATAAGTTCAACCCGAACTGCCTGCGCCGGAGGCCTGCTGACGAGGTATGAGTGTTTTCTAAAGTATTCTTAAATCATCGGCTGTTCTTTTTTTATTTGTTTTGTTTTGGCTTAACACATAGAACACAATAAAATAAACAGTCTCTGTAAAATATTTTACAGGAACTTACCCCAGCAGTTGCCGTTCACAACTTTCATTGCTGCTACTTTTACTCTCTGTGCTGCTTCCCTGAGCATCTGGTCTTCACAGGAAAGAGTTAACAGTGGACAGTGCAGTCTTGAGCCAGTCTGTTAGCTTGGAGAAGGAAGGAAGGGAGTGGCTTGCCACCCTAGGCTACCAGGCTGTGTTTCTCTTGATGCACACAGTGTAGGGAAACATACCTCTAGTCCCTGCATGCAAGGGTAACTCCATAGGGTGCTGCAAGAGAAAAAAGCCACCCTGAAACCGGAAACCTGGTGCAGCAGTCATGGCACCAGCGTAAGCTAGAACATAGGCAAATTTAAAAAATTTAAGAAGCTACTCAATAATTAATTAAATCAGCTGCTGAAAAAATTGGGGTTTTACGATCACTCTAGGGGAAATGCATAGCCTTTTCAATGTTTTTTTAATTTCATAGCTACAATTTAAGCTCACCAGACATATAAAGATCCAACTGTACAAAAACCTTAAGATCTACCAACAAATAACTAGTGCAAGAGCCTGCCTGATTGGATAAGAGTTGAATTGTTGTTTAGAAAGTTTAGAGACCCCTGATCTAGACTAGGACCAATTTACTGTCCTTTTAGGCTTTAGGGGGGGCCAGACTGTGACCAGTGGGAGTAGAAATTGTCCTGACATCAGGAAGAGTAAACCGTGCCCCATCTTTGGTAATAGGGGGAAGAATAGTGCCCCATTGTTGGTGTCCGTCAGAAGAATAGTGCCCCTCTGTTGGTGTCTATCAGAAGAATAGTGCCCCATTGTTTGTGTCCATTGGAAGAATAGTGCCCCATTGTTGGTGTCTATCGGAAGAATAGTGCCCCATTGTTGGTGTCTATCAGAAGAATAGTGCCCCAATGTTGGTGTCTATCAGAAGAATAGTGCCCCAATGTTGGTGTCTATCAGAAGAATAGTGCCCCAATGTTGGTGTCTATCAGAAGAATAGTGCCCCATTGTTGGTGTCTATCAGAAGAATAGTGCCCCATTGTTGGTGTCTTTGGGAGGAATAGTGTCTTGTATCAGTGGGAGAAATGGTGTTCCAAGGGCCGAACAAAGGTAAGCAAAAGGCCACATTCGCCCCCCTGGGCCACAGTTTAGAGACCACTGGTCTAGATAGGTCTTTCTGTTTTGGTACATGTAAAGCTGGCTCTACATATTACACTCCGATTGTACAATCTTTTAGATCTACTAACTATTATGTAGTACAAGGGCCTGCCTGATTAAATATAAATTCAGTGCACTGTTATATTAGATCAGCCTTTTTCAACCAAGGTTCCATGGACCCTTGGCCTTCAGAATCAGCCACTAGAGCTGTGATTGAAAATTGTGTGTTTGCTGCCTCTAGTGGCTAGTTAGCAAATGGCTTTTAAAAAGGTGAAATATTCAATAAATCAAAGTTCCCCTTCTGAACATGTTACACCCCTTCTGAACATGTTACATGTTACACCCCTACTTGGGGTGTAACATGTTCAGCAACTTTCTCACCGCCCTTCCCCATGACAGCGAGCGGGGTTTTCTACTCCCACAATTGCCTGCACAGCCCTGTCATTTTTTTCACAGGAATCTGTGAATGTGAAAACTACAAGCCCCGTCTGCCACCCCAGCAGACAAACTTGTAGTTTGAATGGGTAGTCCATTCATACTGCCTCCAGTTTGCAAACTGACATCCTGTACAGGTCCAGGCTGAAAGCAGGAGATAGTGTTCAGAAGCTTGAAATCGCAACTGCGACCTGCTGATTGTAGGTGCAATACTTTGCAGGCTCCTGTTTAAAATATAATAAATGCACATTTTTTAATTAGAAAAAATATGTGCTTCTATTTATTTATTTTTAATAAAAGGTGAACTTATCCTTTAAAAATAAAGATTGTATTCTTGACTCTGATTTCTTTCCACAATAATTACATCTGTGTCTTTATCACCCGGACAGAATAATATCTCCCCTTCAGAAGTGGTCCAGTGGTCCAACCACAGAGTCATGGAGTGGCTGCGATCTGTAGATCTGGCTGAATACGCACCAAATCTTCGGGGCAGCGGTGTTCACGGAGGACTAATTGTAAGAAAGGGATTTTTTATTTTCAATTTGCTTTATAAATCTGTGCAGTAACTCCTTTTCAGTATTCAAATCACTTGATTCCTTTTACACGATAAGAGAACTGATCTTGCTTACGGTTTTTAAAGAGACCCTGTCTTCAAGCTTTTGCCTTGCATTTTTAGCACGTTTTTTTAATTGTTTAGTAGCTCAAATACCTCTATAATTGTTTTCCCTGATTGGTGTCCTATTCTCCTGCATACAAAATATATTGTCAGCTGCTGGACGCCACCATCTCCGCTCCCACAGCCATGGATCAGTTGACGCAATGTTTGAACTGCAGTAATGCATAGTCAAATCGTTTTTCAATATTCATGATTCCTGTATCTTTCCTGCTGGAAGGGGAAAACACTGGTGAGAAAATGGAAAAAAGCATAGAAGCGCCTCTAAGTGTAGACGTAACAGTTGGAGTTATCCTAAAAACATTAACAATTGGCAAATCACATTTAAGGAGATAAACAGAAGACCTATTGGTTTGTGTGCAGTTATACTTTAATGGTCCCACATATAATTTGCAGGATCCTGATGTTCCATAGATGGATGCAGCCAAAAAGTATTCCACCCCCTGTGCTATTGGACTTCATAGCCAGTCACATGTTCTGCCCTTCGGGACCTTGTTATTCCCTTGTTCAGAAAAAACTGATTATTTATTTATTTATTTTTATGCTGAGTGACAAAAAAGCTCATCTAGTGTTCTAGGAAGTTCTCTTTGATTAACAAGTCTACTCCCCAGCCCCCCCCCCCCCCGGCTTAATTTGTTAAAAGAATCTGTAAGAGAGAATGAGTAAGTCATTAATTATTCATGGCATAGTCTCAGCCGATGAATAGATGGTTCTGTCTCCACAGATACTAGAACCTCGCTTTAATTCGGATACCCTCGCCATGCTCTTAAACATTCCGCCGCAGAAGACTCTACTCAGGAGACATCTAGCCACTAACTTCAGCTTGCTGATTGGCCGAGAAGCTCAACAGGAAAAAAGAGAGATTATGGATTCCACAACCTACTCACCTCTGTCCACGACTGCCAAAGTCCGGGTGTGTAATTCTTATAAATCCCAGTACTTTACTAGTGTGATTCTGAATGTATCAGTTAAATTAGAGCTGAATTCCAGGTATGGATATTTTTACATGGTTACATTGGTCCAGCCTCTAATGTAAATAAGCAGGTACCATACCTGTGAGATCCCCAGTGGAAGCTGGAAACCACTGTAATAGTCACTGCTACTCCAGTGATCTCCACTAGCTTCTAGGTCTTGTGCCAAGAGGCTGCTCATTTGGTACGAGCACCATTCAGGGAACACTTTTGTATAATGTGATTCCTTTTTTGAAGAGGTGGAAAGGTGGGTGGTGACATCACAATCTCCATGTTGTCCAGTCAGGGACATACACTAAGAAAATGCAGTGTTCTCTGAATGAAGCCCGTGCCAAGTGAGTCAACCCCCATGTTCACTAAGTAGTAGGTAGCTACTCCACATGGGACCTAGAAGCTAGCAGCAATCACTGTATAAGCAATGCCTACTACAAGGATTTCCAGCTTCCATGGGGATCCCACAGGTATGGCACATACTTACATTGGTCCAAGCAATGTAAACCTTGCCATACCTAAGCTTCTGCTTTAAGTTGTACTTGTGTTGTCTCTTTACAGGTGTTAGGCTAACATAGAGGTGATTTTATAGGCGGAAAAAAAAATGCATGCACATATAGTTATTTACAGGCATATTAGAATAGGAACATTTACGGACTAAAAAAAAATCACCAGAAAAGGAGCTTTTTGGGTGGAAAAAAATGCTTGACGCGCCTGAATGCGCCTAAAAGCTAAACACATTTTAGCACTGGAGCATTCATTCATTCCAATGGCCAGAATAAATAATATTCTGGCAAATGGAATCCATAAATACTCAAAGGCTTTTAAGCTGCTTTTTCCTGCCAGGAGTAAAAGGCATTCAGAGGAGAGATTCAAATGCCCAGTGTGCATGAGCCCTAATGGATAAACTAGATGCTGGAATGTCCTGCCAAAATGCATTGGCATTTAACTCCCAGAGTACTCTGATATGCACATGTCAACCAGACCTAGCATGGTCATGAGCTGACCTTTCATTTGCCACCTCCATATTGGCTACCACATGTCATAGCCAACCTCACTGACCAGCTGGACGACATGTAGTGCTAGAAAGGTTAAGCTAGCTTTGGGTAGTATGTTGTGTTTTTTTGTTTGTTTGTTTTTTTAACAGCCCCAAGTTTGTGGTTATCAGGGGAACATTGGAAATTGGCAGATTTGTAGAACCCCTACAGACAATATGACAACCCAGGTTTAATAGAGCAAAGATCAATGAGCTTTAACAAGCACACATAGTAGCAAGTCAAAATCTATCTTTATTCTCATATTTATGATTTTGTTTTTTTATTCTTATTAACGAAATTAATTTGTTTAATGTTAATCTCCTTATAAGGGTTCATTTTACTAAAACTGGAGAGTGCAAGATCTGATGCAGCAAGGGGCGGACTGACCATTTAGAAACTCAGGCACTGCCCGAGGACCCGGGGTCAGTAGGGGGCCCCATGAGATGCCCCTGGTACCTTTTTCATAGGCTTTTTTGAGTTTGGGCAAGGACACAGGGGCCCCATGATCCCCTATTGCCCGGGGGCCCCATGAGTTGTCATTCCACCCCTGGATGCAGCTGTACATAGAAACCAATCAGCTTCCAGGTTTTATTGTCAAAGCTTAATTGAACAAGCTGAAGTTGGAAGCCGATTGGCTACCATACACAGCTGTACTGGATTTTGCACTCTCCAGTTTTAGTAAATCTACTCCGTAGGGTCCAACTGTCTATAGAATGCTGTGGACGCACCACAGCACTCCCTTTTCAGCAGATAGAACCACATTTGAGCTTGTTATACAAAACCTATAGTTATTGTGTTTTATTGAATGGCATAGAATCAGAGGTAACACACAGCAATTATCACTGGGCCCATTGCTGTAAACGGTCCAGCTGTGCCTTTATTCAGAAATTTCTTCCCCCCCCTGCACCAGCGAAGGTGTCATTATGATGTGTTTAGTAGTAAAAAGAAGCCTTCCTACTCACACACGGGTAATATTTTGCAGCCATTGTGTGAATGGTAGATTTATTTTCATGAATGAACCTAATTAGATTGCTTTTTTGCATTAGTGCACAGTGGAATGTAGCTGCATCTCTGCTTCCAATTATAGCAAAAAGAGTTCTAGGAATACATTTGTTAACAATTAAGAGATAATGTTCTACTGGCAATATATAACCACATCATGGGGGTAATTAAAGTGGATGTGAAGGTAACCAGCTAAATTCACAGCTGAAATATGCAAGTGTGAAGTTTACTGTGTGCTGGGAAAGATCAGCAGTTATCTATCCCAAAAACAGCACTGCTGGGTTCTGACCTCACTGTTCCCCACTGCACTTAATGTAGTACAGCTTGGTGAAGGACCTCCCCAGAATGTGATTGGCTAGTAAAAGGACAACAACACTGAGAACAGACCTGCGGTTTTCTCCTGTGTCCTGTACGTGGTACCCGTGTTCTGTATTCTGTGTGTCCTGTACAATGTACTAGGGTAATTGGCTTGAGCTGGCCATGTAACAGAACAAAGGTGCAGCGCTGAAATCAATATGAACTCAATAATGCAATAAAGTGCAATACATCCAAAAAAACAACGAGAATCAATAATAATGTTACTCTTCAACTTTTGTTATTAAAGTGAAGATAGTGCTAATTGATGTGACAGGTAAATCAATGCTGACAAATATATAAAGTGACACACTGTGAATAATCCTCTTTAAAGTGATTACTAGTGCTGATAAAGTGACAAAGTCCGTATCTTTAAATGATAATAAACGTGAAGTTCCAATATGAGATCTCAGATAGAGGTGATCCTTTTTCTATCTTCTGATGATATATAAATAATAAAATTGCGCACTCACCAGATGCACAATAACATTACGCATTTGAGAACACAATTTCTCAGTAGGTCAGCTGGATTCTCTTATGGACATCTACACCCTGGTATGGGTTCCCCTCTGGATCCTCAGTAGAATGCAGCACCTCTCACCTCCTCCTAATATGGCTCTGTGGGTGGTAGGCTCATCAAGAGCTGCAAGAAAGGATGCCAGAATAGCGTAATACTGCTTCAAGCTGGCCATGCACTGAGCCAATTTTGGCCAGCTCCTGATGAACTGGCAAAACTTTGAGCCATAGGTGGTCCTGTTGGCACCTGCCACTCAACATCATTCAATCTGGAAATTGAAAGAACCAGGCAGAAAACTGTAGGCTGAACAGTCACTTCATCCAGACGGATGCAGCTACTGTTTGGGTCTTCTGACAGCTGTAAATGCTGGCTGTCAGAATACAATGGCCAGTAGGGAAGATCCGTCCATCGACACTGTGTAGCATGAATGGGGGAGTCGATAGATTTTTCTTATTCTTCCCTGTTTGCTGTATGGCCAGCTTTACAGTGCTGCCCCTAGCTCTCCCAGGTGACTCTTGCTGTGCAAAGGACTACAAGAGGCTAATGCTGAGGTAGTTGTATTGTAGTAGATATTCTTTAATAGTACATGTAGGTGTGTTAATGTGTACAAAACTGGGGTGAATAGAAGTATTTTGTATATGACCACATGCTTTAAAACACAGGTTTAGCTTGCTGTAAGCCAGTGGTCCCCAAACGTAACAAATGGCCAGTTTACTTCAGATTGTATGTGTAGCCAGATTGGGACCAGTGGGAGTAGACAAAAAAAAAAATAACGCCTGTAGTCAGTAGGAGGAGAAACTGTGCCCCATTATTTGTATTAGCGGGAGGAATAATGCCGCATCCTTGGTATCCGTGGGAGGAATAATGTCCCATGGTTGATGTCAATGGTAGGAATAGTGCTGCATTGTTGGAGTCAGTGGTAGGAATAGTGTCTCATCATTGGTGTCAGTGGGAGGAATGGCGTCCCATCATTGGTGTCAGTGGGAGAAATAGTGCCCCATCAGTGTCAGTGGGAGGAATAATGTCCCATCATTGGTGTCAGTGGGAGGAATGGTGTCCCATCATTGGTGTCAGTCGGAGGAAGGGTGTCCCATCATTGGTGTCAGTGGGAGGAAGGGTGTCCCATCATTGGTGTCAGTGGGAGGAAGGGTGTTCCATCATTGGTGTCAGTGGGAGGAAGGGTGTCCCATCATTGGTGTCAGTGGGAGGAAGGGTGTTCCATCATTTGTTGTCAGTGGGAGGAAGGGTGTCCCATCATTTTTGTCAGTGGGAGGAATAGTGTCCCACTGTTGGTGTCAGTTAGAAGAATAGTGCCTGGTATCAGTGGAAAGTGCCCCAAGCCCGGATGAAGGCTAGCAAAGGGCCGCATCTGGAGACCAGTGCTGTGAAATAACACTATCTCATCCCTCTTCCCTGAGCTCTCCCAAACCAATCTATACACACACCACATTCTCACCCCTTGGACTTCCACTTGAAGTCTGCACAAACCATTCTTATTGAGATTACATCTAATATATATTTTATATGTTCAAGGTATGTTCTGCCATTTCAGTCATTGACTCTGTTGCATTTTCAGCCAAAGAAGCTTGGACTGTCCAACTTTGGCCACCTTCGCAAGAAGAAATTTGACGACTCAACGGACTATGTGTGCCCAGTGGATGCCAGCCCCCTGAAAGGTGAAGTCAAGGCCCCCAACAACAGTCCCGTAAAAGAGGCTGACAAAATGGAGCAGGTGGGCAGACTAATCTGATGGCATCCGCATTTGGCATCCCCCCTCCCCCACATACGTACCCCTTATTGTCATCTATGTCTTTAACCACGCATCGCCATGTAACCATCCAACCGTCTTTACCAGCATGGCTTCACCCAAAAGACAGACTTTGTTTTTGTAGAAGTAAATCTATATTGAGAATTTTTTAATGATGCATGGCCTGGCGCTGGAGTTGCATCATAGACACTTTACAAATTTTATACAGAGGCTACATTTTTATCTTCTGAAGAAAATTCTAATTTAACTGCTAATATTTAAATATGATTAAGATTATGAACTCTGTAAATAGTCAATGTGCAGTGTTATATGATGATTGGGTTTTATTGAGGTCTGAGAAGTATGTGAGAAATTGAGTTTTCGAATGAAAATGTTACGTGTACAGTATAAAAAAAAAGACTGCTAGATTACTGATTGTTCACTGAAGATGCAATAAATGAACATTATTATTAAGTTATGTAAACTATCCATTTTCTGGTATAATTTCATTGTAATACTTCATTCTAACCTGTTCGGCATGTATTGTGGTGCATAGGTATAGTTAATCCAACCATCCTAAACCAGGATTGTCAACCGTCCAAAATGTATTCCCTGACCCTGTCTTGTCATGTCTATGCATTTTTTTTTTTTTCTCCCCACTGTGTCTATGTAGGCCACAATGGTTGCCACACAGGCTGCACTTCAAACATGTCAGCCTTGTTCATCTCCATCTCCATTATGGTGGATTGATGGGACTAGTAGTTTACACAAAAAAGAACATCATTTGTGCTTTCTTTTAAGCTCGCAGGAAGTGCAAAGCACATTGTATTTCTGGCAAATTCGACATTATTTTTTTGTACTTTTTTTCAGCCCAAGAACATTCAAGTATTTGTAAGCTGCAATTTACAATATTTTTGGTTTGGGGTTTAAAATTAATAATTGTATGCAGTCTGTGGGGAAAAATCAATGTAAAATACATTTTGAGTTGGCAACCCTAACATGGACATGGCTGGGTGGATCTTAGTGGGATCCAAAGATTGAACGGCTCCAGATGTTTGTTACCATAACATATTGGTGGTATGTGTAATCTGTTACTAATAACTGCTTATGTGTCCTTTTGGTTATGGTAAATGCAGACTGTGGAGCTGAGCATTTTGTAAAATAGACATTTGAAGACCTTGCAAATCAAAGGGGTCTTTTATTTCTTAAAAAAAAATGCTTTGTGAATGTCTAAGCCTTCTCACAGACATCACAAATAACCCCCTGTAATGTGTCTAATATGTTTATTTCCCATGATTGTCAGCTCCATTTAGTGGCCACAATTCCATATTTTTTCTAAAATGTCTTAAACTCAGTATTAATACACTCAATAAAAGTGCTGCCTGGCCAAATTCAAAGGCAAATGATAAGTATAAATGGTCCTGGGTTGTGGGTTGCACAACTAAACTACTCTACAGTGTAAATTATAGACTTTTGAAAAGCTATCATCTACTATAATGAGCCATCAAAAATCTCTTTGGTTTATCAACAACAGATGATAAAACCCGCTCTAACTTATTCAGTTTAGTCATCACTTGCCGAAGTCTTAGCCATAGCTTGCCATAGCCATAGCTTGCCCTAGTAATAGCTTCAATAGTCACAGTGGTAAAACACATAAGCTGGAGCTATTTTGATCTTCTGATTGTTCATTGTCATGGATGTTGGCTTCTTCGAAACAGTCCTGCACTAAAGTTTACTACTTCATTTATGTTGGACTTTAGACTAGAGCAGCCATTCTCTCAACCAGGGCTCCTAGAACTGCACCTAACTGACCTCCAATCTGATGGTACCTGCATACAGTAGTTCCAGGTCCCATTCCACTTGGCAGAACCAGCAGCATGATTACAGGAGGTGGCTAGAATGACATCCTTGCAAACAAGGCATTCTTCCTACTTTCCACCGTAGGTGTAAGGGGCATTTTCCCAATGATCCCCAATGGACTTATTTTACTGGGGGTTCCCTGAGACCTGAACATTTTGTCAACGGTTGCTCTGGGGTAAAAGGGTTGAGAAAGGTAGGACTAGAGTCTAGGTTAACCACATTGGTCCATAACCTCACTTTAGATGAAAGCAACTTAATAAAGGTAACTTGTCCTGAGTGAAATAAGGAGTTTTTTGTTGGCAACCTCTTCTGTAAATCCTAGTCTACTTACTGTCAGGCGTTAATTGGTTAGTTTAAAAAGCCAAAATAAATTATTATTCTGTCCAATTAAATGAATAAATGCCTAAGTGTTCGACACACCTAAATATGTTACACGCATTTACAAGCTTCAAGTGTTTTTTCTGCCAAAACAACGTCCAGTGTGCCTGAGGCCTAACTCCGGTACTGGGTCCACCTCCAACAAGCCCCATAATTGCTGCATGGTCGACTATGCCAGTGCCGGTGACACAGTGAGCACACTTGGGCTCACTAGAATTTGTAACATTTGAAGAGGTATTATGAATAGTCATACAGGCCACCATTTACTCCATTGGTTGTATCTGGTAAGTAAACTTTAGGCAATGGGAAGACTAGATGAAATACTTTGAATATGGACAGTATGATCAGGTAGCCAAATTGACAAGTTCCATGTACTACGCTGCATTTATATTCTATAATTTCAGGATTAATTCACAAATCTAAAACACCAGGAGAAGGATCCTTATTTTCAAGATCAAAAAGTGATAGTTATTTTTAGTGAACACCAATGAGATGTGAAAATACAGTCACATGACGTGATATAAATAGCCTTACCCTTGTATAAAGCTTCTTAGTTTGAGCCTTTTGTATGTAATTTTTGTGTGATGTACAAGGTTTACAACATAATTTTTATCATTTTATAAAAACCATAAAAGAAAAGCAAAATTCTCATTTGTATAGAGAGTCTAGTTATATTGCATTTATCACTTGTATAAAGATACCAGTTATATTGCATTTTCTGCTTGTATAGACAGAGACTAGTTATATTGCATTTATCACTTGTATAGAGAGACTAGTTACAGTGGGGCAAAAAAGTATTTAGTCAGCCACCAATTGAGCAAGTTCTCCCACTTAAAAAGATGAGAGAGGCCTGTAATTGGCATCATAGGTAGACCTCAACTATGAGAGACAAAATGAGAAAAAGAATCCAGACAATCACATTGGCTGATTTGGAAAGAATTTTATTTGCAAATTATGGTGGAAAATAAGTATCTGGTCAATATCAAAAGTTCATCTCAATACTTTGTTATATATCCTTTGTTGGCAATGACAGAGGTCAAATGTTTCCTGTAAGTCTTCACAAGGGTGGCACACACTGTTGCTGGTATGTTGGCCCATTCCTCCATGCAGATCTCCTCTAGAGCAGTGATGTTTTGGGGCTGTTGCTTGGCAACACGGACTTTCAACTCCCTCCAATGGTTTTCTATGGGGTTGAGATCTGGAGACTGGCTAGGCCACTCCAGGACCTTGAAATGCTTCTTACGAAGCCACTCCTTCATTGCCCGGGTGGTATGTTTGGGATCATTATCATGTTGGAAGACCCAGCCACGTTTCATCTTCAATGCCCTTGCTGATGGAAGGAGGTTTGCACTCAATCTCCCGATACATGGCCCCATTCATTCTGTCATGTACATGGATCAGTTGTCCTGGTCCCTTTGCGGAGAAACAGCACCAAAGCATGATGTTGCCACCTCCATACTTCACAGTAGGTATGGTGTTCTTTGGATGCAACTCAGCATTCTCTCTCCTCCAAACACGAGTTGTGTTTCTACCAAACAGTTTATTTTGGTTTCATCTGACCATATGACATTCTCCCAATCCTCTTCTGGATCATCCAAATGCTCTCTAGCAAACTTCAGACGGGCCCGGACATGTACTGGCTTAAGCAGGGGGACACGTCTGGCACTGCAGGATCTGAGTCCCTGGCGGCGTAGTGTATTACTGATGGTAGCCTTTGTTACGTTGGTCCCAGCTCTCTGCAGGTCATTCTCTAGGTCCCCCCGTGTGGTCCTGGGATTTTTGCTCACCGTTCTTGAGATAATTTTGACCCCATGGGGTGAGATCTTGCGTGGAGCCCCAGATCGAGGGAGATTATCAGTGGTCTTGTATGTCTTCTATTTTCTAATTATTGCTCCCACAGTTGATTTGTTCACACCAAGCTGCTTGCCTATTGCAGATTCAGTCTTCCCAGCCTGGTGCAGGTCTACAATTTTGATTCTGGTGTCCTTCGACAGCTCTTTGGTCTTCACCATAGTGGAGTTTGGAGTGTGACTGAGGTTGTGGACAGGTGTCTTTTATACTGATAGCAAGTTCAAACAGGTGCCATTGATACAGGTAATGAGTGCAGGACAGAGGAGCCTCTTAAAAAAGAAGGTGCAGGTCTGTGAGAGCCAGAAATCTTTCTTGTTTGTAGGTGACCAAATACTTATTTTCCACCATAATGCAAATAAATTCTCTCCAAATCAGCCAATGTGATTGTCTGGATTTTTTTCTCATTTTGTCTCTCATAGTTGAGGTCTACCTATGATGCCAATTACAGGCCTCTCTCCTCTTTTTAAGTGGGAGAACTTACACAATTGGTGGCTGACTAAATACTTTTTTGCCCCACTGTATATTGCATTTATCACTTGTATAGAGAGACCAGTTATATTGCATTTTCCATTTGTATAGAGAGACTAGTTATATTGCATTTATCATTCATGTAGTGTAGATTACCAACGAGCTCAAAATGCTTATTTTGGCTACCTGGATAACATTCTTTCAAACACTTACAATTTTTATACTTTATATTATTTATGTTTTTGTTATCTGTGTTTTGTGATCTATCTGTGGTCCTCCTTCATAAGACCAACTCATTTCAGCATGTTTTTTGCATGTTTTGTTTATTTTTTTTCTTTAACTCCTTAATAATTTTGTAACTCTCCAAAGAAATTTTGTACAATCAGATTTTTTATGTAATACAAGGACCATCCGAAGCAATCTGTTTTGACTAGTATCAAGTCGGGCAGGCTCTTGCACTACATTGTCCGATTGTGTAGTGTACGGTCCGCCTTAGACACAGGGTTAGCCGTTCTATGAAGTGCTCTAGCACTGCCAAGGAAATCACTAGAAATAACTGGCTGGACCAAAGTACAGCAAAGCAAGAAAGGTACAACCCCATTTACTAGAAAATATGGATTACATGTTGAAGCCATTATCTCACTAAAACTGAATTAAAAAAAAAAAAAAGAAGAAAAATTAGACTTTGTGCGCGATAAATCTCGGATCTAAAATGATGGGGTTGCACTTGCTTTTGTGATATTACTACTTGTTCTGAGAATACATTTTATGATATTTACTGTGCAGTTTCCACAGCAAGTGCAGTATGTACATAGTCCCAAAGTAATATATTTACTTTTATATATAGATTTTAATTTGGACCCCCAAAGGATTTTAATACTGTTCATCCGACACGGTCTCCCCTGCCAGATAGCTCAGCTAGGCCAGTGACCTCTACCTGCTAGATGAATAATAATGGAGCAGCAGTACACTGAATAGGTCATCCCTCTTCCCAACAGCAGTATAGGCTCAGAGACCTGCTCCCTTCCTCCCCTAGTCTGACTTCTGCCTGGGTTATAGGCAGCTAATATAAAGACATATTCAGATATATCATTGCTAATGTACATTTGCATTGGATAACATTGTACAGGTCTTCTGTGCATGAACGTCATTGCCTTCTTTCATAACAGATGGTGTGCCAGTTTTTTTTGTAGTGTCCTGTGTGCGGTGCATGGGTGCTAGTTACAGTGCTGTGTGTAAAGTCGTCCAACTTCCTTCCTATTCATGAGGCTGCTGACTGATTTTACAGATGGAACATTCAGAGGGGATGGTTAAGCAAATGGGGGCTTTTTCTGAAGGAATTAATAACCTCACTGTAAGTATTAAATCCTTTCTTCCAACTAACACTGCTTGGGATTTTATCTCAGGGGGTTCAACTCATTCATTGCATAATGTTCATAAGTAATACAAATTTAAATTAAAATATAAAAAAAAAAAAAAAAAGGGCAAAATAATTTCAAGACAAAACCCTGTCACATTGCCCATCCAGGGGGTATTACTGTATTCCAGGGAAAGGATTCTAGTCCATGGAATGCTATAACTGATGAGAAGTTTGTTATTTAGAGGTGGGATCCTGTTAATGGTACTGTTATGAGTTGGCCCATTCGGGAGAACTTTGTTTTTGAATTTCCGCAATATACATATATTGTTGGTTATAGTAAAGGGGGGCTTCTCACAAATTTCTTATGCAGGATCAACAAGTGTCATTATGTAACTAGTCTATAGGTGGCACCGTTCATGGATGAATCTTCCTTGTTGCCTATTGTGTTCTGACATCAGGTACCCACAACTGTCATAATACCTGATTATACGCAGCCACTGTTTGGCCAACAATTTTCTGTGTGGCTTCTTCTTTTTAAAATCAAATGTCAGGCAAAGTATGTCAACAGGGCCACTCATGGCTCAGATTTCAGCTGGTCCATTGGTTCACCTGTATAACCAACTTTAGTCTGTATCTCTATAGGTAATAATGAAGAACCACATAGAAAAATGGGCAACACTGTATGGACCATGTAGATCGAATTGGATCAGTTCTTTATACTGAAAGTATTCTATGATATTTTTTAAGTTCTTTAATACATAAATACTTTGTGTATAAACTTCTATCATTTTTTTATGCAGGATTTTTTTTCATTGGGGAGATTTGTCTTCACTTCCTTTCTGAAGTGAGAGGATATTTCTTCAAAGTAAACCAGGCCATACACTATAAATTTCTTTTTTTTTTTTTTTTTTTTTTTTTTTAAGCAGTGGGGTGAACAAAAAAAGTGACTATTCCCAAATTCACACTCAATCTGTATGGGAGAATCACTCCTGCAGCACTATTGCATTCTATTGACTTGTGTACAACAAGCCTGCCCATGCATGGATTAAAATTCATCCGGTCCTTGCTGAATCTTCCAAATTTCAATCCATCTATGGCTGGCATAAGGGAATTCCTCTTAGTTATTACCACAAAAAAAAAAAAAGACTTCTACTCTGTTCACTTTCTGATGACCGCTTTACAGTATGTTTTTAGATTTTTCCTCACTTTTAGTCCCAGCGATAGTTGTCAACAAGACAACAGTGTGTGGATCACTGTAGTGGGGACAGGGACTGCAAAAACAACCTCAAAACTGCTCCTTTCATCAGGGATTGGGGTCATGTGTTGTGATTGAAAATTAACTTTGGATCATTGGGAATATGTCAAGTAAAATGTTTTTTTGCCATTGGGCACACTAATGTGCAGATGGTCCAAAGGTGAAAAAAGGCAGAATTCAGGTTCAGGACAGGATTGGCTCAGGATCTTATCCTATTAACACATATGCAGTTTAGAAACGGTTCCCATAGAAGTCAATAGCCTGTAATCTGCACCTGAACCTGAAGGCACTGCTCAGAAATCGTACAGGACTCTTTCAAACCACGCTGAATCTGCACCACCAGTGCACCGGACATGTAAACAGGCACCATAGGAAGCAATGTTTTTTCACATGTCCTGCAGATTGGATGCAGTTCAAACTACATCCAATCCACATATATGTGAATCGGCACTCAGCCTTTAAGATAAGATAAAGGGCTTGTGTCAAGGGCATATGCAGCTTGCTATCTGGAGCTTTGTATTTGCATTTAAAGTAGACGTCCAGTCAAATCCAAATCCATTCTAAGCCTTCTACTAACCACCCTGTAGAGGATATGTGTATACTTACTATTCCCTGGTCTCTCTGGTATGGTCAAGTTTCCTCTTCACTTAAGCCGGCCACTTGGGAGATCAGATTGCTGCCAACAGCTGCAGTGCCTATGCCATCATGTCACCCATAGGATTACTATGGGGCATCTGTTGTTGACTGTAGCTCTTCTACCCTGAAGGCGGTGCTGGGGACAAATCATGTGACTGGATGGGGTAGGAGCTGGTTTAAGTTTAGATAGGATTTGCCTAGACGTCTACTTTAAGATTCGTTTGACACCCTTCTGACCTCGTTCACAGTTCATTGAATGGTACATTTTAATTGTCGTTTACCTTCTTTTAAGCTGCATCATTATACTTTTGCACTTCCATTGATCAGTATGGAAGAGAGGTAGTTCTGACGCAAGCAAAAGCCCATAAACACAGACCCATCATAGAGATCATAAAACCTTGTCCTACACTATTTTTGCCCTTCTCCAAAAAGTTGTACATTGTTATTAATGCTCTTATCTGCATTAAATCTCTCCATTTCAGAACATGCTGAGTCAGGATGAGCTCCTAAACAACTACAGATTTCTAACAAACTACGATGTTTGGAGATAACACCACAAGTTACCTTTACTGCCAGAATTATAAGAAGCCAAAGACTGCATTTGGATGGATTCTGACCGGCAGATGTCATTGGTTGGGTAACACAGGTAGAAGTGATGACTGTTATGGGCATACGGCTACAAAGGGCCCAGCTCTGACATTGTTGAACTGAGGGTAGAAATATTCTTCAGTCAAATTAATCATTATCCTGATGTTATCATATCTTTATAAATTGCAGCCTTTCTCAACCCTTTCAACACAGAGGAACCCTTTTAAACAATGTTTCGGTCTCAGGAACCCCTGTTTATAATGACTATATCTACGGCTCATGATACATTAGTGTGATGATCAGTGGAAAAAATGTTCCTTACAGTTGGGGACATTGGGAAGAATTACCCCCTTACAGATAGCTGAAAAGATCAATGGTGTCAGTGTAACTTGGCTGAGGGACAGAAATTGCTCAAGGAACCCCTAACAAATACAGGAGGATCCTTAGGATTCCATGGAACCCTGGTTCAGAAACCCTGGTTAAATTGTGATCGGCTACACTACACTGGGAAACCAATCATGTTTCTAAAATTATCTAATTATTTGCTATAAATGATCACCAAATGATGGAACAAACAGCCAGCTTTGATAGAAGCTCTACAAGAGAATGCAGTAAGAATACATTTGGAGATGCTACATACCATGTGTGCAGTCACCCTAAAAATCACGGGAGCCACCATGTTTTTTTTATCCCGTCACCCTGTGTGATTCATAAACTTCCTATGATTTTTCTCATACTCTAGAGAACTGACCCAGCTTTTTTCCCGGCATAGTTGGCAGGTGACATTTTTTTCGCAAAGCAGCCTTTATATTTGTTCCTCACAGTAGCCTCATTGAAAGCCCCCTATATTATTATTATTATTATTATACAGGATTTATATAGCGCCAACAGTTTGCTCAGCGCTTTACACTATAGGGGAATATATTGTGGTGTTCTGGTATTCACAGTGATTTTTTTTATTCAAATTAACCACACCCCTTAGTTGGGAGCCAAGCACACTTTTTGCAATGGCTTACACCATAAGTGAAAAACAAAGTGCCCTCTGTAAAGAAGGGAGATGGTACATTACCTCTCCTGACACCCATGCACAGGCTAAACTGAAAATATCCAACTTATTTCTCCATCTATGCTGCACAGTGTTGGATGGACAAATCTCCCACTGCAGCTATTGTATTTTGACAGCTGGCCAGCCAGCTACCTGTCAAAACAGTACCTGCATCTGACTGGATGCAGGTGCTGTTCAGCTGACAATCTTCCACCCAGGTCCTTAGCCCAATATCTGTCTCTCGATTGAAAAACTCAGAGTGGTGTAAACAGGGCCACCTACTGAACTAATTTTGCTGTATGTATGACCAGCTTTACAGCAGCTTGATGAATCCTCAGAATTTGACACTTTCATGAGTGTCAGATGTCTGGTCCCGTTGTGCTCTGTGGTTCCTCCTGCTGGCCACCATCTGTCACTACAGGACTCAGACTCTAGGCAGCTGTATTACAATACAGTGCAGATTAGAGAGCAGTAGATATGAATTCTCTTCTTTGCTGAGGACACTTTTTTAAGGTTTTATCTCAACAGAATTTCCTTAAGCTTTCCTCTGCACGGTAGCTGTTGAAAAGGAGATCTTGTGATAGGGACCTAGCTTAGCTCTGCCCCCTTATCTACATTGGTTTTTGTACTTACTGTATATAGATAATGAGGGGAAGTTTATAAAACTTATACAGACTGAAAAGCTAAGTATTTGCTTTGTGCATTTGTTTCTAAAGTATGTATATTTTTTTCCTATGCCTATAATCAATATTAATATAAAATAAATATGATGCACAGTTGCAATTTGAAATCGTCCATACACTAGAAGTGAGAGATTAGCTATTGGAGGTGTCTAATGTTTTGCATATTCTAACAGTAAGATCTCTCTTCTGTAATTCCCAACTCTTTTCTCCGTGTCCTGGGAATTTTAGGTGGTGTTGCACACCTTTGTCTGTAGCTTCTCCTTTGATTTGAATGGGCAACTTCATGCACCACAATGGTTCAAAGGGCTACCTGCTGCATTTTTGGTATCATAACTCACCACAAGACCAGTTTTGGAGGTGACCAATGCATTGTGGAGGTGCTTTACCGCAGCTCAATGTTATATATGGGCCATCAACATTTATTTACTGTACTTTTGAACTAAAACCGTGCTAACGTATGACACTACCTTTCTGTATAATAGAAAGTTGTATATTTTTCTTCTGTTATTAATTTAAAAAAAATATTGTATTGTCTTCAGACTAAGATGTGTATATAGTTTGGAAACAAAATTTTTCTCTGTGCAATTCTTCAAAATTGTATTTTTATTATAGTGCGATCTAAAAAGCTGCTGGTTGTATTTATCTGCCGAGTTGGCACATTTAGGAGGTGTAAAAATAGTGAGATGGTAGAGCTGGTAACTTTCTGTACACTTTAAAGGTAACCTGTAATAACCGTTGCCTGGCTGTCACATTGACCCTGTCTATGAATAATTTATAGCACACTGAATGTCCTGTACTCAGAGGCCCCTTGAAGTACATCTCACCCTTAGAAATTGGGGGTGCAGCATGCATGCGCAGTATGAAAAGGACTCAGTCGGCTCTATGTGAGAGGGAATATTGTTGGATCAGGGAGGAAGGTGACTAGTATTCCAGGTTAGCTGCATTCTGGGGTTGGGTTTAGTAAAGCACAACTTCCCTAATGGTGAAATTGGAAAATACTGAAGCCTGAGAGTCGGCATGACAGCTAGGCAATTAACCATTCAGGAAGAAAAGGTCTGTGTGAATGAGCCCTAAGGGCTGACATTGCTATTTGATAGGTCATGGCCATGCGTTAGTGCAAAGCATTATCACTGGTTAAGCTTGCATTTTTAGGGCAAACCATTCATTTTGCATTATGTGGTGAAATGCATGTTCCAATGTGACTGGACCCTAAAATAAATTGTTACATTGTTACATTGTTGCCATGCTCTAGTGTTTGCTAGATGACCATATCTTATAGAAACTGGTCATTCTGTGACTTAAACTTCTTACACAAGCTGAGGTATAAACCATGATAAATGAACTCTTGCTGCTTATAATAGATTTACCAACTTACTACCGTTGGTCATGGCCCCATCATAAGTGTGTATGCATACAGCATTGTTATTTATTTCTTACTCCATTTGTTATGTGTAACTTTTTCTGAAACTGACACTTTTTAGTTTGCCATTTATTTTCAAATCCTCAAAATATGTTTTGACCCTGAGGATCCCACTTCCTCTACGCTTTGTAGCTGAAGTTTAAAGAAGTAGTCTCTTTAACACGAAGTTTCTCTTGTCCCCAGGCATGCATGTAACACTTTGGCCAATTTTGATATGTGGTGCAAATGCTGAGCTTGTGTGGTTGACCGTGTGCCACTGTTCTGCCCTATCAGTACATACTGCTCACTGGCTGCCCTATCAGTACATACTATTAAATGGCTGCCCTGCTACTACATACTGCTCACTGGTTATCCTGCCACTATATACTGCTCAATGGCTGCCCTATCAGTACATATTATTAAATGGGTGCCCTGCTACTACATACTCCTCACTGGCTATCCTGCCACTCTATACTGGTCAATGACTGCCCAATCACTGCTCACTGGCTGCCTTAGAGCTACATATTGCTCACTGGGAGCCCTATCAGTACATACTACTAAATAGCCACCCTACTACTACATACTCCTCACTGGCTATCCTGCCACTACATACTGCTCAAGGACTGCCCAATCACTGCTCACTGGCTGCCCTGCCGCTACATACTCCTCACTGGCTATCTTACCACTACATACCGCTCACTGGCTGCCCTGCTGCTACATACTGCTCAATGACTTCCCAATCACTGATCATTGGCTGCTTTTCCACTCCATACTGTTCACTGACCTGCCACTGTTTATTGCTGAGTACACTGCACTGCCCAATCACTGCCATTACATAATGCTCACTGCCAGTACACACAGCTCATGTTGTGATCTGCACTGCCACTAGGTAGTGTGCATGGCCCTGCCCTTCTTTACTACCACATACTGCTTGCTGCCCTGTACTTTCCTATTCCTACCACACACTCCACAGCTCTGTACTGCCATTTCTTACTGCTCATTGTCCTCTGCACATCCTCTATGTACTGCCCTGCACTGACCCTACGTACTGTGGCTGCACATTGCACACACTAGTACAAACAGTCACTCCAGGTGGGGGAGGGGAGCAAGGCTCTGTCAGGTAGGCTGTATGGGGCCCCAAGATTTCTAATGGTGGCCCTGGCATCATCACTACACATGCATGGGGAGGGAAGAAAAAATAAGAAAACACTCAAGACAGGCATGCCCCAGCAGAGGGAAAGGGAGCAATTGAGCTCTGCGTCTGCTCCACACACCAGTGCCAATGAGTCCATGTGCCTAAGATGTGCAATCACATACGCAGCTCAAGCACAGCTCTGTTGTTCCTGGTCCCTAATAGAAATGCCCACAGACTGGGTTTCTGGCGGTGGTGGTAGCTAACAGGCAGTAATTGGTGGGGAAAAAAAAATTTACTGCCCAATCCTGCTTAGTTTCTTTATACAACCCCTGAGGACATGTTACGGGTCCCAGGAGGCTGCAGGTCCATTCAGAAAGTGAGAGGTAACTCACGCATGCACACGGTGAACCCGCAGGAAGTCACAGCCAGCTTCCCATAAGCAAGATGGCAGTGTCGGGGACCCACAGACTGGTGAAGAACCGGCCCGGGTGATGATAGCGTTGGAACCCTGGGCTGGTAAGTGCCTTTTTTATTAAAGTATTTGTAGCTGCTGACTTTTTTTCTTTTATTATTTCAATATAGAAATGCCTTGGCCATTTTAACACTGAAAGCTGTGATCCTATAACTGACTGGAGCAGCTCAGCATGTCAGGTACTGTGGGTCCTGCCCTGATCGGTGTTTGAATTGTGTTGGGCTAGTGGCCACTCAGGGCCTCCAGCCCAACATGTCTTATTAGCCCAGACCCCTGTTCAGTCTTCTCTTGGTCAGGATAACATCCAAGTAGCTAGTATTTAGTATTTTTGGACAAGGTTCAGGAGGAATGACATCTCCATATTTTTCTAATGAGGGGCTTTACATCCCTGTGCAGCTCAGCATCTAATGAAGGTAAAAATACAAATGCATGCCAACGTTTTTCAAAAATAATCCATTAAGTCTACTCCTTGCTGTTAGGTTGAAATCTCACACATAGATTGGTGTGAGGGAATGTGGGAAAAGTCACATTTGGAAATAGATCCCTATGTGTTATTAAACATTCTGTAGTGGAGAATCCTGTAGATGCCTTTAAATGACAGTTATTGATTCCCCACCAGAGAATGTTTGTTGAAAGCCACATTCACCCCTTACTGTACAGTGCAAACAAAGTTTATTTTTATATCCTTTGTATGAGAATTAATTATGGTAACAAGGCAATACATGTACTTAAAGGTGTCCATGATTAGGTTGTGTTCTGTCACATAAAACTATGTAAAATTGTAAATATAATGTATACATTGTATTTTCTGTATTCTATCATGAATGATAAAAATATGTTTCCTTTTTGCTGAGAATTAAACTACTTTTCCCTTACGTTATGAGTTTGCTGCCTTCAATGCTAGGTATAGAAGGGTTCAGGGAAACTAATCATACCTTATGTGGCTGCTGATATCTTCCTGAAGTAGTAAAAGTTCCTTGTCTTCCCTTGCATCTTTTCCCATAAACGCCTGCACTGGACCCACGGTCAACAAAGTAGGTCCAGCTTCTCTTCCTTTATGCTAGATTTTCATTCCCATCACCCTAGACTGGCAGAGCAAGGGTCTAACTTATTTTACTGAATCTTCAGTGTAACTTCTCATCAGCACCTGTACGGTCCCCACTAACTGTAGAAAAGAGCATATATGGACTTCATTTATTTATATATATATATATATATATATATATATATATATATATATATAGAGAGAGAGAGAGATGTTTGTGGGTCACTTTAAAAAAAAATTTGATACAATATACAGTTGTGTTCAAAATAATAGCAGTGTGTTGAAAAAAGTGAATACAGTTCAAAATCCTTCTAATAGCTTTTATTTCCATATACACAAATGCATTGGGAACGCTACACATTCTATTCCAAATCAACACATGAAGAAAAATAGATCAAATTTGTGTTGTTCCTCTAAAAAAAAAAATTGAAGAAAAGTGAATATTAGACTGTTCAAACATTTTTCAGTTTATATAGTGAATGTTAGTGTTTGTATACTTCTTTACAAACTCAGCTATTTTTTTGAAGATTTTGCTTTCCTTTGAATTAATTAATATTTAGTTGTATAAGAAACATCCCCATATCATGATGCTTGCACCACCATGCTTCACTGTCTTCACAGTGTACTGTGGCTTGAATTCAGTGTTTGGCGGTCGTCTGACAAACTGTCTCCGGCCACTAGACCCAAAAAGAACAATCTTCCTTTCATCAGTCCACAAAATGTTGCGCCATTTCTCTTTAGGCCAGTCAATGTGCTCTTTGGCAAATTGTAACCTCTTCAGCACATGTCATTTTTTTCAACAGTGGGACTTTGCGGGGGCTTCTTGCAGATAGCTTGGCTTCTAATTGTAACAGTACTCACAGGGAACTTTACACCTTCTTTCATCTTCCTGGAGCTGATTGTTGGCTGAGTCCTTGCCATTTTGGTTATTCTTCTATCCATTCCAATGGTAGTTTTTCGCTTTCTTCCACGTCTTTCAGGTTTTGGTTGCCATTTTTAAGCATTTGCGATCATTTTAGCTGAGCAGCCGATCATTTTCTGCACTTTTGTTTTCCCCTCTCCAATCAACTTTTTAATCAAGGTACGCTGTTCTTCTGAACAATGTCTGGAACGACCCATTGTCCTCAGAATTTCAGAGAGAAATGCACTGTAACCAGCATGTACAACATTTGCTGCCTTCCTTCCTTAAATAAGGGCAATAATTGCCACCTGTTTTTCAAAGAATGAATGACCTCACTAATAGAACTCCACACTGCTATTATTTTGAACATGCCCCTTTCAATGAGTGATTCAATTACACAGAATCAGCAGCATGCATGTCATGACTGTTGGGTCTGTTGGATTTCTATTACTCTACTACACCTGGTAGTAAATTATTTGCCATGTAGAAATATCATTTCTACCAAAAACAGTGATTGATCCGGTTAGTGATGTCTGACTGCTATTATTTTGAACACAACTGTATATGGACAAAGTTTGTGGACATCTGACCATCAAACCCATGAAAGTGTGTTGGACATTCCATTATAAAATTATGGACATTAATATAGACTCCCCCCAACAAAAAAAGCATTCTGTGCAGGCCACTGATGTTCCCCCACACCAAACTATATCTTTATCTCTGGCTTAGTGCACAAGGGTACGGACGCCAGAACCAAAGATGGCCTTTCCCAAATTATTGCCACAAGGTTGGAAGTATAAAATGTCTTTGTATGCTAAAGCATAAACCATATCCTTCACTGGAAGCACATGAACTCCATAATCTGGAGGGTGGTCGCATACATTTTACAATATACAGTGTGTGGTATAACTTGGCATACACAGAGGTAGGCAGTATGGCCAAAACGCTCCATAACTGAACCCATCAGGTAGTTTATAAGATGGCATACAGAACACTTCTCTTCCATAACCACCATCTATACCAGTTATAAAGCCCACCACTACATGGGAATATAAAGTCTCTCTAGTTGACCAGAGTTTACACGATACCTCGCCATATTACAGTCCTGCAGCCATCCCTTCTATTTCCTTAGCACCTTCCTGCAATTTTTAAATTCATGGTTTCCCCTCTACTTACCTTGGAAACTGCTAAAAAGACACATTCATGTGAATCGGGTGTATTTACAACAAGGCATTTGCCTAGGGCGGCATTTTTCAGGGGGGCAGCACCACATCCCTGAAGAAGGGACACACGCTGCATGGGGACCAGGTGGGATCTGAGAGGGCACAGGCCACTTGATGGTGTATGCAGAGCCCAACTCTCTTCTTCTCAGGGTTGTCCAGTGCTGTGAAGGTGAGTGACTTTCTCTCTCTTGCCAGGAAGGGGGCGTTGTATGTTAGTGGAAAGTTCTCTCGAGTGGGGGAGGGGCAGGGGTGGTGTTGGTCAATGTCAGGCTCTCCCCACGGGGGTGGGGTGAAGGGGGGTGGTGTTGGTTGGTGTCAGGCTCTCTCTCTGGGGGGGGGGATCCAATTTTTTTTGTTGCCTAGGGCAGCACAAAACCAAAAGACACCACTGATGGGAATGTTGGTATCCTTTCACTGTTCTATACAGCAGCAAGCTCTGGACAAAGTCAATGGCGCATAAAGATTGTGACGTATGCCATTGTTATCGGATATTTTCTACAGACAAGATGAACAACTTTTTTGTCCCCCTTCGTATATGAAATTGGGGTATTTTTACCTTTTTTCTGTTGTAGAAGTAAAGCCATGTGAGACCTGTTATTGAGTGTGATGTCATGCTTCGTTCTGTGCAGTGGTTGCATTTTGCCATCTTGTGTTCATTTTGGAAAGTGCAGCTCCTGTACACCTAGACCAGCCTTTCCTCAAACTCTTTAAAATATCTTTAGGTCTAGGATACGGCTGTCAAACTGGTGGACCATAAAGGCATTGCAAGATTGACAGATTGACTCCCAAAGGCAGAGGCATGATGGGACTTGTAGTTTTGCAACAGCTGGAGGGCCACCAGTTAAACACCCCTGGTCTAGGGGAACCCCTGCTAAAACCAATTCACTGGGGGTGAAAAATCCCCTTACATTTGGTGGCAAGCAGGAAAAATCCTCCCCTTACAGTGGTGACTAAATAGCTGGAAAGATCACTGATGTTGCCAATGATACTTGAAAGACCCAGTAACAACATCAAATGAGAGGTCAACTGGCCACTGCTCAAAAAACCCCTAGCAACCTCTGGAGAAATCCTAGGGTTCCGTGGTACCCTGGTTGAAAATGGCTACCCTAGACATATACTCACACAACACTCGTAGTACAGAATAACAGTTTAATTATTGAAACTTTAGGAACTAAAATTATTAAACCAAATGTTAAAAATTCACATTTTAAGATATTGGTCACTTCCTAGTAAAAAATTCATAAAAATGTACATCTGAAGTGTTTCTCCTGAGTTGTCCGTCACTGTGTGTCAGTGTCTAGATTAATGCTATAAAGACACTGCTGATTTCTTGGCAATAGTGAAATGTAAAACTATATTTTGTATTGTGCCTGTCTTCTATAAACTGTGCTATTATTTCATGTTTAACTCAACCTCTCTGAATGTGATCTCCAGGAAAAATGCAGAGCTTTATTTTACTGATGACCAGGTCCTTCAACATGACCCTCCCCATAAGATACAGGGTACACCACTCTTGAGCTTCTCTATATCTGATTTATATCACCTGGCTGTTAAGGGATCCTCTCTTCAAAGACTATTATTGCCTTAATAAATTTAAAAAACACATTTCAAAGTTAAAAATATTTTGGCAAAAACAACTCAGAGGCGAAAAGAGAAATTGTGTATGTACATGCAGTACCAGGGGAGGACTGACCATTTGGAAACTCGGGAACGGCCAGAGGGCCCGGGGTCAGTTGGGGGTCCCATGAGATGCCCCTGGTACCTTTTTCATAGGCTTTTTTGAGTTTGGGCAAGGACACAGGGGCCCCATGAGTTGTCAGTCCACCCCTGTGCAGTACTAATAGATTGCAACAATGCAGGGCTAAATTATAGTACAAATTAATATTTAGGGCCAGTTCACACTACAAAAATGCACTGCGGATGCATTCTGGATACCTTTTTGCTTACAGTTCACACCACATGCAGTTTGCTATGTTCCAGTATGTTTCTGTGCAGAAAAATTGCAGCATGTTTTACGTTTTAATTTTTTTTTTCCTGCACCGGAAACTGACTGGAACTCACTGCACTGGTGTGAACTAGGGCCATTGAAATACATGGAAAACACTGTGCATGCGTTTTTGATGCAAAAAAGAAAAAAAAAAAGCACACTGAACTGCATCTAATGTGAACTAGCCCTTACTGCATATAACCTAAAGGACAACTTCACCCAAAAACTATTTCAGTTTAGCATGGTTGCTGGCAAGTTGGATTGCATATCATGTTCTTAAAGATTTAGTTATCAAGATACTACCACAAGTATTCCCATTTAAACCCAACTGCTGCAGCTGTTCCAATGCTAACAGTTTACTGATAAATTCTGTAACCTTCAACAAATAACTGGGTCATTCAACCGTGACAAGACAACCTCTTCATTCTGGCCTTTAGGAGTATAAATAGTCAGCTTTTGGATGGAGTTGGCCTTTAAAAAAAAAAAAAAAAAAAAAAGTCAGTGTGTAACTATCTGCCAAATTTGAAGTATCTTCTCAGTTACCAGCATCCAGGTGTTTGGCACAGGAGCACCAGTGGTTTGTTGAGTTTTTAGTAGGCAAACCTTCTGTCTTCAAGGTAGCCAAGCTTGGCCAGGTTGTCCTGACAGGCAAACTGGATCATTGGAGGGGGTCCGCACATTAGCACAAGTGGATTATCAGAAGGAGATGGCAAGTGCTTCTTTATCATGTCTGCCGTGACAAAGCCAGAGCTGTACTTCCAGCCTGAAAAGAGAGCATGATACTGTTTGTCAAATACCATACCTTATATATGGCCCAAAGGTATTTGTATGGAGCTAGACCCTAAAATGTAAAGTAATTCAAAGGTTCAACATTACCCATAAAACTGACGCATGGCCTTGAAAAAGGATGGGAGTGCTACTAGTTGGTTTGACATGTCCGATTTCTTTTTTGCCACAGAAAAATTAGAAGAGCACCCAATGTGTTTTAGTGGCTTCCCGCACCCCCCCCCCCCCCATGAAGAACTAGGTAGTATAATAAACCAGGATTATTAGAAAATGTGCAGACAAACAGGCTGTTTGACCAACAAATGTTGATTTCCTGGTCCACTGCAATCCTCAGTGCTAGTACTTGCCTTTATTATACTTCTTTATACAACTTATTCACTGCCTTGTTATCTCTCACCTTGACTGACTGTTGTAACTCCCTCCTCATTGGCCTACCTCATCGCAGGCTATCATGAATGCTGCTGCCAGACTCATCCACCTTACTAACTATTCCCTCTCTGCCAATCCCTCCACTGGCTTCCCATTGCCAACGGATAAAATTCAAAACATTAACAATAACATATAAATTTATTTAGAACTCTGCCCCAAATTACATCACCAAACTTGCCTCCAAATATCACCCAAACCGTACTCTCTGCTCCTCGCACGACCTCCTATTCTCTAGCTCCCCTGTTCCCTCCTCCCATGCTCGTCTCCAGGACTTCTACAGAGCTTCCCCTCATCCTCTGGAACTCTCTACCCCAATTTATCAGACTATCGCCTACTCTGCTCACTTTTTAGGCGATCTCTGAAAACCTATCTCTTCAGGGAAGCCTATCCTACCCTCAGCTAATAATGGAATCTTCTAGTCCAATCCATCCCCCACATTGTACCACCAGCCCCTCCCTCTTAGATTGTAAGCTCCAAGGAGCAGGGCCCTCCTAACCCTCTTGTATTGAACTGTATTGTCTCCTGTTATATTGTAAAGTGCTGAGCAAACTGTTGGCACTATATAAATCCTGTATTATAATAATACTACTTCCTGTCTACCCTCCAGAAAAAAAAGGCCATGTGTAAAATCTGGGGTCAGAGGTCTCTATGTAATAGAATTAAAACAAAACCCACGCTATGGACCCCTAATAAGTACTGATGCTGCTGCTCAAGTGTGCAAACCACTAAATGATAGAGAATATAATCACAGCGCTAAACAGTACAAGTAAACAACTATAAAGTGTCCAACATAAACTTAAAAAATACCGTGACCAGTGGCATGCTATTGCACAGTAAGGTGATTTTGCTTCCTAAGTGAAATCTTCCTCAAAGTGCTCAGTGCTCTGCATACCATAAAGTGACTTTGTGGTCAAGAAAAATTGTGATCCGTGCCCCTTCTCCTGTCCTCGCACTCACCTGACAAGGTGGACCCCCTGCTAACAGCATAAGAATCATACAAGCTCTTTATGCGGTGTTGTATCTCTTTACCCCACTCTGCTATGGTTTCTGCCTTCTTTCATGCTCTTTTCTCCATTTCCAGGTTATATGGCATATACACTCATTGGCCCCTTTATTAGGTACAGCTTGCTAGTGCCAAGAAAATATCCCCCACAACATTGCGCCACCACCAACCTGAACCGATAATACACGGCAGGATGGATCCATGCTTTCATGTTGTTTACACCAAATTCTGACTCTACCATCTGAATGTCACAGCAACCAGTCTGCCCATTCTCTGTTGATATCAGCAAGGCATTTTCATCCGCAGAACGGCCGCTCACTGGATAGTTTCTCTTTTTTAGACCATTCTCTATAAACCCTAGAGATGGTTGTGTGTGACGATCCCAGTAGATCAGCAGGCTGATGCTCGGTTTGAACTTTAGCAAGGTTTCTTCACTGCGTCTAGATGCCCAAAAGCAATGAGTTGCTGCATCAAATGCTACAACAATAAAAAACTACACCTGCTATAATATACTCAATATGTATGCTGATAGCATAATCAGGGAAACACCTTACATATAAAATGAACAAAGACTAAAAAATGGGAAGAACACTGATAAAAAAACCTACTGCAGAGTTAGACTAGCGCTATCGTGGTGGGGAACATATAATACAAATACATAATGTCAGATGTGTGCTGTACATGTGAATGCTCAACATCTAAAGTAAAAAAGGGGTGATTATAAACAAGTCAATAAAAATATTTTTAGGGTAATGCAGTTAACCCAGCAGAACCCCAAAAAGAACAAGGAGCAAAGTTAAAGTCCACTAGTACACCAAACCGGAAGTGACGCGGGAGCCGCGGCCCCGCTGTCTGTATGAAAGCCTGTGTTTTTACTTCACTTGTAAGTGCATTTTTATAATAAATTCATATCTTTATGCATAAATACTGCACTATGTATTACCTTTTTTGCTTTATGTGAGCAGAATATAAAAGAAGAAGGGATCATAATTTAAGGGACAGATGACAAAACATGGGAACATATGAATCTTGTGTTTATAAGGGGAAAAGTGAGACCTGTAACTATACGGGTCCAATCTTAGAGGTGAGCACAGTGGTGAGTGGTGTATGTTATTGTGGAGCAGGGGCGGACTGACAACTCATGGGGCCCCCAGGCAATAGGGGATTATGGGGCCCTGTGTCCTTGCCCACACCCAAAAAAGCCTATGAAAAAGGTACCAGGGGCATCTCATGGGGCCCTTTACTGACCCCGGGCCCTCGGGCAGTGCCCTAGTGCTCGAATTGTCAGTGCGCCCCTGTTGTGGACTATCACAAAAAGGTGGAATGCAATGATGTGGAGTATCACAAAAGGTGGAATGCAGTAATATATCATATGGCAATTGGAGAAGAAACTCACGGCCAATGAATGGTCACCTATTGTTATTATTAATATTTTTATTAATATTTACTGTTAGTAATCATTTTTTTCTTGTGGATCATTTTATACATATATATTTATATATATTTTCTGTGGTTAATTATCCTCATAGATTCACATATTGGATTGTTATTTTTGGATTGGGAGGTGCAGCGATATATTTTTTTCTTTTTTATATTTTATATTATATTGGTTGTGGGAACACAATGACATTTCTAGCAGCCACTCCCTTTTAGCATATTTTTCATGGTGCACAACATAAGCACATATATTTAATATATTGTTAGAGGCGCGGAATACATTTTTTTATTTTTATTACATACCATATAACCGGGAAATGGAGAAAAGAGCATGAAGGAAGGCGGAGACCTTAGCAGACTGGAGTGAAGAGATACAAAACACCATAAAGAGCTTGTATGATTCTAGCAGGAGGTCCTTCTTGTCGGGTATGTGCAGGAACAGGAGAAGGGGCACGGACTGCCATTTGTCTTGAGCACGAAGTTACTTTCTGGTTTGCTGAGCACTTTATTAAGGAAGATTTTACTTATGAAGCAGTATCACCTTACTGAGCAATAGCAAGCAACTGATCAGATTTTTTTTTTTACTTTATATTGGACACCTTATAGTTGCTTATTGTTTACATGTACTGTTTAGCGCCGTGATTATATTTTCTAAGGCAGTGGCGTCCCGAGGCAGGTGCAGGGGTCCGTACCGGGTGACACCGACTGCACGGGGTGACACCGGACCCGCTCAATCCGCAGATCCGATCCATTCTGCGGGGATCGTCTGAGGGGGTATTACCGCACCGGGTGACACCAACCCAAGGGACGCCTCTGCTCTAAGGCCCCTATGTGACAGCGCTTCACACTCAGGCACCCAGTGTTGTATCTTGGTAGGAAGGAAAGAAAGTCACCCTTACCTGGATGTACCAAGTATTTCATGAATGAGGTAACAGGGAAGGTGAGAATCAACATTGAAGTGGCTACATTATCAAGTGAACATGTTTGCCCTGAATGGGCTAATTATAGATTTTGGTATTGAACACAAAGGTCATGTCCTTGAAAACTGCTCAGTGTAAGAACCCCCAGCCCCCCCAACTAAATGCTAGACTCACCAAGCGCAGTAACCTATGGTAAGAAATGAAGATTCACTTTTCACAGATCTGACTGGCAAATGAAATCAAATTGGTTTTAGGTTACCTTGAGAAGCATCAGAGTACGCCTGTTTTTGAATACATAAAGGTGCATGATCTTACCTTGAGGGGGGCGGTCCAGAGTGTACCACAGCTTAAACTGATTTGGGTGGCTCTTGGCTGCAGCCTCAAGTTCTGCACGCAGCAGAATGTCATCTTCAGTCTGCAGATAAAAATAAATGATATAAGTCCATTTACCAGGCAAACCGCTAAATACACAGATAACACACATTTGTGTGATCTGTTTAATCTGCCAAAGGATTTGTAATTCTGTCCATCCACTCCTGAGATTTACACAGCCTTCTTTGGATGACACTACTTGTAGTTAGGGGATACCGTTGGAGTACCGCTTTCATCAAAATCAGGGTGTAGTCTAGTTTCTCCACTGTAGGTGGCGCTCTCCTGGAACATTACTGCAGCTGGAGGGGGAAAGTCAAGAGAATCTTTCCTTGGTTTCTCTAGGATTCCCTTGGTTCCATGGAGCAGCATTTTGGTTGGCCACACTGCATCAAGGTGACCCTGACAGCCATTTTGGGTCACTCCAGAATCATTTTAAGTCCCTGCCTTCAGGTATTGGTAGGCATTTGCTAAGTGGCTAGTGTAGGGAGCACATACCCGCCTGTCAGGGACAGCAATAGCGGTAGGGACAGGTTCTCTAGGAGTAGGGACTGCTCAGAGCCTACGTCTCTACATCAGCAAGCTCCCTTTTGGGTTGGACCGGCCAGGCTTCATTCCTCCCCCTTGGCAGGAGTTTTTTTCTAGTTTGGGCCTACCACCACTGACTCTCCACTATATTGGCTGTAAGTTCCCAGGTGGTGAGCTTTCCTGCCAGGTTGTTGTACTGTTACAAGTTCTTCAATACATCAGTTAGTGCACTCTGGGCCTCTATGCATTTACTGCCACTACACCTACCCAACAAGGGGATTTAAGCCGGGTAGCTGACAAGTAATATATATGATCCTTCTGCTACCCTATTTTTGATGAAAGTTGGGGTCTATACGAAGAACACATTTAAAAGGCTCCCCTATGACAGAAAGTACCAAATCCAGTTACTATGTCATACAAAAGAAACAAAATAAACAAAACTTTATACATTCACTGACTGAGACAAATCCTTCTTCATTTGTGTCTCATGCTCCCCCACCCCGCTCACAGTTGGAGTGCAGCAAAAGAGGCAGTGCTGTCAATCCAGAAAGCAATGGGTAGGACTAGATGTGGCCAGGTGCTAATTGACAAGCTACAGGCTTGAGAATTGACAATGCTGACTGCCACATCCCTTGCAACATTTTTTCATCCCTCTACCGCCTACAGAGTGGCAATGCTGCTCTGTATTCAGGAAGAAAGTTGCACTGTTGTCACACCATCACAGGAAGCCACATTAGGTGAATTTCGCCGGCAAGATCAGCAGGTATTTGTGAATGGATGAGGGGGACTAAACTATAAGTGCAGATGTACTTATCAGTAGGTCCTGCAGCACATTGTTTTTATGAGAGGTCATAGCTCTACATGAAGTTACTGCCATCTGCTATTTTTGAAGAATTGTCACAATTACAGCCGAGCTCCTAGCAAGCAGCTAAACATTCAGTTGAAATACACATACTGTACATAAACGCTTTTGCTTTCAAAAAGATTCTTTAATTCTGTTCAGCTCGTCTTGTGATTTGAGAACCCCTACTAAACATCAGAGCCAGGTCTTGGAACTCCAGTGCAGTTAAAATAATTCTGAAAACGACTGCACCAATTTATACTTGTTAGCAGTCTTTTTTTTTTCTTTTGTTAAAGTGAAAGTTTCTTTATGCAGAACAGTCTGGTTCACCTGCTTACTGGACAGTAAGGGAGCAGCAGCATACTGATCCCTGGCTACTCTGATTATTTCATCATCTCAGCATGTTACACTAGAAGCTCTGTGCACTACAGCAGAGCCCAACTGGTTTCTAGATTTGCCCCATTCTCTTCCACTACGAGTCTGCAGATTAAGGCTGGCCTTACATTATACAAATTTCTTGAGAATTTTGCTTTAGATTTACCAAACACTATACAATATGAGGTCAAACCTAAACAACACTTTCAATTGTATCCAATTAGGCAGGTCCTTGCACTACATACAGTGGGGCAAAAAAGTATTTAGTCAGCCACCAATTGTGCAAGTTCTCCCACTTAAAAAGATGAGAGAGGCCTGTAATTGGCATCATAGGTAGACCTCAACTATGAGAGACAAAATGAGAAAAAAAATCCAGACAATCACATTGGCTGATTTGGAAAGAATTTATGTGCAAATTATGGTGGAAAATAAGTATTTGGTCACCTACAAACAAGCAAGATTTCTGGCTCTCACAGACCTGTACCTTCTTCTTTAAGAGGCTCCTCTGTCCTGCACTCATTACCTGTATCAATGGCACCTGTTTGAACTTGTTATCAGTATAAAAGACACCTGTCCACAACCTCAAAAAGTCACACTCCAAACTCCACTATGGTGAAGACCAAAGAGCTGTCGAAGGACACCAGAAACAAAATTGTAGACCTGCACCAGGCTGGGAAGACTGAATCTGCAATAGGCAAGCAGCTTGGTGTGAACAAATCAACTGTGAGAGCAATAATTAGAAAATGGAAGACATACAAGACCACTGATAATCTCCCTCGATCTGGGGCTCCACGCAAGATCTCACCCTGTGGGGTCAAAATGATCACAAGAACGGTGAGCAAAAATCCCTGAACCACACGGGGGGACCTAGTGAATGACCTGCAGAGAGCTGGGACCAACGTAACAAAGGCTACCATCAGTAACACACTACGCCGCCAGGGACTCAGATCTTGCAGTGCCAGACGTGTCCCCCTGCTTAAGCCAGTACATGTCCGGGCCCGTCTGAAGTTTGCTAGAGAGCATTTGGATGATCCAGAAGAGGATTGGGAGAATGTCATATGGTCAGATGAAACCAAAATAGAACTGTTTGGTAGAAACACAACTCGTCGTGTTTGGAGGAGAGAGAATGCTGAGTTGCATCCAAAGAACACCATAACTACTGTGAAGCATGGGGGAGGAAACATCATGCTTTGGGGCTGTTTCTCCGCAAAGGGACCAGGATGACTGATCCATGTACAGGACAGAATGAATGGGGCCATGTATCGTGAGATTTTGAGTGCAAACCTCCTTCCATCAGCAAGGGCATTGAAGATGAAACATGGCTGGGTCTTCCAACATGACAATGATCCCAAACATACCGCCCAGGCAATGAAGGAGTGGCTTCGTAAGAAGCATTTCAATGTCTTGGAGTGGCCTAGTCAGTCTCCAGATCTCAACCCCATAGAAAACCTTTGGAGGGAGTTGAAAGTCTGTGTTGCCCAGCGACAGCCCCAAAACATCACTGCTCTAGAGGAGATCTGCATGGAGGATGGGCCAACATACCAGCAACAGTGTGTGCCAACCTTGTGAAGACTTACAGGAAACGTTTGACCTCTGTCATTGCCAACAAAGGATATATAACAAAGTATTGAGATGAACTTTTGATATTGACCAAATACTTATTTTCCACCATAATTTGCAAATAAATTCTTTCCAAATCAGCCAATGTGATTGTCTGGATTTTTTTTCTCATTTTGTCTCTCATAGTTGAGGTCTACCAATGATGCCAATTACAGGCCTCTCTCATCTTTTTAAGTGGGAAAACTTGCACAATTGGTGGCTGACTAAATACTTTTTTGCCCCACTGTAGTTGAAGGTAAATCTAAAGGAACTTGGGCAGAAATTGAACAGAAAATTGTACAATGTATGGCCAGCCTAAAGAAAGCTTATATTATGACACCATCAGATGCTTATACTAATCAAATGTAATAAAACATTTAATGATTTTTCAAGTAACACATAACTAGACTAAATGGCGTTTAAATATCTGCCAGGGGTCCAGCTATAGGAGCAAATCATGATGCCTTACGTGACTACTCAGCCAGGGTCATCCCAATCTGCAATCGATTAGCCTACTCCTGAAAGATATTGGCATAAGAGCCACACAAGATAAGATGCATTCATCAAACAATCCTATCTTTCATCCACTTGCTTATCGTCCTTACTGCTAGCCATGCTTAAGCCAATGATCAGAAGAGAAGGTAGAGTATGACCTTTTCCTTAAAATAATCTATGTGGGTGTTTGGCCATCTTTGAAGATGGAAGAAGTTTTCTCTTACCTGATTAGCAAAGATAAGAGAACATTTTGTGTCATCGTTAGGATCCTCCGTAATGTGACGGATCAGCTGCAGCATTGGAGTAATACCTAGAGTAGAAAAGGAAAGAAGCGGTTAATTATATCTGTCCTCCTTTCTAACAATCCGCAACATCTCCAAGATACGCACATTCCTCACCCCAGACACCACCAAACAACTCGTACACTCCCTCATCATCTCACGCCTGGACTATTGCAATTCCCTTCTCACTGGCCTACCCAAACGAGCGCTATCCCCACTCCAGTCGATCCTAAACTCACTGGCCAGACTCATCCACCTCACCAACCGCTCCACATCTGCCTCCCCCCTCTGCCAATCCCTTCATTGGCTCCCGATTGCCCAACGCATCAAATTCAAACTGCTAACTCTGACCTACAAAGCCATTCACAATGCCGCCTCAAACTACATAACTGACCTGATACCCAAATACTACCCTACCCATGCCCTCCGCTCCTCACAGGACCTCCTACTCTCTAGCTCCCTGGTCTCCTCCTCCCATGCCCGATTGCAGGACTTCTCCAGGACTTCCCCCATCCTCTGGAACTCCCTACCCCAATCCATCAGACTGTCGCCTACCCTCCTCACCTTCAGGCGCACCCTGAAAACCCTCCTCTTCAGGGATGCCTACCCCAACCTCACCTAACAACTAACCTCCTCCACTCCTCCCGCCACTCCATCCCCCACAGCCACTTCCTCCTGTACCACTATCCCCTCCCTCCTAGATTGTAAGCTCGAAAGAGCAGGGCCCTCGAACCCCTCATGTATTGTATTGTTTCTGTCTTGTCTCATGTTCTGTCCCCCTTGCTATTGTACAGCGCTGAGCATACCTTTGGCGCTATATAAATACTGTATTATAATAACAATAATAATAATCTACACATTTATACTATCAAACCTTTAGTTTACAAATAAACATTTCAAACTGAACTCTGGACACCAAAACTTTTATTCGTATATATTCCTCAATGGCCATAAAGGGTACAGTATAAATCCACTTTGTGTCCACCAAATGCCATTACAAACCCAGTTATCTTGTAAAATTTGCAGCGGCATTATTACTGGGCTGCACTTGGCTTATACAGAGATCAGAGCTGAGGATGGGACCCAGAAGGCCCCACCCACTAAGGGGGTGGATACAAGACCAGTCACCCTGCACAAGAAGAGAGCATCAGTGACTGGTCTTTATTGCAAGGATCTCCTGTTCAAAGGAAAAATACAAGAGTTGTTTCATGCTGGATTACTGCACAGATCTAGATGAAATGCACAGGATAGGAGACTTAAGTAAGGTTACACATCTCTCTTATAGAGACAATATTTATTTAGCCCGGATTTCAGTTTTAATACAGGGTGCACCTATGGCACAGGATACACACAGTATTAGGGTGAAACAGGAAGGCGCTTCTAAGTGCAGTATTCCAGGTCAACTTTAATAAAAAGTGGTTAAAAACAGTTATAATGTCGTAATACAAACAGGCTCTAATGTAATCGGTCAGTAGCAGGGCTCTGTCCTCTGAGCAATGGATGACTTCATTAAAGTTGACCTGGAATACTGCACTTAGAAGCGCCTTCCTGTTTCACTTTCTTCTGCACGAAGTTTGTCTCCACTCTTTAGAAGTGCTGCTCAGTACCGGTTTCCCTACACACCATCCATCATCACCTGCCATACTTCCACAGCATCGTCCACCGACGCGCCCTACTACCCACTTTAAACAGTATTAGGGGTTTTCTACAGAGAGAACACAACAAAAGATGTCTACTTTCTGACTCTCTGTCTTTGATCAAAACTCTGTTTGCCCATTCAAAAGGAGAACCAGGAAAGTTAATGGAGGGAGAAATGGCTCATTTGGGTGTGCGTGTGTGGAAATTTGAGGCAGATTCTTTGAACCTAGTATAGTACAGACTTTTATCAGCAATGCAAGAGAGGTCGCCCTGAAAAACACATGAAAATAAAGCTAGAGTACCACCTGCAGCATGGATTGCAGGCTACATAATAGCCATTTGCAACATTACATATTCACTGTTCATACTATAAATTGATTTTTACTATAACCTATTTATCCTGACCACAGTGAAGAAAATATACATAGAGCCACCATGCATTACCAATAAAGGAGATGTATAGCCAAAGCATTTTTGGTTGAAATTCTCCTGTGGATTACAGTAGTGCAGTGCGTTCTGCACTGTGACCCGTTTTCAGTTGACTGAAGTCCGCTGTCGGTTGGCGTCTCTCAGCTGGTCTAGGCTGGGGAAAGATTCCGACTTCTAAGTCGGGATCCACCCCAGAGTCTGAAACGGCACCTGGCTCAGCCTCTCAGCGAAGTGCTGACAGCCTGAGCCTTCCGCTCCTTCCCCCTCCACAGCCCAGCGCTCCAGTGAGCACTGGTGGGGGCTGAACAGACAGTGGTGACAGTCAGTTTCCAGCCTTGGAGCCAAACCAATGCTGCATCTACCTAGGTAAGTACAATGGGGAGAAAAAAAAAACCATACCTCTCTTATAAACAGTGGAGAGACTTAGTCCACTACAGCTTCAGGAACCCTCAAAAAAGTAGATATTCCCCGATGCTGCATCCACCTAGGTAAGTATAATGGGGAGAAAAAAGAAAAACATACTTCCCTTTTTAACGGTGGAGTGGCTTAGCCCACTACAGCTTCAGAAACCCTCAACAACCCCAACAAGTGAATAGTCCCCGCCAGGGGCGGACTGACAACTCATGGGGCCCCCGGGCAATAGGGGATCATGGGGCCCCTGTGTCCTTGCCCACACCCAAAAAAGCCTATGAAAAAGTCAATGAAAAGGTACCAGGGGCATCTCATAGGGCCCTCTACTGACCCCGGGCCCTCGGGCAGTGTCCGAGTGCTCAAATGGTCAGTCCGCCCCTGGTCCCCGCAATGCGGAGTTGCTCAATTGCTTGCCTTTATTCATGATCGAACATTTGCTCCATTAAGTTGTTATCTTTGTACGGTTATTGAAATTCAAATTTTGTAAAAGTTATTCACTACGTTTTGACTGCATGGCAGTCTTTGTACACCGCATAATTCACAATGTACTCAATTCTATACCTTTAATAAAAATTATTGTACAAGAAAACAAATGGATAGCGTCCTCTCTATGAATTTCAAGGAATTATTTTACAGGAGTGCAAAGTACAGATTGAGAGAGGAGAAGAGTTTCTTCCATATTTCACATGTACAGAACAACCACCTAACAACAATGCAGTTTCTGGCCAATGCGTCAATCAGTACAAAACACAATATGAAGCACGAACAAAAAAACTTCACTGGAGTACAAGGTGAAACCGAGCCCCAGGGAATGCTCTATAGGGAATTAATGATAATCCTTCTCTATATAGAGAACAGACTTCTGTATACCTGTAAATGCTTTTTTTTTGCACCTGGGGAGTGACTTCATTTTTAATTTAAGTATACAATGTGCCTGTCTCTGCCCTGCTTTGATCAGCACAGGGACTACGTGCAGCCTCGCATAAACCAGGAACCTGCTCAGCAAAACCTTTGGCCTTATGCAAACATGAGAGTAATCTGACCTAAACCTATTCACTCTGTGCTACTGAGAATCACAGGCTAATATAAATCAACTTATCTAATAAATACTGCACTAAAAAAGTAAAAAAAAAATACTTTCTAATTTCCTGTACATACAACAACCACATACTGCAAAGAACTTTACAGAGTACAGAGAACCGTGCACATCAGTCTCAATAGGTCTTATAGTAATCTGTCAGATATGGACATATACTTTCTATTGTCAATGTGATCTGAAGTCTAAACTAGATAAATTGAAGTCATTATATTTTTGTATCTCAAAATGTTGTGATTTGTGATGATTTTGTAAAGAATATGCCTTCACATGCTGCTTCCTGCTCTCCTACTCCAGTGCTCTGTGTTGGCATAGCTGAGTAAAAGCCAACCGCCTTAGTACAAGTGTCTTCAAATAGACTTGAGTTGAAAGAAAAGAGGGGGGGGGGTGTCAGACCTGAGAAGAGGCGTATCAGGCTAATTAAGTGACTTAGTGCTGATTACTAAGAGCGCTATCATTTCCATGAATTAAAATTCTTGTCCAATTCTATTTCCAGGTGAAATCTGTCCTAACCTATGCGCATTACGGTACATTTTTCACAAGAAACCAGTTAGAATTTCATTCTGATAAAAACCAAAAAATGTCCATCTTTCTGCTTTGATTTTTTTGGTTCATTATGGTAAAAAAATCCATTGATTGGAGCACAATTAAAAAATGATTGAATAAATTGTGCAGCACTCCCTCTCAAGCCACTTAATCCCACAATTTTTGTTTTGTCTTTATATTGTATATGTTTGATGTGTGAATCAGATTTGTGATGGTGAGCTCTGAATAAAAGGGTAGGATTGCTCTACATGTAGCTGTGCGGGGATATTCATATTTATGGATTGGAGCACATTAACTGTTACAAAAAATTGAACAAACATTTCGAAAACAATACTTTTTAAACAAAATTCTAACTGTGTGTGGCCACCTTAACTCTGTTGCCTATTAGACTGTAACAGTAAAGTGGAGAGGATAAAAATAGAGACTGTTAGTACGTCTATCTGACCACATATCTACACTCACCAGCCACTTTATTAGATACACCAGTTCAATTGCTTGGTAACAAATTGCTAATCAGCCAATCACATGGCAGCAACTTAATGCATTTAGGCATCTAGACGTGGTGAAGACGACTTGCTGAAGTTCGAACCGAGAATCAGTATGGGGAAGAAAGGGGGTTTAAGTGACTTTGAACATGGAATAGTTGTTGGTGCCAGATGGGGTGGTCTGAGTATTTCAAAAACCGCTGATCTACTGGGATATTCACGCACAACCATCTCTAGGGTTTACAGAGAATGGTCCAAAAAAGAGAAAATATCCAGTAAGTGGCAGTTGTGTGGACAAAAATGCCTTGTTGATGTCAGAGGTCAGAGGAGAATGGGCAGACTGGTTGCTGTGACATTCAGATGGTGTGGTCAGAATTTGACATAAAAAACAGGAAAGCATGGATCAATCCTGCCTTGTATCAATGGTTCAGGCTGGTGGTGTAATGGTGTGGGAGATATTTTCTTGGCACTAGCAAGGTGTCCCTAATAAAGCAACCAGTGAGTGTATTTGTTTGACTTCAACTGGGATTTATTATACAGTTTTTATAAATCAGCATTTATATTTTTTTTCTTCAATAATTCCTTTGGAACCAGATGTCTGTAAACCGATCACCCAGAAAGCTCTCACTGAAATGTAATGCTTTGCTGCCCAAAGGTAAATACAGGGAAGTAACAGTCTAATCTATCATGCCTATACACAATAGGCTCCATTTATCATAATGTCTACGGATCATTAATTTTAAGTGGCTATTGGCTATGAATTGGCACGGCTAATGTCCAGCCAGAACTGTTAGTTTTCTGCACCGCTAGTTTGGGCACAGCATAAAGCTAGTATGCTGCAGCCAAGGTTAGCCTGGTGTTAGGAATTAGGTTAGAGCTTAAGAGTTAAAGGCCAAGTTCACGTTTTGTACATAAATAATAAATGCACACCTTTTTGCAGGTAAAAAAATGTGCATTTATTAATTTTTTTTACATTGCATCCTGTAAAGCATTGCACCCAAGAACAGCAGATGGCACGTGCAATGTGAGGTTCCTGCAGACTCTCGGTAAGCTGTCTGCTGGTACCTCTTGTACAGGCAAGCAGTTATTGAATGGCAGAAGAAATCAATGAACTACGAGAGTGCTCACTTGCGCTCTTGCTGTTCATTGAGAACTACAAGCTGTCAGCTGCAGTTGATAATGGTTCTTGTAGTCTATTCATTTACTGGAAAATGAATGAATGAGGAGGCCACGTGGGCGGAGACCTACAAATTTCAAATTGTGTCAGCGGGGGCAGGGTCACAAAGAGAGAAGCACTGGTGACGGGAGGTGGGTGCATAGAAGCATGTTACACCCTAAATATGGTGAACTTAACCTTTAAGTACATAATACACAGAATATAACTGAATACTAACATTTATAGGTAAACTTAATCCAGGGAATATCTCATTGCCTCTCGGGGGATCAGGAAGGATTTTTTTACCCAGCAGGAGCAAATTGAATCATGCTTTGCTGGGTGTTTTTGCCTTCCTCTGGATCAACTGTGGGTATAGGATTATAACTTTTATTTTTTTTTTATGGTTGAACTGGATGGACTTTTTTGTCTTTTTTCAGCCAGACTAACTATGTAAATATGTAGGTTAAATGACTGGTTAAAAGCTGTGAAGTTAAGGGTTAGATTTTAAGATTAGATACAGATTAGGGTCAGGCTAACGCAGGGTATACATTTACAGTTTATTCGTTTAATTCAACCAATGGGTTGAATGAAAAAAAATGACAGATCGCTGCATCAACACAAACGATGTTGATGCATGGATCTCTCACACGGAGCTACTGTATTCTGACAGGGGGACTAAAATCACCCCCCTTCCTGCCAGTATACACAGATCAGCTCTTGCAGCCATTGGCTGCAAGCACTGATCGAATGCTAGTTTTCCTGCAAGAACCTGGTCATTAGACTGGCTTTTGTTGAAAAGACAGTGGTACACCTTGGAATGAAGCTGCTGGTGTGCTGTGGGATGACAGAAGTGTTGATATGCTGATCGTGGCACATTGCACAATTTAATTTTTTTCTTTAAAACAAATTTTATTGAATTGTCCCACAGTAACATTACTTTAATATCATATCATCCATGGAGTTCATACTATGCGAATGGGAACATTTAACCTATATAATCCGAATTTGGCTGAAAAAATGGAAATAAGCTTTAAAGGACAGATTTCCTTAAAGTTAAATGAATAAATGAGACCAAGTCAGTTTTATTTTACAAACAGCAAAGATTAGATATTATTGTGTAGATAATACCAGCTGGTCTGATCAAGCAGTATCTGTCATATGTTCTTGAACATAACAGAGCAGGTATACTTTATGCATGTTCTGAAAATGAAGTTATGGTAGGAGAAACCGTCTTTTATTACAGAAAACCAAATTTCTCTAAGTGGGTTTACCTGCTTATATCAGGAAAATACATCAGGTAAGAGGTCATCACATCACTCACCTGTCCCCCCAGCCAGCATCCCAATGTGTTTTGTGGTCTTTATTTGAGGTTCAGACTTTTTGTCCGGTCGGATGGCAAATTTACCTGCAAGAAAACCAAGGATTAGTGAGAGGCCCAAGAAATCTGTATACAGATACAAGTTCATTTTAAAAGGGGACTAAGGTAATTTATTAAGAAACAGATATTTGACTTATAATTGTAGTGGTCACCTCGAAGTTTATGTAAACCCAACAATAAATGTCTCATATTTGCTCCCTGTTGGACTGTTGTATATACACCATTGAAAGAGTTTTGTTATATTTGTTCAATAAGTGCAAAAAATACCTTTTTGATCCTGCTAAGAAATTTATCAAGCTAATAAAACCATCTTATGTACTCTGCTCTGTACTCTTATCAGTTAGCACTGATTAGTTCTCTTTATAGACTATAGCACACCTCTCCTTATAGTTTGTAGAAAAGTAGAATGAGAGGTGTTCTGTAGTCCTAACACACTTCTTGTCCTAGAGTGACAAAACTGTCCCTCCACAGATAAAGTACAGTGACAAGTGTCACCCTAGGATAAGAAGCATGCTACTGTCAGGGATCACCAGGTGACCATAAAGGAAAAAAGCCTTTAACCTCCTCGGCGGTATGATTCTTTCCGATTTTTTGTGCTGAAAGCGGTACCATTTTTTTGCATGGAAATATGTAGTTTTTTATTGTAGGCTGTAATTTTTAGGAATAACTCACTGAAATCTGTCCAAAACAAGAGTCTATTAAACATTCCGGATATGATAAAATTTGAAATACGAAATCATAAATTATAATTTAATAAATAATCATAAAAAATAATAATAATATAATAATAATAAATTTAATTCAATAATATAATCAAACCAAAAAAACTGAAATTTGAAATACAAAGGCAAATTCGCACATCACTGAGCAAAGTCGCAAAATCGTTTTCAGTGTCTGATGACGAATTTCCCCACGAATCATTATTACTCAATTCTGCAAGAAGTTCTGATTTACTATCGCTGCTCTAAAACCGCTTTTGATGTAAAGGGACGCTTTTTGGATGCCATGGACTTTTCTCAGTTTCCAGGCAGAAAGAACATTCAAAATGCAGGCAGGGCACAGGACAAAGCACTAGGGACAAAATGTATGTGAAATTCATTGAAATAGTAATGACAGCAAAAATGAAATTTTTAAAAAATTTCAAATTTCCCGCCGGTTCCGGCGCCTGTACGTCCCGACGTCACAGGGACCGGAACACAGAAGCCGGATGCCGGCATCGGCCGGAGGAGATGGCCGGGGACGCTGCAGGGGACACATCGCTGGAGTGAAGGACAAGGTAAGTGCTGCAGGCACCCCCAGAGAACGCCGCATGGTAAGCCCGAGTGTAGCTCGGGGTTACCGCTTTTGGTATAGAAATTTTACCCCGAGCTACACTCGGGAATACCGCTAAGAAGGTTACAAAGGAGACAGACAACTGATGACCCTCCATCTAAGGGCTTGCAAGATGTGATATATTATTATTATACAGTATCTATATGGCGCTAAAAGGTTTGCTCAGTGCTGTACATTATAGTGGGAGACAGAACATAAGACAATACAGTAACAAAACAATATACGAGGGGTTCGAGGGCCCTGCTCTTTCGAGCTTACAATCTAGGAGATATTAAATCCATTTCTGAGGTGTCTTTCATATTGTTTTTACATGTTTGCGCTTCTTTATTTTTATGCATTGTAGTATATTTAAACCCCAAAAACATACCAAATTGAAGCTTACCAATCCTTATCCATGGTGGCTGCATTATTTTTCTATTTCAGGCTTTTTGCCTTTTTATTTTCACTTGGTGATCTTGCAAATTACACACTTCATGTACCTTCAAATTTACACTAATTTCTTCACTGTATCTATGGAGGTATGGTTATTACACAAACAGTTAGCTACTGCAAAGACTATCTGACTGCGTCACAACTGCACAATTAGGCTATCAGCAACACAGCAAGTGCATTGTACTTGATAGGTGGGCCAATGGGTTGGCCAACTTGCATTGTAATGCCCCTTACACACAGGGGTGTCTAGCTGTTGATCATCTCTCCTGGCATTTTAGAAGAAGACCAGGTGCAATGTCCAGTCCTACTGCTGGTAGCCTCTCGCAGTTTATGGCAGGTTAAGGCTTGACTGAGCTGAACACTGTGCTGAGTAGCACTCGCGTTTAGGGCCCTATGTGTTCAGAGATGAATGCTCAGAACACATAAGACCTGCATTCTGGGAATTCAACCCTGAATGCTAAGAAACCAAAACTTGAGTACCACTCAGAACAGCGTTTAGCCCTGTCCAGCTACAACCTGCCATAGACTTTTATAGGCTGCAGGCGAAGGGGTTGGGTGCTCCACCTATCCTTCGCGGGTGTACTAAACAGATGGAATGAGCAGACAGCACCTAAACGACTATGTGTGCAAGGGACCCAAAGAAGGAGCAATAAAACACAACCATTGTATAGAGCTGCAGAGAGAAGAGACTGAGTATGTAAAGGGTCCTTCCGCTGAGCCTCTACCTTCAATACTTCAAGTCATTGCCCTGGAGCCAGTATACAGATTAGGAAACTCAAAGTAAAGTCAGAAGTCATTACCTCTATATTTGTTCAGGGTTATCGACTTGAGGTGTTAAAGCCAGAGGTTCAGCATGACAACCAAGTAACTAAAATTTGCAGAATGAGTAAAAATAGCAACAGACTCCATGTGTCATTCAGGAAAGGTTTCCTTTTAACATACCTTTTCCTTTGTAGACTAGAAGACCATTAGGCCCCCGAAAGTCAATAGTGTCACCTATTTTCAAGCTGTCCAAGTACTGGGACATTTTTCCTCCGTCTGGGAATTTGGGGTTCACATTTTTGTAATAAACCTGAAAGGCAGAACCAGCCATTGTTAGGGTTTCTCAAAACCTGCAGCAGATACAAATAAAATCAAGATTCAAACACCAGATTCCAAATGGTGACATTCACAGGACCATGCATCCTGGTCTATGGACAGTTGCAAGAAAATATAGAGGGTATACATGGCTCTTTGTCTGTGCAATCATCCACTGTTTCATAAAATTCTGTAACAGAGTTACTCATGTTAGGCCTTTAGAGATCTAGAAATCAAACCTGTCATGTCGTGTCTCTGGTGGCCTGGGGTCTACGTTTTGAACTTTGCATTTATTAACATGATTGTATCTGCAGCTTGATATAACCCAGTGCCAAGCACTGTTCTACATTTTCAATGTGTTTGTACACAGGGGTCTGGCCAGGTGGAAGAAATAAACTTTGTTAGATCAACTAAGAGTAAAGGGAAACTAGACTTCCTAGCCAACTGCACAGAAATGCAATTGCAGTATTAAACTATATCTAAGTGCACAGCTTTTTATTTCATTTGTGGAGATAGTAACAATGAGGGTTAAGGTCTCTGACATAAAAGTAAGGGACTGAGGACTCTGATGTGAAGGAATAACACTCATGTGAAAAGTGGGAGGATCTTCTGATGTTAACAGGGGGATTCTGATGTGACCCCATTTCAGACTGGGGTGCTACAAGTTTTTGCATACTTTTATAGGATGCTGTAACTGAGAAAGGTTTAAGAAACACTGATTTACACCAACCAAGGGAACAAATGCCCCCCACCTCCCAGCCCAGTACTTTCTTGTTCAGTACTACCTTTAGCTTTACTTGTATCTGCAGAAAGACATTTACCTTTATAACCAGATCAATGTGACCTTTCACCTCATCACTAGACACCGGGGTGTATGCTCGAACCACCAAGCTGCCATTGACTTTAGCTGAGAGGTAGATGTGCTGACCTATAAAAATTGTATATAATAAAAGTATTATAGTTCATAAAAATTTTTTACTTTGATAGATATTAACTAGCCCTATTACATTCTCAATAATATGCTGTCCTACTAATGGTTAGCCAACAGCTAGCTAACAAAACTGACAGAAGCAGCATTTGTGTTTCAGTCCAAAGCTTAATTTATTTCTGTGAATAGTTCTGTAAAACTACAATACAATTACAATATGATTGTATACATGTCTCTCACAAATGCTTACAATGAATACATTTCTTGCAAACAGCTACCTACAAATCACATTAAAATGCAATCTAGATATATATGTGATTTTAACAAACACAACAAATGAATTTACAGGCATATGTGTATCAAAGGCAGAAAGGAGACCTTCACTGGTGTGTTCGTGTGGAAGTACAGTGGTGGATGGGGAATCTTTATTTACAAGACACTACCTAATCTTGTTAAATAAAAACAGATGCCGTTGCAGTGAACACCCAGATGGCTCCATATTTAACACAATAATGTCAATACAGAACAAATAATATAAAAGAATTAAAGAAACCCAACAGGGAGATTGGAGACTCCTCATGATGGTCACTGTCAGGAATGGACTTGCCAATGGTGGTGGGACTCACCTGCCTTGTGGGCTGCAGTACCAGGGCTGGCCAGCGGGTGCTCTCAGCAACCAGAAGCTCACTCCTGCAGTCGGCCATCACCTGAGGCTGATTGCAGGAGGTGTATTTAAGGAATGGCCAGACCTGCAGTCAGGGCCTTGGTGTATGTTTCCCATGAGCCCCTGTACTTGCATCCTGTCTGCTTCCTGCCTGATTCTGCTTGATCCTGACCCTGAATGAACTCCGCCTGTCCTGACTTCGGCTATTCCTGACCACTCTCCAGCCTGCTCCTTTGGTACCTTGTCTGCCTGATTGTTCCTGACTCGGCCCATCTGACTACACTCTGCCTACTCCTTTGTGTCTTGTCTGCCCGATGATTCCTGACCCGGCCTGCCTGACCACTCCACCTCACCAGCCCTAACTGCTCTTATCTGTGTACATTTCTTTATCAGTTGGAGGTTTGGTTTTGTTATATTGAGCTTTATATTTGTGTATAACCCTTAATAAATTATATTGTTACACCATACTTGAGCCTGCGTTTCCCTGTGTCAGTTCACGCATCTCTGGTCTTACCGGGAGCCCTGACAGTCACAGTAGGTATGCTGACCCCAGATCTCAACACAGACATCTCACCAGTAGAGTTTGTGAAGATCTTCATTTATCCAGATCATGGTACACCTAGTCAGTCACATATACCTGGACATGTGCAGTTGAATGTGGCTACTACTAGCTCTCCAATAGAGTTCCTGAGAAATATAAGAAACTGTTAACCAGTTTCCATTTCCAGCAACTACCGCATACTGAAAATTAAGGTTGATATTGATAATAATGGACTGTGGCATGTACATTGATGTTGTATTCTCTTTATAGAGGAGTCAGTCTCAAAAAACTTTACCTATAGGAAGTCCCAAAATGTGCTCAGATGATGGTAGACCAAATCTGAATTTCTTAGTGTCATGACTGATTTCCTGCAAAAAGCAGTGATAATGTGTTAAACAATTCAACTTCCCAATAAAATATATTACTGAGAGTAACAAGAATAGGTTAGGAATGCCCAGAATCCTATATAAGACTCAAGTCACATGGCCTTTAGATGCCATAATACTTCAAAAACTGTTGTCAAAAACTTCGTACTGAGACAGCTTAAAACATCCATCGCTAAATCGTAATATCCAAGAAACTATTGGTAACTTCTACCACTGCACACCATTCTGATGCAGAGAAACTCACTTGGTAAAGTCTTTTCAGAAACCAACACTTTTCCTGTCCCCCACTGCTCTCACTGGTTTCGGATGACTCCATCATCACTATTGTAGCACTTTATTAACTAATTCCCTGAAACACATTGGCTCAACTTGTATATCCATTATCTTCAATAAAGGATTGTACCCTTTCTACAGTATACAATAGGGTATTCCTTTAGATACTGGACGCTCCTCACTCTCCATCCAAATACCTGTCACTGACCTGACACTGCAGTTGTATCAGTAAGGTAGGAGCCCATACCTCCAAAAGGGAGGCAAACACCACCATTCACCCATGGAATCACGAAAAAAATGGTTATAAATAACTCAAAGAATCCTGCATGGTCTCCCAACTCCAACTAATCAGTATTTACTACGTGGAACTCTTGGAACAGTGGCCAAGGCAGCCCATACATTCATAATTTTTTTCTCTTCAACCCATGTGACCATGTGATCAGCTGCGTCCAATCACAGCTGATCACAATGTGAACACACTTGCCGGTTATCGGCAGTACTTTCCTCATGAGGTCACAGCGTGAGGAAAGTACTGCTGATAAACTGCAAGTGTGAATGGAGACATCTACACTGATAATCAGGGCATTGAGTATCAGTGCAGCCCCAAAAGTGCCCACCAGTACTGCATATCAGTGTATCCTCATCAATGCCCACCAGTGCTGCCTCATCAGTGCAGCCTATCAGTGCTGCCTTATCAGTGCACATCCGTGCTGCCTATCAGTGTCCATGAGTGCAACCTCATCAACGCACATCAGCGAAGGAGAAAAATTATCCGTTTGCAAAATTTTATAATAGAAACTAAGAAAAAAAGTTTTCACATTTTTCTGTCTATTTTCATTTAATTAGCAAAAAATAAAACACCCAGCGGTGATTAAATACCACCAAAAGAAAGCTCTATTTGTGTGAAAAAAATGCTAAACATTTCATTTGGGTACAGTGTTGCGTGACCGTGCAATTGTCATTCAAAGTGCGACAGAACTGAAACTGAAAATTTGCCTGGGCAGGAAGGGGGTAAAAGTGCCCGTTAGGCAAATGGTTAAACATGCACCAAAGATGCAGCATGTCAGACTTTTAAAAATGCACCACACCTGCATCTCCCTGGTGTTAAGAGTTCCGAAGGATATATTTTCAAGCATTTTGTTCCACTTTTTAAACACTAAAAGCAATATCAAAAACGGATCAGTTAGAAACATCCCATACATGTGATGGCTAAAGCCCAACTCTGGGAAGCTTAAAAATGATCACTTGCAGTTGGAACAAAAAAAAGAAGATCTACTTACCCGATCCTTCACACTGCTAGACCGGTTCCTGTAGCGTCTTCTCCCTGACGCACCACCAATGTAAGGTCCTGATGTCATCAAGACCAATGCAGGGTCCATAGCCCTACATTGCACAAGAGGACACCAAGGGGGAGATTTACTAAAATTGGAGCACTCAGAATCTGGTGCAGCTGTGCATGGCAGCCAATCAGCTTCTAACTTCAGCTTGTTCAATTAAGCTTTGGCAATAAAACCTGGAAGCTGATTGGTTTCTATGCAGAGCTGCACCAGATTTTGCAGCCTCCAGCTTTAGTAAATAACCCCCCAAGGGACAGTCCACCACTGGAGCAAGGGGAAGCGCCATCTGCTGGAGAAGTGGAGAATCAGGTAAGTTAAAGTGTTTTTCCTCTTTCATTGACTAAACAAGCAGCAACCCTTGCAGTGCGGGTGCAGCCCCATTTCCCAGAGTTGGGCTTAAATGTCCACAAATGTTTGGCCATAACCTTTATACTCTATCACAGGTTGTACAGACACCTGCCCAGGATGTTTTCTTCCAATAGCTCTTCAATTACTCTCAGACAGAACAAAGACCTATTTAGGAGGAAAATCCTGCTCATGCATTGTGGTAGGTGTACATTTTTTTTTTGGAGCTGTATGTCATGCGTATACTTACTGATTTCACCATGTTTATGCGATCCCTTTAGTCTATATTGATTGCACTACAATAAACAGTAAAGGGAAGTTTGTAGGTTTTGTACCTGTTTTTCAATAAGAGGAAGAGGGTACTTGGTGTTAGGATCCAGGAGGGTGACCGGTGCCTTCTCTGCTTCTGTTCCCAATGATTTAATCACGAATATTAAAGTGCTCACTATAACCACCGCCAATGCGATTATCACTATGGTGTCCTGATAATAAAGAGAGAATTGGACATAAGGATGGGGAAGAAATTCAGATATATAAATATACGTAATTCCCATAGATATCCTTTCCCTACATGAACACTCTTACAAAATATGAGATATAAGAATATGAACACATGTACGAATAGACATTACGAATGCTGCCTAATGCCATTTTTCAATGTATGCATAACCAAAACTGTTTTTTTTTTGCTTTAATTAGAGTACAGAGGATTTAACCCTTTCGCTGCCACTGATGTGTAATTCTGAAAAGCTCCTGACAACGTCAATTGGGTGACGAAATGCATCGGATGGAGCCTAGGCGTGTGACGTCACCACGTTCTGGAGGGACGGCGGCTATTTTCTTGGTTGGAAACTTTGTTCAATGCTGGTAACCATTCATAATAATGTGTAACATCTATTACATTAGTTGATTTTAATTTCAAATGACTACACTATGAGTGGTCTTCTTTTCATATTCCTCATCTGATTACTGGATGGGAGTCTTTTTCAAAGCCTGTAAAGATCTTATGAGAGGAAGATTGAACTTTATCTTGGGGAGGATTGCCAGCTTCATCATCTGCACTATTCATTCCTCACTTTGGGCTGCGTGTATTGACCGGTGTGTTTCAGTCAGGACGTCTGGTAAGGGGCTTATCCATTCAGGTACTTTGGTGATGGTGGACCGTGTGAACTCCGCTTTGGGCAATTTAACAAAAATTTTTTGGAACATTTGGACTTTATGATTATTTATTTTCATACAGATTAGCGCTGCATTTTTTATTGTTTATTATTTATATCACCTTTTATGCGAGCAGCTTTTTTGAGTTATATATTTTGTGTATGAATCTAAGCGCAGGTTTGGTCGTTTCTGTTTCAATGGAAAACTCAGGATGGCAAGGCGGGTAGAGGGAAGAAAGATCAGCGAACACCGGTTCGCTGATCTCTCCTTTCTACTAATAACCTGCAGGAGACATGTAAAACATAACATTCTCTAGCTGATGCAGCCAGGGAGGAAGCTAATGAACTGCGATCTGTGCTCCACTAGCTTCACTGACGGGCAGGGCAGACTTCAGGGGTCTTAAAGACCCCTAATGTCTCATTAAAAGAGCCAGTCACCAAAAACGTATCACACCTGCATGACAAAAAAAAAAAAGCCACCAGGTCCAGTGCTGAGCAGTAGCCTTGTTGCTTACTGAAAACATGTCAGTCACTTGGCACAGGTGCCACTCATGAAACACTCTGCAATTGCTTCGTGAAAATGTTCTCTGATTGGGCTTGGTGGAGATCATGACATCACATCCCTGTCTCTCCATCTTGCCCAATCAGAAAATGCATTGGATTTATTGAAAAAATGCACAGCATCCTTTTAATCGCACATGTGCCAAATGAGCAATCTCCTGTGATCAGCAAGCCGTAGGGCAGCTGCTTGGCACAGGACTCGGAAGCAAGTGGAGATCACTGGAGTGGCGATATCTACTATAGTGATGTCCAGCTTCCACAGGGATCCCTCAGGTATGTCACACCCATACTTACATAGGTCCAAGCTGGACCAGTATAACTATGTAAAAATCACCACGCCTAAGCTTTAAGCCCCATTCACACCTGTACAAGGTGCCAATTTTTTGCGTGCTTTTTGCTCCTGCATCTTTTTTTGGCAGAGGTTTTACACCGTGCATTTTGTCGCATGACTGCATCCTGCATTTAAGGTGCCATTGAGAAAAAAATGGCACCGCAAGCGTATTGCACATCTTTTTCCACACGTTTTCTGATGTGAATGCAGCCTCAGATCGCATCTATAGCAAAAGCTAGTTTCGGGAACCAATTTAAATAAATAACAATATTTTGTTGCATGCTAAATACACTCTGCAGATAAATACAAAATAAAAATACCTTGAGGTTAGGGACTGATGTATATGTACAATGCATACATAAAGCGCTGTGTAAATTGATGGCGCTATATAAGTACCTGTAATAAATAGAGTGGGGAATGGGTGACAGGTACTCTTTGCTATGTTAATATTGTCCTATAAAACCTGTTTATCAGTAATCTGAGAGGTATTTGTGTATTGTAAAATTAAAAAGACAAAAAAGAGCTCCTGCTAATCTGCAATCCTGGCTAGGTGATTGAGTTTAATGTGATCCACTGTAATCCACTGATTATACATGCACAGAGTGAGATCCATAGGACGTGATTGTGTGCTGCTTAATATCTATGGAATTTCCCAGAATTCTCTCCCAGCTCTGTGTGCACACAGACCCTCCCATGGTCTGACACCACCTCACAACCTGATAGTGGCCAATAGAAACGCACCCTTCTCTTCCTATACATCAGACCAGACACGCCCCCTTGCTCACACATGACATGTGCTGCATTCACAATGACCATGTTACCCATTGATGGGGACACACCGATCTCTTCCTCTGACAGCCTGCTGGATGTGCAGATCTCACTGTTCATATGTGAATCAATGCACTGATTTTGTTCCATTGTATCAATCTGATCATATTAAAGATCTACATTATTACAAATAGTTCTAGATCTCTAATATGTGGATCATAACTATGACCATTTATATTGCAATGATCAAAAAGCATTCCTTTCCTAGAAGTATTCATCTGCAGGCAGCAATTAAATAAACGCACTGCAATCAAAAAAGTAAAAAAAAAAAAGAAGAAGAAACAAAAAGACCATGCAACAGTTATTAATATAGTAATACAATTATTACTGATGTATGCAAATATGATGCAACCTGCACACACTAAAAAGAGCAATGTAATCATTCCTACTGTGTTAGAAAATATTATTACAGGCATGCAAATACCATGCAATCAGCAGACACTAAATACAGCATGGATTGCAGCACAAGTATACAGCATGGAACCGCAGGGATCAGTGATATCTGCAGTGTATTAGTAGTTGAGGGGTTAAATCACAAGTTGTAAAATATCAGCAAGCAAACCACAACTGAATTAAATGAATCTCTGAGTAACTCACCATGGTGTACTCCTGCACAGTCAGATGGCTGCTTCTCACATCAACACACCAGACTCATCCTACAAGAGGCTGCTGATTATAGTCCTCTGTCTGCCCCGCCCATGTACTACCAGCACTACCTTCTGCACTGGGGAGAGAGGCTCTCATAGTACTCTATGTGCTGGAGAATGACAGGGGGGGGGGGGGGGGGGCAAAGCTGACAGCTTGTGGATAGCAGGGAGGAATCTGTCTGCTGCTATGCTTTCTATCAATAATAACAATAATAGTAATAATAATACTATAACTAGCAAATAATAACAGTTATAATGCTATCTCTTCCTATTACTAATTATAATAATATCACTTCCTAACATTAATAATAATAATAATAATAATGCTATATTAAAAATAATAATATCACTTCCTAGCATTAACAATAATAATAATAATAATAATACTATAATAATAATAATATCACTTCCTAACATTAACAATAATAATGCTATAATAATAATAATATCACTTCCTAATATTAATAATAATGTAATAATAATATCACTTCCTAATAACAATAATACTAATGCTATATTAAAAATAATAATATCACTTCCTAACATTAACAATAATAATGCTATAATAATAATATCACTTCCTAATATTAATAATAATGTAATAATAATAATAATATCACTTCCTAATATTAACAATAATAAAGCAATAAAAATATGTGGGCTGCACAGTGGCTTAGTGGTTAGCACGTCTGCCTTGCAGTAAATGGGTCATGGGTTAGATTCCCGACCATGGCGGAGTTTGCATGTTCTCCCTGTGCTTGCATGGGTTTCCTGCGGGTGCTCCGGTTTCCTCCCACCCTCCAAAGACATGCTGGTAGGCTAATTGGATCCTGTCTAAATTGGCCCTAATATGTGTATGTGTGAATGTGAGTTAGGGACCTTAGATTGTACACCCTTTGAGGTTAGGTACTGATGTGAATGTTCAATATATATATATATATATATATATATATATATATGTGTAAAGCGCTGCGTAAAATTGACAGTGCTATATAAGTACCTGAAATAAATAAATAATACTATAATTCCTAACATAAACAATGCAATAATATCACTTCCTAATATTAACAATAATAATGCTATAATAATATACTTCTCAATATTAATATTAATAATGCTATAATAATAATATACTTCTCCATATTAATATTAATAATGCTATAATAAAAAAAGATAATATCACTTCCTAATATTAACAATAGTAATGCTATAATAAAAATTAAAATAATAACAATAATAATGCAATCTCTTCCTATTGTTAGTATAATAATATCTCTTCCAAACAATAATAGTAGCGGTAATAATATTAATATAATGTCAAATAATAAATATACCAATAATAACGCAATATCTTCCTATCAATAATAATAATAATAATATATCTTCTTAACCATAAAAGAAGTAATAATATTAATACTATCACTTTCAAATAATAACAATAATAATGATATATCTTCCTATCATTAATAACAATAGTAATAATAATAATTAAAAAAACACGTGATGGAACAGACTTTTGTATTTCTGTTTGCTAGGGAACTATAGATACTTGTACCTGATTTATTCCATGGAGGTATGTCAGTGGGCTAATGAACTGATCTCTGCTGTTTATATGCAGGTCATGTCAACCAGAAAGAATTCTAACCACTTAGTACTCACTTGTTTACACAAGCAGCAGCTCCTGTTGATCCTTTGAAAAGCAATTCTGGCTTGTGGCTGCAGCATGGCCCCATTCACTGGAATGGGTCCCTTTCAGTGGCAATACAGTTTTGCTACACCTGCGAAGCAAAGGTGTATAACACCATCTGACTGCCATTGCAGCTTAAAGAGGGGCTCCAGTCAAGCAGAAGAAAAAATTAAAGTCAGCATCTACAAAACTGCTAAAAAACACCCACACACCTGTTTCACAATCCAGTGGTGTCCTCACCACAGCCAATTTCACCAGCACTGGCATCCTAGGTGTGGGCACCCAGTTGTGACAGCTTGCGGCTTCACAGCCGGTGCCCACTGCACATGCACGAGTAGCACTGCACCTTGTCAATGGTTCCGTAGTCTTCTGGGACCTGTCACATGTCCCAGAAGACTACTGGGAGGGAGGACATCTACCGCTTCCAATCACCTAGGCGGTCGCAGTGGAAGCGGGAGCAGGTACCTGTCAAAATCGGGTACCCGCTCCCCAAATGTGCCAAGTCCTCACGGGGAGCAGGGGACAGTACTTAAAGCGGAACTTCACAGTTTGGGTGGAGCTCTGCTTTAATGTATAAGTTTAGTTTTTGATTTAGTTTTTGAGTGGAGAGGGATTAGAACACCTGTCAGGTAACTTGAACATGATAGAAAATCCTGAATTTTGGGTTGTCACCAGAACAGGAATAGAGGGTGAATCTTCCAATGGGGGAAACTAAATCTGGTGACATAAAGGAACTTGCTTTACTTTGGAGGGATTTCCTCTCAGCTCCTCTTTTGACCATGGAATAGGAAGTGAAGGGAAATCTCCCCCATGGGACACATAGGGCACTCTAGTTCTACTTTAAGAGGAGCGGTCAGGTGGGCAAAAACTGCAGCTTAACTGCCTATTTCACTGCCCCCATCTCCCCTGACACCCATGTGAATCCCACCTAATTGACACAAAAAACTAGTAGATTTGGGCTCCATTGACAACAGGCTGCTTATCTGCTCAGTACTATGGTATAAAGATGAGAAGGGGGGGGTACAGCAAAGGGGTTCCCTCTCTAGTTATGGCAGAGCTCCTCAGACATAGGTTGTATCAAGTAATTCATGTAAATTCAATGTTTAGGGTGCAGCATGGCGCAAAAGCTGCCCCTCCACCCTCAAACCTCCCCCTTTGTCATTCATTTACAGAGATCCATGAATGAATGAATAAACTACAAACCCCATCTTCCACTGCGGCAGACAGGCTTCTAGTTCTCAATGGACTATGAGGGCATTAATCAGCACACTCATTGTCCATTGAATCGTCCTGCACCTTTGCAACTGAAAGCCCATACAGAGTTATGGGTAGTTGTAAGAGGGGCTTGTGAATGACTTGGAAAGGGGCTTGCAAGAGAGGGTCTTGGAAATCAGCACCAAAAGTGACTGCCCCACTCCTCTCCTGTTAGAACAGAGGACCTCCTGCTGAGGCTTTAACCCTCTGCCACCTTGTGCCCCACTCCATATCAGAGGCCTCTTCCTGACATTCCCAGCTGTTAACCTTGATATCCCCAAAGGAAGGAATGTTCACACACATATAGGGTTGCTGCACTTTACTGGCAGTACTTGGAAGATGGCACGAACAGTCATACCACATTGGCATACTATGTGAGGTCACTTAACAGAATATTGTCAATCACATTTAGTAGTTGGTCTGCAGTAGGCATATGTGAAAGCATTGTGCAGCACTTTCAGTAAGCCTTCTCTACCTGGGCTCATGAGATGGGATCTCTGCAGTCACCTCCTCCATAGGTACACCTCTCCCCAGACCCTCCAGGAGGGCAGCCGCACTCTAGGGAACTCTTAGCTTGGCCCTAGACCCTACCTCTATTATGACCTTAAAGTCTACATTCATGTTTTTTGGGTGTAGGTCTACCTCTCCCCAGCCTCCAGTCCTGTCCAGGGCCTCCACTTGCTGATTACATCTGACTGTTGGTGGGGTCTCTGGCTCCTATGCCCCAGCTGCACTACTGCTCCTCCCAATCTGGCTTCTACCTGGACTCTGACTCACCCATGACATCACTACAGGAGAGCTGTAACTTAAAGGGGTCCAACATCTAATGACACTACTTTCTGTAACTAGACACTAATCTGGAACAGCTGACTGCACCTGCCTACATGGACAGCTAGAGGAATACGCTGTTTGCGTCTGCAATGCCTTTTAGTCCTGTAAAAAGAAATAAATAATAAAGGCACTTTTTTCCGTAAAAAAAAAAAAATGTTCATTTATTATTATTTTTTTTGTTTATGAAGGTGAACCTAGGCTTTAAGATTCAGTTTGAGATTAGCATGCTGCCTTGTACATCCATCAAAAATGGTGCAACAGCTAGTGTACATGGTATATCAGCCCTATATAATTAAACTCAGACTTCCTTTCAGCTATATATAGCTTCATGGGGCTTAGTTCTGCTTTAGTGCGGTTGCTGTTGTGTCTAAAAGGTTTGTTTTTACCCCCACTGTTTGTGGTTTCATTATGTAGAAGAAGAGCTCAGGAAACTAGGCTCAGACGTTGAACAGGGCTGGTGCAGAGGATGCCTCCAACCTGGGGAAATCAGACTTTACCTGGTGGACTACACTACTGTGTGTACGTGTGCCTGGATCCTAATAGTGAATCCATTGCTGTTCTTACCATTTAATTTTAGACATGCAGTTACTTTTTTTCTTTTTTTTTTTCTCAATACAACAACCCAGAAGATATTACATATGGATGTTCTCAGCAACAGTATTAGAAAGGGGAACTGAAATTTTAGATATAAGAGAATGCTAAATGAGCGATCAGACAAGTGCGATTAGTTTAGATGTATCTGAATCTCCAAATGGACACAAAAACGAATGGCAACGAATCTGGAAAAAGTTATAACGAAATTAACAAATGCATTAGTTTCATTTGGATGATGTCACATTATACAATAGTAGTTTGAGCCCCTGGGGAAATGAATTCAACTTTTGCATTCATTTGATAATTTGGATAACAATTTACATTAATCCAAATTTCGTTCCATTTGGTAATTTAGATGCATAGATGCAATCATTCCAATCAGTTCATGCCATTTGTCTTGGTGGGTTTGACTTGCGTCTGAAAATTTCTAATCTGTATGATTTGAATCTGTCCAATTTGATGATATATATTGAATATATATCAATCTACCAGGAAACACTGCAAAATGAATAAAATTCACCCAGATCAACAAATATACAAAACAAATGCTGAAGATATGAAATGAATCGGTTCAACATAACAAATATGACGAAAACAAAATTCTTAAATAAACAAATGCATCCGAAATTAACATTTCTGCCACACACATGTCTATAAGTGACTCCGTCTGTATGATTTGAATCTGTCCAATTTGATGATATATATTGAATATATATCAATCTACCAGGAAACACTGCAAAATGAATAAAATTCACCCAGATCAACAAATATACAAAACAAATGCTGAAGATATGAAATGAATCGGTTCAACATAACAAATATGACGAAAACAAAATTCTTAAATAAACAAATGCATCCGAAATTAACATTTCTGCCACACACATGTCTATAAGTGACTCCGTCTGATTTGAATCCATCCAATTCGATAATATATAGAATATATAGAATATATAGCAATCTTCCAGGAAAAAAAGCAACATGTATTAAATTTACCCAGAACAATAAATATACGAAACAAATGCTGAAGATACGAAATGAATCGGTTCAACATAATGAATATGATGAAAAGAAATTATTCAATAAACAAGTGCACCAGAAATGAACATTTCCATCGTGCGCATGTCTAGCAGTGACTCAGTCTCTGTCCTTATATATCTGACTTAGCCAGTGAGATCTCTGTACCTACATTCCCAAATCTGCCTCCCCACCGTGACTGATGGGAAGCCTCATTTCTGCCACCAAAATCTTCATACAGATAGTGGACAGTACAGCAGGAATAGTGACACTCCCTTCATTGCTATATAATGGCTGGGGTTAGTGCTTTCACCAAAGGAGTGGGTGACTAAACCCATCTGTATCCACCAAAAACTAAAAGATACAGTTTTGGGTGACTTTAAAGTCATTCATTGGTGTACATACTAAAGTTCTAGGATATGGGTGTTTAGAAAATTGCTGAAAGATTCCAAAAGCATAAATATCATGCTGACCAATGTTAGAAGTAGTGTGTTCAACATACCATCCTCCTAAGGCATGACCCATAATAATGTATTGCAATTATTGGATATATAAATGGAAAATGGATAAAGCCCACAGGTACAACCCTTTTTGCTCCTCGTGCCAAGTTAAACTGTAATGCCCTCCTCGTGAACAACACTAACGGCCAAATACCAAATTTTCAATTTTGCATTGTTGCTGCCACACTAAAAAACATAAGCTCCTTATATATCTGATACAGAAGAATCAGAAAACATTGGATTGTATAGCCCCCTGCATGATGAATGTGACAATGAAGGAATGTCTGTTAGCTATGCAGACCCCTGTACATACAGAATTTCAGATGCCTTCAGGGTGGAAGTGGTTTTCATGGGGTAGAAGCTAGAGTTTCATTCTCTGCCCCCTCCCCATTTCATTTCCTCCAAGCTGGCCATGCCACAGGTTAGCAGATCAACATACAGCCCTTACACATCTATATACATGGGCTATCACACCATTCCCCAAAGAAAAACATTTTCAGGGGGTCTAAACTTTTGATAGCCCCTAATACAAAAGGGAGCTCATGCCTAAATTTTGATCTCCACACACTAAATATAATGATTATGGTTCAAAAAAAAGATACATGGAATCAAACAGATATGTGATGGTATCCCCCCATCAGGGAGACTTTCAGGTCATCCCCATTTTTTCTTTAAGTATTACAAAAATAATAATATAAAAAAAATCATGAATAAAAGAGGTGCAACCAGCTGTCCAGTGATGAGGGGTGGGAGGGAAGTGAAACAAATTTTAGAGATGGATAAAGACACATAGGTGGTGGGTCAGGAATTATCCATGGAGGTAGGGATCTCTGTAGGAGCATGCAAGATATACAAGTAGTCAGGGATTCAACCCACCAAACTTCATCTATAACTAAAATACCACTTTGGGTTGGACTGGGCCTTTAAGTTGATCTTTCTCACGGAGGTATAGAAGAAGCATTAAAATGGGGCAGCACAGTGGCTAAATGGTTAGCACTTCCGACTGGCAGTACTAGGGTCGTTGGTTCGAATACCAGCCATGGCACCACCTGCCTGGAGTTTGCATGTTCTCCCTGTGCCTGCGTGGGTTTCCTCCCACACTCCAAAGACATGCTGGTAGGTGAATTGGATCCTGTCCAAATTGGCCCTAGTATGTGTATATATGAATGTGAGTTATTGACCTTAGATTGTACGCCCCTTGAGGGTTAGGGACTGATGTGAATGTACAATATATATGTAAAGCACTGCGCAAATTGACAGCGCTAAATAAGTACCTGTAATAAATAAATAAATGACCAGTTTTTCAATGGAATAATTTACACACACAAACATTTTGTTAACAGTTTTGATTTATTATGTCAGTTTCTAATTAACTAAAATACATGCACGATGTAATACTGCATAACTAGATGACTTTTACTTATAGTTACATTATGATCCAATAATATTACAATCAATGACAACCAGTTTCATGAGCAGACATTATAACCCACAGTCTATCACACTGTGAAGCTTGTCAGATAATCTGAGATTATAAAGACAAACTGAATTGAAATCAAAATATAAACCTGTAAATGTAAAACAAGAGTGTGGTTTTACCTTTGTGGGTTTGAAACCTACTGTAATTTGGGTTCTTGGTTTCTATACTTGATAAGGCCTTATTTTTTTTTTGCCAGGCACCACAAGCAACTCTGAATATGGCTCAGTGGGTAAAATGTCAAATCTACAAACACAAGGTCATGATTTCAAGTCTCAGAAGCCAGGTGGTCATGGTGCAGTTGGCTGTAGATAGCTGAATCGATAATGATCACTTTGGGATTGGGGTCTGTCACCATGGGGCATCGTGTCCCTTCTTCACAGGACATCCTTGCATGACTTCAAAACCCCAGTATAGTTGATTACAAGCCTGAAAAAACAGATTTGCATGTGTTTTGAGGTCCCATGGGGATAGGTTATTAGATTAATGGTGAAGGGAAAGGCCATTAGTATCATACAGATAAGCTGACAAGGTATGATGTAGGGTAAGGTTGCAGTTCGCCATCATGAGAGATAAAGATAGGCCCTGAAGGAGTACTGTTAAGCCAAGGAGCTGCTCAGATGAAATGACAGGGCACACAGAAGTAAAAAATATGAGTTATTAGGCTAGTGGTGGGGCTAAAAGAAAAGGATGTTGGTGAGGCCAGGATGTGTGGTATGGGTTTTACAACATGGCAGTTGTGCAAGGGATATGAGGGTCATGGTTATTAGCTCAATATAGTCATATAGATGAGATGTTACTGAGGCAGCAGCTACAAGATCATGGTCTGCTAGCATGGCAGATGGGGAAGAGCTGTACTGGTGAGCAATGGTAAGGGAAGTTGAAGAGGCAAAGGTTGTGGTCTGATGGATGAGAAAGGAGGTTAGTATAACAGGGAAGACTCATGGATGAAGGGAAATGAGTATGACAGAAAGATGGTCTGATAAGGGAGCCATAAAGGTTCTGTACAAATCAGTTTAGAGAAAAAAAGAATCAACACCTCTGGGGACTGCATGATGGAGATACTAGGGTACCAGGGGTGTTTGTCTACCATCTAGGAAAGGTTCGTTCAGAGCTGGATTGCTAGTATTATATGTGTTCTAAACTGTGGCACCTGTTTACCACAGTGCTTTCTCAGGTGAACTACTGTACTTCACAAACTACATAAATTATATGTGCATCTTCAATAAAAGATAGCATAGTCAAAAAAAGAACATTCTCAGGAGGCATGAACAACAACACAAAAGAGCTTTCCATTTTTGACAAAAACAGTACATGCCTAAAATATACATTTCTCCTATTTTCATATATGTACATTTTGGATGTAAAAAACATCTTTACTGTACTCTTCTTTATGGGTTAATTGCGGCTATGGAAAGTGTAAGACAGCCATAAGTGTAGCTGGGCATTGATAAGACTGGTGTTGACTTCTATGATGAGTGCTGTGCCTGTTGAATTTATGGTCCGAGGAACGGTGTCTACTGTCAGCTGGACTGTAACAGAGAGAAAGCTGGGGAGTTATATTAGAAAACACATAACTTGAGGTTGTAGCCTTAGAAAGCAGAGCAAAGGTTACACGCATTGTTTATCTACAGGACATAGTCCAGGAACATACTCTTACACACCACAAAAGGCACATATGATTTTAAAGAGACTGACAATGAGGGGGGAAGGAGGGAATGCTGTTGCATATATGAAGTGCAGAGACCTAGGGGCCCATATATGCAGAAGCTCCCAAACCCTTCCTGTCATGACTGGATAACAGGCAAAATAGTCCAGATAGTTTCAGAGCTGGAAGCTAAGTTCCAAGCTTCCACAGAAACCGCTCGGGTGTCGTGTTAGATCAAGCTGGCCAAATGACAGTTTGCAAAATTTACCATCCCTGGAGTTCAGCTTTACATAGTTACATATTTAGTCAGGTTGAGAGTCCATTTAGTTCAACCAAGAGAAAAAATCCTCCATGTGCACAATTTTATATCCACAGTTGATCTAGGAGAGACAAAAAAACTCCAATAAAGTGTGATCCAATTTGCTCCAATAGGGGAAAAACAAATTCCTTCCTGATCCCTCAGGAGGCAATTGGATAATTCCCTGGATCAAATACCCCTTGATGTTATTACCTTTAAATGTTAATATCCAATTATATTTTGTGCATTTACTAATGCATTCAGCTCTTCTTTAAAACAATCTACTGAGCTGGCCAGAACTAGTTCTTGAGGGAATCGATTATATAAAAAAAATATGTAAAATATATATATATATATATATATATATATATATATATATATATATATATATATATATATATATATATATATATATACACACACTATATTGCCAAAAGTATTGGGACACCTGCCTTAACACACAAATGAACTTTAATGGCATCCCAGTCTTAGTCCATAGGGTTCAATATTGGGTTGGTCCACCATTTGCAGCTACAACAGCTTCAACTCTTCTGGTAAGGCCGTCAACAAGGTTTAGAAATGTGTCTATGGGAAGGTTTGACCAGTCTTCCAGAAGTGCATTTGTGAGGTCAGGCACTGATGTCGGATGAGAAGGCCTGGCTCACAGTCTCAGCTCTAATTAATCCCAAAGGTGTTCTATCGGGTTGAGGTCAGGACTCTGTGCAGGCCAGTCAAGTTCCTCCACCCCAAACTTGTTCATCCATGTCTTTAGGGACCTTGCTTTGTGCACTGGTGCACAGTCATGTTGGAACAGGAAGGGGCCATTCCCAAACTGTTCCCACAAAGTTGGGAGCATGAAATTGTCTAAAATGTCTTGGTATTCTGACACCTTAAGAGTTCCCGTCACTGGAACTAAGGGGCCAAGCCCAACCTCTGAAAACCCCACACCATAATCTCCCCTCCACCAAACTTTACACTTATCTCAATGCAGTCGGGTAAGTACTGGTCTCCTGGCAACCGCCATACCCAGACATGTCCATCAGATAGCCAGACAGAGAAACATGATTTGGCACTCCAGAGAACACATTTCCACTGCTCTAGAGTCCAGTGGCGGCGTGCTTTACACCACTGCATCCGATGCTTTGCATTGCACTTGGTGATGTAAGGCCTGGATGCAGCTACTCAGCCATGGAAACCCATTCCATGAAGCTCTCTACGCACTGTTGTTGTGCTAATCTGAAGGCCACATGAAGTTTGGAGGTCTTTAGCTATCGACTCTGCAGACAGTTGGCGACTTCTGCACACTGTGCGCTTCAGCATGCGCTGACCCCGCTCTGTCATTTTACATGGCCTACCACTTCGTGGCTGAGTTGCTGTTGTTCCCAGTTGCTTCCACTTTGTTATAATCCCACTAATAGTTGACCCTGGAATATTTTGTAGCAATGAATTTTCACAGAAGGACTTACTGCAGAGGTAGCAACCTATCACAGTACCACGCTTGAATTCACTGAGTTCCTGAGAGCGACCCATTCTTTCACAAATGTTTGTAGAAGCAGTCTGCATGCCTAAGTGCTTGATTTTATACACCTGTGGCCATGGAGGTGATTGGAACACCTAAATCCAATAATTTGGAGAGGTGACATAACAATTTTGGCAACATAGTATGCGCGTGTGTGTATTTATTTATTTATTATTATTATTATTATTTTTATTATTATATAAGAATAATCAGAGAATCTGAGATATTGTGAGCTTTAGAGGCCATCATGCTATGACCTGTGGGAATCATATTTACTTTGCTGTTTATTCGTTGGACCCTGCAAGTGAAAAACAATATGGTGCAAAGATTTGTCATTTGGCCTAACCTTGGATCTCTGAAGGCCAAAGTCTTTATCAGTGGTTGTGTAACACTTAACAAACCCACAAGCAAACAGCAGCAAGTTTACTTTTCGTGTCCCTCATTTTATTCATGTGATCAGACAGTGTCCCTACCTTTAAGAGTTTTATTACTTGATGTTCCCTCGTAGATTGCAATCTCTGAATTGTGCCTATGAGATGTGTTCAGGTCTTTAATATTCAGTATTATAAAGTGCTTGGCTGGTGCTTGGACTTTAAGCTGGCAACTGAAACAAAAAATATCAAGAAGAGATTGTAACTCTTGGTTATCATGGAGTGCCCAACAACCTCTGAACTCCAGGCAAACAGCTAAATACACAGATACAATGATCATAAGGGAGCTGTTTTTACTGCCAAAGGATTTTTATTTCTGTTCATCCAGACCTGAGATTTACACAGTTTCACCACATAGCACAGCACTCCCTAGCAGAGGAGAGTACCTATTCTTTCCATGCTGCAGATTCACTTTCACTTACTCCCAACCCCAACCCTGTGACTGGACAGTCAAAGTAGAAGCAGCCTATTGATGCACTCATCTTTCTGTCACACTGCTCTCTACTCCTTTCAGCATTTTTCTTCCACTACAATACATCTGATTGGCTCCTTGGGCTGTTTCTCACATTCACTGTATGAATTTTGCTATACAGTTACTTCAAGAATATGAAATAATTAAACTGCGCAGATACCCCACCCTAATCATATACAAAGCCAAACCAAGTGGAGATTCCCTCTAAATCACAAATTAATTTTAAAAACTTGTGTTGCGCTAAGTGAAATATAAATACCTCACAAAATTCATGAATTTACAAATAATGTATGTCCAATAAAGGATAAACAAGAAAGTGCTCAAAAGTGAATTATGGCCACAAAATGAATACATTAAATAAACATAAATAAAACAGTTCTTATAAAGTGTATAGAACAGTCCCCTTTTTATGTGATGAATGATGATAAATCTTCATTCCAATATAACCACCAACGTGAATCTGCACCACCGTGATATCAAATTGTAGACTTACCAAATCCTTTGACCCCTTAATTATAGGGGTCAATACATGCCCAATATATATAATCTCGTCTAGGCTCAGATTGGATCATGTGCACCACCCGAGGCTCCTCAGGCCATCCCGATGTTTTGGGGTCAACATATGGCAATGATGTCAGAAGGGAGTCTCTCTTCTGACATCACTATAGTAGAAAGGAAATTGTTTCTGAAGCCTTCTTAGTCTGCGGAAAAGTAGTGAATCTAAGGGTCCCATGTTTTGTTCAATTTGGTTTAAGCATTTTGGAGGGTTCAGGTGAGTTAATTGTTGATTATGACCCAATTTTGTTTAACATAGATGAAGTGCAGCACAAACTGATTCCAACATCTTGCAATTGCAATTCCAGCTGCTAGGATAATATATGAAGTTAGTCTTCTAATCTTTTTAGGGAATACATTATCCATTTTCTGGAAGAGGGAATCTGGGGGTGTTCATTTAAATCACAGAGCGAATTAAATTAAACAGCCTAATTCAGATCCTGGATACCTTGGGGCATTGCCACCATAGGTTATGGAACATACAGTAGTTCCTATTTGACCACAACGCCTGAAACAGAAAACAATTGTGAATGTACTTTGGCCACCCTGGTAGGAATCGGGTACATTGTTGTAGGCAAGTACAGGATATGCAGGATAGGTATTAAGTGGGGGGGGGGGGGAACATTTTTAAGAATAGTTAGAGTTAAGCATTTTTCCACAGGAAAATGTGATCCCACCAATATTTCTGGGTGTGTTCCATGACCTCCATCCAGTCATTACGTCTACGTAAGATGCTTTAGCTACTTCCAATGTACATGAAGCAGCTGATGTTCTACTTGAAAATGCGTGTAACATGAAACATCTTAATATTCCCCAGTCCCCCCCCCCTCCAAACTGTTCTCTCTCTCCCATTCACTTGAATCATGGTGCACTTCGTCCCGTAGGCTTCTGTTTAGTTTTGAATTCAGTGCGGCTATGCATGGCTTTAATTGCACAGCCACATCATCTGTTCTGTGAAGGGAGAGATTACAAGTTCCACCTGCACCGCAGCAGAGAAACTTAAAGTTCTCAATGAAGCCAAAGTGCAGTGATGTCACTGCACTTGCAGCCCATTGTATACTTCCTCCAGCCTTATAACTCAGGGTTCAATCCTCCGTAAAGACTTGAGGCTGGGGAAAGATTCTTCATGAGCTAGCGCATTGCGCCCAGGATGCACTGATCACATTTGCAATGCTTTGCAGACTTTAAAATTTAATAAATGCATTTTTTTTTATTATTGTGGGTGCATTTATTACATTTTTGCAAAAGGTGGAATTCGCCTGTAGGTGCTGGCATCATTGATAGCCCTGTCAGCAAAACGGCTATGGCTGGCTCTGACGACAGCCCTATAAAATTGACAGCATTGTTTTATTTGTAAAAGCTGAGGGAAATTATGTTAAAGCACCCCCATCCCCGCTAGCAGAGTGCAGCAGAAATTAAATTCCCTTTGTATTTAATAATAAAGAAAATAGATTAATTACATTTCTTTTAGGACATTTAACAGTCCAACTTGCCTTGAAAATGCCTAAAAGAAAATAGAGGCTTTAGAAGAACTTTAATAAGCTCAGGTAAAATAATTTGATTACAAAATGTCTTTGGAAAATAATTTAAAATTTTTGCAACTCTTTTTTTAAAGAGGAACTTCACACAAAAGGGGAAGTTCCGCTTGTTTTGCCCCACCCCCTCCACTGCCACATTTGGCACTTTTTTTAAGGGGGGGAGCAGGTACCTGGTTTTCACAGGTAAACACTCCCACTTCTGGTTAGAAGCACCGCGACATCTCTCCTTCCCCCACAGCTTTCTAGGACACTTCCCAGGTCCCTGAAGACTACGGGACCATTCACAAAGTGTAACGCCTTTCAGACATGAACAGTAAAAGACTGGCTGTGAAGTCGCAAGGCTTCACTTCCAGTTTCTTTTACTGCAGATGCCGGCACCTCCACCCGAAGCCGAATGAAGAACTGCCTTGGGTGAGGACGTTGCTGTATCCCTGGACAGGTAAGCGTCCTTATATTAAAATCAGCAGCTACAGTATTTGTAGCTGCTGACTATAAATTTTTTGGGGGGAACTCCGATTTAAGATAAATTCACCTCCTGGAGCATGTTACACATCACACCTATATTTAGGCTGTAACATTCTCCAGTACATGTTCTCTTCAGATGCTTCAATCCCCCACCCATGACAGCAGGCAGGGGATCCTCTCTCCGCACCCGCTGTAACTTTTTGAAAACATCATGGCTTACAGGGCTATGGCCACACAGCTGTGTTATTTGTTCGCAGGAATCTGTGAATGAGAAAACTGTATGTCCCATCTGCCACTGCGGCAGACAGCTTGTATTTCTGACTGAACTGCGAGGACGCTGATAGGTACCTGTATGGCTTGTCTGCAGGAGCTTGACATTGCACCTAGGATATACTGATCACAGGTGCAATGCTTTGGATGCTCATGCGGGAAAAGATAGCAAATGCACTTTTTTTTTCATAAAAAATATGTGCATTTATTTTTTTATTTCCCAAAAGGTGAACTTAGCCTTTAACACCAATATGTTATAAAAATATTTACTTTACACCAGCCATTCCCTTTCCCAATACTTGTCTAGAGCAGGGAAATAAAATAAATCAGGGAATTACAAGGTGTTCAATGTAAGAACACAGAAAAGAGAACACTCTGGTTGTCTACTTTTTAACCAAGGTAATGTAAACTCAACTCAAGGCTTTTCGGTGATCTATGCTTTTTTAACATGTGCTGCTGCTTTCCTCGAAATGGGAGCTTTTCTGCCTTCTACTGGTCAAAATGGAAACTACCTTGTAAACCTTGCTTGAAACTGGAAAATCGGGGATATCAAAAATGAAAATGTCTTTTTTTTTGTGAATCAGTTATATTGCTCAAAGACACGACATGTCCATTCTAGTAGTCCTGAATAGCTCCTGAACTTACTCAGCAGAGGGGACACAAACTTTCAGTCACCAATGGAGATGATAATAAATTCAATCCTGCTTACCTGTACAATACCACAACGGGGTTGATTTTCTAAAGGAAAATATACTGGGCACTGCAAGTGCAGTTGCTTTAGATCCAAGGAGAAGCTTTGAAATGAGGTGAAGCTCTGCTGATTTCTTTTATCCACTCATGTGCAAGCGAAAATGCAGTTTTTTTAATTTTCCTTGCATGTTCCCCTCAGATCTAGAGCAACTGCACTTTCAGTGCACTTGCAATGCATTTTCAAGTGCACAACCTATTTGCCTTTAGTAAATCAACCCCAATGTCTTCTTTCTGTCATTACTGTCTAGCTATATTTATCTCTATTTTGGATACACCCATGTGGACTTAAATTGCAAAATGTAATGGTAAGAAGATAAAACTCAGAAATCAAGCCTAGACTGCATGCTTATTTCTGATTGGTTGCTCTAGCTTACTTTAAGTTCCAGGGATAGTGGTCACCAGGAAAAATAGAGAGAGCGTATCTACTTAATGAAAACACAGGTGTACTAACCTCTCACCAGTCTATCCAAAACTAAAATAAAAGTTATGGCTTTAGATACCGTAATGTATTTTTTGTTCCAATTTAAAGTGGCTCTGTCAGCAGAAAGATATGGTTGCCATGGCTGACCTCTTTTTGATAATGTTAGCTGCCTGGCTTTCTCTGACGTTAATGCTTTTGAGTCACAGACCCAAAACAGGTATTCTGTAAATGAGATTAGAAAAGTCCTTATCTTTATACATAACACATAACAAAAAAAAAAAACTTGCTTTTAGAAAATCAAAACAAAGAAAAAGCAACTTGTCTTATATTGAGAAATGCAGTATAAAATATGAATAGTATGGATGATACCGCTATACTATTCACATGGTTATCTCTATACACATTTTTTGGGTCAAAGAATAAGAAAGCATTGGAGAAAAAGTATCATTATGACTGCCAAGGGACTAGAATACTCAAAATGAGAGTCCAGCAGTGACAGCCCCATACATTTTTCATGCGTGTAATATTAGTTACATAAATATAATATTTCATTTATAAAGAAAGTGCTTCCAGCTCAGTAGTGCTACATTTTGTATTTTACTTTTCCTCTTCATTAGTGCAAGACAATCAGCTTAATGGCTTATTCCATAATTGATTTTATCACAGCAGTTGTTCTTTAGAGTTGCTGGTTGTCTGGTTTCATATACAGATTGCCACTCAAGGGAGAATCTACAGATCTGTATATAAAATACTGTTAAAAAAATAAAAAACAGCAAACATGTGGAGATCACATCCTAATATACTTTCTGGCAAACAATATTAGCTCTCAACGGGCATGTAATGAAGATTTAGTAGGATTCTAGCATAAAAAGCTCAGTATGCAATGAGTGGCTCTTATCACAAAGATTTCCATAACAGCACGAGACTCTCAGATATGGAAAATGTTCATGGGAATGTCTCAGGAATGCTCAGAGGAGTGGCACTAAGATCATATATACAGTTACTCTTACCTGAAGCCTTTGGGGCGATCCTGACTGTCAGCGGACAGCTTAACCTCCCCTGGTGACTGCAGTAACACCTCACCCTTGCATTCTGTGTAGATGGTCTGTGAAGGGCTGCCACTGGAAAGAGCACCTACCGTAGAGTCATAATTAAGCATGGTTAATATCACAGGGTTTATTACACTGTTTGTAAAGTGACTCTTCCACGGTGGAAGGAAAGTTGCTTTCAGTTACACAGTGTAGGAATTGTGAGTTGCTGGCTGGCAGGATTGTGGACGCTGTATACATGTCACCTAGATTTCTTACTTACACACGGTGGGGGGCCTCCGGGGTTTGTGTTTGTTATGGGAGAAACAAATCTTGCAGTTTTCTCATATCTTAATCAGTTTTATTCTGGGTCCTGAAGCCCAGAGAATTTGTAGAGTTTTAGGTGGGATGAAGCCTCCAGTCCATGTCTCAACTGTTGGCCAGACCTAACAAGCTAGTTTCATCTGTCATTGGGCATTTTTACATCTGAGCTGACTGATGCTGCAGGCTCTCTTTCACTCTCTTTGTTGTGGGAGCCTGCTGCTGGGTGATAAGGCTGAGTACTGACAGAACACTAAAAGGTACCATAGTACCTGTTAGTGTCAAGAACCCATGTCAGTCAGAAACTGACATAAGTTTAGTTATTAGAACTGACAAGCAGATGTTTTGTTTGTTTTATGCTATGGACTTGTATAAAGCTCTCTTACATTGATGCTCAATTTATTTACTGACTTGCTGAATAAAAGTGCAGGACAAACCTGTTTGGACGGTTGGCAGAGTATCCCTGTCCCATGTATAGTTACCACTGCCAATACCAGTTGAGTCTGCAGCAGCCATCAGGACAGTCTGGCAGTTGAGTAGAATGGCAGATACTAGGTGGTTCTTGCACATATGGGCATGCACCTATAGGCAGGAAACCAGGCCTAGCAATAGGTGTTTGGCCTGCCACTGGTGTAAAGCATGAAGTACCTAAATCAGACCTTAGACACCACACTTATTGAATCTAACTACAAAACGCTTCTTTGATGGTATCTAGTTCCTACAGGTCTTGCTAAAATGTACCCATCTGTGTCACCCAGCTGTTTTCGACACTGCGGACAAGAGGGTACTATGCTCCACATATGGTGGAAATGTCCTGTGGTGAATAGATTTTGGATCCGTTTATTTAACTTTATTTACTCAGTAACGGGAAGTAATACACGCAGATCCCCTGAAATAGCCTTATTTCATCTATTTCCCACTGATATTCCTAAGAACTCAGTTAAATTAATTCTTTATATTCTGTTGGTGGCACGAATTACTATAGCTAAACGTTGGAAACAGTCAACAATTCCGCAGAAACTTAATTGGATTATGATTCATGATAAACTTACTAGTATAATTAACAATAATACCTCTAAATTTGAGAACACCTGGGAATCGTGAATTAAGTATCTCCCTGTTATTTAATGGACTTTTGGCTGGCCCTTTTTCTTTCTTTCTGTCTCTCTCTCTCTTTCCTCTTTTTAGATTTATTCTTTACCCTCTTTTTCAGTTCTTTCTTTAATTTCTGGTCTCTCTACCTTTGTTAACTGTTTATATGATAATACCCACACCTTTTGACTGATGGAATAGTTGCTTAAACTCAACCAAACCCTACTGGGGTTTCCAGTTTATTGTTCACTACATTATTGGTTGATATATTATTATGTAATTAATCAAATAATCATTAAGCACACTTGGTAACAAAAACCTCAATATTCGTGTATAAAGTCCCAAAATAAGTCCCAAAATCTCAGTGTATAAAGTCCCAAAATAGGAATCAAAATAGTTCCCAAAGAGGTTATCTCTAAATCAATGCTTTCTTAAATCTTCATATCTTCAAACCGCCTTTGTTAGGTGTACTCCAGAAATAAATCTTCATATACCTCAAAGAAAAAAACTCGACATAGTGCTTTATCCAAATAATATCCAAAATATACTAAAAGTGCCACACGTGTTACATGCAAAAAAAAACAAAACACTCCCGTGCCACAGCAACCGTGAGAAAAAAAAAAAAAATACCTCTGCCTTACATGTTATTCACTGCACACAAATAACAGAAGTGCATAATTACCCTCAAGGTAGTAACACAAGCCATAGATGAGATTAATTCCAACCTTTTTCCTTCAGCCTTTCCAACCACTTCCCATAGACCTCATAAACAGACCAGGGATCAGTGTATATAATAAATAGTCACAGTACTTTATTATAGCAACTTACATTAAAATAAGAAGAGATCAGCTTCCACACACAAAACGATTAATTCCACAATTGAACCTCTCCTCAGTGGTGTTATAATATCCTCAGCATACCACTTTAGGGAAGGAATATGTAACTGGTAATGAGTTCCCCACTACCCATACACCTGTATGGAGGATTCAAGGGCATACACAGCCGCGTGTTCCAAGAGCAAAGATGGCCGCCACAGCACTTCCGGAAGAGCGTCAAAACGTCACCACGTCACGTGCCCCGGACGCGTTTCGTCACATCCGGACTTTATCAACAGGGATACGGACGTGTCTCCTCACTCTCCTTAAATACCATTGACCCAGGAGGTGAGGATACAACTGCGGCCATTTTGCAACCTGGAAGCCCGGATCTCCATACCCATACGGAAAAATTGCACCTAGACCAGCAGAACACCTGGGAGAAAAACAATCCCATACTGGCCAACTTGTGCCCTCCCATTATACCAATACAAATTTAATTGAAATAAACATCCCCCAACTTTTATATATATCTCCATAGTGGCCATTTCTCCCGGAGGGAGCCCCATGCATCAGATATTATAAAATCCCTAGCATTCACAAAAAAGGGATGGAGATCAGATTTATCCACCTTCTTCTACTCCACCCCCTATCGTATAAAACATGAGAATTAACATAATAAAATGATCGCATAATAAATCAATATCCGGCCAATATACATACACATATTTTATATAATCTACTCATAGTCCTAAAACACTATATTAGAGTACATGACGTAACCATATACCCTATTATAATCAGGTTTTCAAACAATCACTATTATGACCCAAACAATTAAAATTAAAAAATTAATTAAAAAATAAATAAAATATATATATAACCAAATATATATATATAAAAGTTAAAAAAAATATAAAAAAAATAAATAAATAAAAAAATGTAAAATATTATACAACCCTAAATATATTCCCTCCAACAATGCAATTTATTGATCAGAAATGAAGCAATTGAGGTCTAACTCGATATTAAGACCCCTGGGTTTCAAAGTGTTCAGCCTATAAATCCAAAAAGTTTCATTTTTAGATATCTCCTGTACCCTATTACACCCCCTCCAGTGAGATTCCAAGACATCAATACCACAAAAATTCAAAAGACTTGGATCTGAGTCATGAAACTCACGGAAATGTTTGGATACACTGTGTTCTTTCTTCCCTTTTTTCACATTTTCAACATGTTCTTTAAGCCTGATTTTTAAATCTCTTTTTGTTCTACCAACATATTGGATTTTACAAGGGCATTCTAGTACATAGGTCACATATTTCATGTTGCAGGTAATAAATTTATTAATTGTAAAGATCTCTCCCGTAACACATGATTTAAATGTTGTGATTTTCCTCTCTTTTACACCTGTGATTTTGCAGATCTTACATTTTTTGCACGGAAAAAAACCCTGGAGCCCAAACATCCTTGGTTTACTCGGAGGGGAGATCACTCCCTTTACCAGCAGATTACGTAAATTCTCACTTTTCCTATAGATAAGCGAGGTTTTTCCAGTAAGATATTTCCCAGAGTAGGATCTTTTTGCAATAGAGGCCAATGTTTCCTAATAATGTTTTCCACTCCTTTGTACTGACAACTAAATTTGGAGATGAAAGCAAAGTCTACTCCCTTATTCCCCTCAACTCCATGATTTTTCTTATTCTTAATTTCCTTTTTTTTCCCATCCCCTATATAATTCTGACTTACTTTGTATCTGATTTTTTCTAATTTCATAGGATCATATCCTTTAGACACAAAACGATTTTTTATCACCTCAGATTGCAAGATATAATCATCCAATCTTGAACAGTTCCTCATAACACGTATAAACTGACCCTTTGGGATTCCCTGGATCCACAAAGGGTGATGGCAACTATTGGTAGGAATGAACCCATTCCTATCAGTTTCTTTAAAGAAAGTTTTAAAACACAGTTTGTTTCCAAATTTAAACATATGCAGATCCAAAAAATTAACCCATTCCTTGCTCCTATTTATCGAAAATCCTAATTCATATTTATTCATACGAATATGATCTAGAAATATGTCAAAATCTGTATCGGTACCGTCCCAAACTACTAAGATGTCATCAATATATCGCCTCCACACTTTCAGGCCTCCCCAGTTTTTTCCAAAAATCTCTGAATCCTCCCATTTGGCCAAAAAAATATTGGCCAAACTGGGGGCGAATTTCGCCCCCATAGCTACGCCTTTCTGCTGGATGAAGAGTTCTCCTTTATACCAAAAATAGTTGTTCCTCATACTAAAGTCCAATAGCTGTATAATAAGTTTCCTTTGTTTTCTATGGAGCTCAGAAAAATTTTTTAAACCCCATTTAATGGCTTCCAAACCATCTACGCGTTTTATATTGGTATAAAGAGAATTAACATCAATGGTAGCCAACAAAGTATCTTCCGTAACCTTCATTCCCTCTAACAATTCTATTATATCTTGACTATCCTTAACAAATGAAGGCATCTGTTTAACGATATTCTGTAGAAAAAAATCTGCATATTGGCCTATCCTAGAATACACCGAGCCAATGCCATTGATGATAGGTCTACCCGGAGGATTTGTGAGACTTTTGTGAATCTTCGGGAGGATATACATAAAAGGAATACGGCAAACCGATGGAACTACAAACTGTGCTTCTTTTTCACTTAGAATATGATCATCCCTCGCCATTTTAATTATTTTTTTCAACTCCTTTCTATATTTTAAAGTAGGATCTTTGGGGATCTTACAATATGTAGTGGAATCCTTCAATATATTACACATCTCCTCCTCATATTGCACTCTATCCATCACAACCACTCCACCCCCCTTATCCGCCGGTCTAATAACAATTTCCTTTCTATTCTTCAAACTTCTTAAACCCTGATATATTGCTTTTTCTTCCTTGACCTTCTCACATTCTAATACATATAGGTCATCAATCGTCATACGTTTAAAAACCTCAATAAATTGGTTCCTAGAGTTTAAAGGATTAAAGGTCGATCTGTTCCTAAGATTGCTGTGAACAAACATCGACCTACTCATACAGTTGACTGCGGTAGTCGGGCCAGGGAGGGAAGAAAAATACGTTTTAATATTTAATTTCCTAATAAATTTATTAATATCTATAAATGTTCCAAACTTATTCAGATTTCCTTTCGGCGCAAACTTTAAACCCTTATCCAGTAATTGAATCTCATTATCCGTAAAATCCACAGAGCTCAAATTATAAATCCCCTCCCCTATACTTCTTTCCGTTTCCTTTTGTTTGCGTTCTCCCCCTGTGGAACACCCTCCTCCATCCTTTGACATTGTGTTGGGATTTCTTCCTCTCTGGTCTGTTGTGGGCCATATTCTCCCTCTCTCCTGTAAGGGGGATTCCAATACCCCTGATTCCCCCATTGTTGGGGGTAATATGGTTCCCTCTGAGGGGGACCCGGGGGCCTGCCTCTTGGATTCCTCTGAAAAAAATTCCTCTGGGGCCCACCTCTCCCTCTAAAATTCCTGGGGCTATTATAGTACCCATTATTCCACCCTGACAGCGGTTGAAACCGATTCTGGGTTGGAATATTATAGGACTGATAGGGTGAATTAGATGGTTTCGAATAATTATTATTCAAATTCCCGGATCCATGATTCTGTTCTGTTTTTCTAGGGGCAGATACTTTACTCTTTGTATTATTACCCGGGGGTGGCACCACTCCTTTTGTTCCCACCTCTCTCATTGAAACAGCCGGCGATGACATATTGGATTGGGGATTAGTGTCAACTATTCCCTGCCATTTATAAATAGAGTTATTACGGTAATCCTCCATATCTCTTTCTCCGGGAGAAATGGCCACTATGGAGATATATATAAAAGTTGGGGGATGTTTATTTCAATTAAATTTGTATTGGTATAATGAGAGGGCACAAGTTGGCCAGTATGGGATTGTTTTTCTCCCAGGTGTTCTGCTGATCTAGGTGCAATTTTTCCGTATGGGTATGGAGATCCGGGCTTCCAGGTTGCAAAATGGCCGCAGTTGTATCCTCACCTCCTGGGTCAATGGTATTTAAGGAGAGTGAGGAGACACGTCCGTATCCCTGTTGATAAAGTCCGGATGTGACGAAACGCGTCCGGGGCACGTGACGTGGTGACGTTTTGACGCTCTTCCGGAAGTGCTGTGGCGACCATCTTTGCTCTTGGAACACGCGGCTGTGTATGCCCTTGAATCCTCCATACAAGTGTATGGGTAGTGGGGAACTCATTACCAATTACATATTCCTTCCCTAAAGTGGTATGCTGAGGATATTATAACACCACTGAGGAGAGGTTCGATTGTGGAATTAATCGTTTTGTGTGTGGAAGCTGATCTCTTCTTATTTTAATGTAAGTTGCTATAATAAAGTACTGTGACTATTTATTATATACACTGATCCCTGGTCTGTTTATGAGGTCTATGGGAAGTGGTTGGAAAGGCTGAAGGAAAAAGGTTGGAATTAATCTCATCTATGGCTTGTGTTACTACCTTGAGGGTAATTATGCACTTCTGTTATTTGTGTGCAGTGAATAACATGTAAGGCAGAGGTATTTTTTTTTTTTTCTCACGGTTGCTGTGGCACGGGAGTGTTTTTTTTGTTTTTGCATGTAACAAGTGTGGCACTTTTAGTATATTTTGGATATTATTTGGATAAAGCACTATGTCGAGTTTTTTTCTTTGAGGTATATGAAGATTTATTTCTGGAGTACACCTAACAAAGGCGGTTTGAAGATATGAAGATTTAAGAAAGCATTGATTTAGAGATAACCTCTTTGGGAACTATTTTGATTCTTATTTTGGGACTTTATACACTGAGATTTTGGGACTTATTTTGGGACTTTATACACGAATATTGAGGTTTTTGTTACCAAGTGTGCTTAATGATTATTTGATTTGTATATGTACTTCAGGGGAAGGACGGTTGAAGTGACTTGGTGGGGTATTATAGTGAGAGCAGGTTAGTGCTGGATATCTAATATTATTATGTAACTACACATACCATGACGTTGATTGTTTTACTACAATTCAACATGTTATGTTTCCTGTATACTGTTTCTACAGATTTTCAATAAAAATATTGAAATATAAATCAGACCTTAGGTATTTTCATTAAAAAACCCCCCAAAAAAACCCAGTAATTTTGAAACTGAATCACTCTCTTGTAACTAATACTAACCAACTTTTGTTAGAAGGTAGAACAGTTATCAAAAAAATCTTTTGGGTATGAAATGTTAAACTAGGTAAATGCAACTTATTAAGATATGAAAGGGATTATAAAGGTTACTACTTACACCTTGTGTTTTTTAATAGCATAAGATGGTTTCATGGTGTAATTTGTTGCCCTGTTCACACAGCCTATAGTAGAGTCAATCTTCACATCCTATAGTAAAGCCAAACTTCACATTTCTTTGTCAGCTTGTGTTCAAACATGAGGCATGCCACATGGAACTGCATAGGTTAATGCACAAACTTCTGTCTGTAGTCTAAGAACAGACACTTCCTGTGGAGAAACTACATATCCCACAATCCCTGGGTCTCTCAATCTAGTACTCAGGTTAAAACCAGTAATCAGATCTGAAATGGGCACAAGCCGGTAGAGCAACAAAGGGAAGAGATGTGTTATCACATTAGCACTCCCACATTTGTGATGCATCACAGAGACATGGCAAAGCATTTATTTTGCTCTGCGGGACCCAGAACAAGAAGTTGCTTGTCCCTTTGGTGACAAGGGACAAGCTAGGAGAATGAATACATGGACATAGGAGAATCGATCAGCCGTGACCCTACAAACTGCAGCCACAACATGTGAGCTCATCAGTACAAGGTAACGCTAATGGACGACACAGAGGATATACCCTACTACAACAAATACCCAGTTAAAACAGCAAAAACATTTGAAAGTGTCTAAGTATTAGGTGAGCAAAAGCCTGGGCGGAAATAATAATGTGCTTGGTTGGTACATCTAGGGACATCAATAATGACCAGTAAGTGATCAAAACTGTTTGTTTTCGAGATCCAAAATTTGGTGGAAAGGGGTTAGTTGCAAGTGGTTAAAACTGTCTGTAAATGGCCATGCTTTAGTCAGCATTATTCTTAAAGTGACTGTTATGAAGTTTACAATAAAAGCTAACTGTCCTGCTGTTTGCATTGTTGATTTTCACACATTATACTAGACAGCCCTTAAATAGACACCCCTACATCTAAGGACATTTACCCCTGAAGATTTAGTTTCCAGTTGTGCTTAAAAATGTGCATACTATGGCAGGGATCATGAAATGGTGGTGATATTGAAAATATGACTGATCATGCCAAAAAATATTTTTTTATTTAAGGATACTGATCATATGAAGCCATTTATTATCACATAGTTGTTTGGCTGCTTTTTAAATTATAATAACAAAATTCAGCCAAATGGCCCTGATCAAAAGTCTACATACTCTGGAATGTTTGGGATTGGTACAGACACACAAGATGATCCAGGTTAGAATGGCAATTAAAGGTTAATTTCCCATACCTGTGTCTTTTTAAATTGCAATTAGTGTCTGTGTATAAATAGTCAATGAGTTTGTTAGCTCTCATGTGGGTGCACTGAGCAGGCTAGACACTGAGCCATGGGGAGCAGAAAAGAACTGTCCAAAGACCTGCGTAACAAGGTAATGTAACTTTTTAAAGAAGGAAAAGGATATTAAAAGATATCCACAACCTTGAATATGCCAGTCAGTACTGTTCAATCACTTATAAAGAAGTGGAAAATTTGTGGATCTCTTGATACTAAGCCAAGGTCAGGTAGAGCAAGAAAGATTGCAGCGCTAAATGAAACATAGTGATACAATGAAGAAAGAGTGGTAATTAAGAATAAAGTCCACCAAACATAATCGTGATCAAAATAAAATCCAGAGAATCAAACAGTGTTTCCAAGCTCCAAAAGGAAAGGAATGAGGGCACCCACATTCAATATGATCGGAGGGGGAAAGGACACCTCAGAAATCCTGGTGACAAAAAGTAAGTAAGAGCTCTTACCAGAGCTACTGGGCTTTCAAACTAATGAAAAGGCCAGCAGTGCTTTAGGGCTTAACCCCAAACATATCCTAGATAAGTAGTAATGCTCCGACCCTCGATTCCACTCCAACCTTGTTCTCAAGCCATATAAGTAAGCAAAATGTAAAGACTCTTGGTGCAGTATGTGCATAATAAAATTTAAAAATGTAATTTGCACTCACATTTAATTAAAAGCGTAAGCGCCAAACAGTTCCGGGTCTGCAGCAATCCCAATTCAATGTGACAATCGTGACAACCGCTTAGAGTGGTCATGTCCCATAAGGCTCCACCCAACGCGTTTCATCATATGTTTGACGTCGTCACAACCGGCATGCCTTGAATGTAACTAGGTTCTTACTCAAGCAAGTGAAGAAAATGTATTTTTTAAACAATTTCAAGTAGTTAATTTGCTTGGATTATTCATTTAACACCATCTTACTTTTTCTGATCTTTTAGAATAGATTTTTTCATTTTACTGTGCCAATGCCACAAAGAAGCCTGGTTACATTATGCCTACCATCTTGACACACCTCACAGCTTCTGGCACACTGTAATCTAGAGTGTCGAGACCAAAATAGAGCTTTATGGTCACAACCATAAGAGCTCTGTTTGGAGAGCAACAAGACCTATAGTGACAAGAATACCATCCCCACTGTGAAGCATGGTGGTGTCTCACTGATGTGTTGGGGGTGTGAGAGCTCTAAAGGTACAGGGAATCGTGTGAAAACTAAAGGCACGATGAATGCAGCATTTTATCAGAAAGTACTACCAGACAATTTGCATTCTTCTGCACAAACGCTGCTCTTGGACTTTTTAGCACCACAATGACCCTACGTACAAGGTCAAGTTGACCCTCCATAGTTACAGCAGAAAAAGGTGGAGGTTCTGGAGTGGACATCACAGTCTCCTGACCTTAATATCATTGAGCCACTCTGGGGAGATCTCAAACGTGCAGTTCATGCAAAACGACCACAAACTTTGTATGACCTGGAGCCATTTTGCCAAGATGAATGGGCAGCTATACCACCTGCAAGAATTTTGGGCCTCATAGATAACTATTAAAAAAGATTCCATGCTTTCATTGATGCTAAAGGGGGCAATACACAGTATTAAGCACTAAGGGTATGCAGACTTTTGAACAGCGGTCATTTGTTTACTTGTTGCCATGTTTTGTTTTATGACTCTGCTATTCTGGTAAGACCTAGAGTTGAATATGAATTCTGTAAGAAAATAAAAGAAATGTGTTTTGTCCGCTGTTTTCTATATACGGTGTACAACTTTTGAACACAACTGTACTGCATTCCCTTACTGCTGGGGAATTATCAACTATATTTACAGAAGGAATCATCATCCTCTGCCCTTAAAGTAGAGGAAATTTCCTTTTGCTGGACCTACTAGATGAATCTAGTAGCTGGGAAGGAGTAGAGGGGCCAGTAAATCCCCTATAAGATCAACCTTCTGAGGAACCCCTACACCTGACAGTACAGGAATAGGGGATCTTGGCACTGGTCTGATTAGGCAGGGGTGTTATATCTACCAAAAAAGACCAAAAGATTGGAAGGTGGAGGCTATCTCCTCTATTACTGTAGAGGAGATTGCTACAAGCAGATTCCTCCTCCTCTCTCAGGAGCTATATCCTAAAGTTAATTAGAGAGAGGAAATCAGTCAGGACCCCCAAACTCCTTCTAAGAAGCCCTGGATAGGGAGTGCTCAATGGTGCCCTGTCACATTAAAGGAAAAGAACAGCCAAAGCTCTTTTGGCTGTACTTCTCCTGTGGATCACAGGAGTGCAGTTGGAGCCCGCTGTTGGCTGATGTCACTCAGCCAGACCAGGCTGGGGAAAGATCCCAACTTTGAAGTCAGGATCCACCCCAGAGTCTGGAGCGGTACCTGGCTCAGCCTCTTAGCGATCTGTTGAGAGCCAGAGCCAGTCACTCCCTCCCCCTACACAGCCCAGCGCTCCAGTGAAACCGGGGGGGGGGAGGGGGGCAGAGCAGAGACCGTTGACTAACAGTCCCGCTCTCTGCTTAAAGCGGTTGTGAGAACTCAGCGATCAGCAGTCATGTAATTGCTGAGTTCTCACACTTAGAGCCAGCGGGGGACAGGTGCAGCATCGGACTGATGCTGCATCCACCTAGGTAAGTATGATTGGGCAAAAAAAAGAATCCCACACATCTCTTGACATTAAGAATTAATTAAAATTACATTAAAGGTAGATATTTTTAAAAATAACAAACATGTCATACTTACATGGAGATGAGTTGGCACACATGAATGTCCCGTTAGGCCCATAGTCCCACTGTTGGGGGAGAAAAGAATGGGGGAATGGAGGAGAACACCACTGCGGAGTCCAGCAGAGAATCCTCGAAGGCTCCAGAACAGTAGACTGGTCAAGGCTAGCCTTCAGGGTAGAGCAGAAGCAGATCTCCAATGTGACATGTAGAAAGAGAGGTAGAGAAGGTGCCACTGAGTGCAGACTGTAATACATGCTATTAAAACATTGCTGTGAATACACTCACATTTGAGAAGATATATACAGGCACATCTGAAGTCTATAAGAATTGTCCGGGACCAGTGTGGATCAGCTGCAGGTGAAAGATATCCAAATCCTGTGTCCAGAGCCAGCTGATGTGCCTGTATATATCTTTATATCTTCCCAAATGTGAGTGTATTCACAGCAATGTTTTAAAAAAGTGTATTACAGCCTGCACTCAGTGGTGCCTTCTCTACCTCTCTTTCAACATGTCATACTTGCCTGCTCTGTGCAGTGGTTTTGCACAGAGTAGCCTCGATCCTCCCAATCACGAGTCCCTCAACAATGCTCCTGGACCCTCCTTCCTGCTGAGTGTCCCTATAGCAAGCAGCTTGCTATGGGGGCTCCCGAACCACTGCTCTGTGTATCCATGTGTACAAAGTGCGTAGCTCGGCCCCGCCCCTGCTTTAATTTCTCACTGGCTGTGATTAACAATAGTAGGAGCCAATGGCTCCTAGAATGCATAGAATGAATGAAGGTAAAAACCTTGAGCCTTTACAACCACTTTAATTCAAACACCAAGGGGTCCCAGGTGACAGATTACAGGCTAGGTAAAAACCTAGGAACAAACACAAGTGAAAACCAGTAGATACAGCAACCACCAGCTTACCTGTGTCCTGCTGGTGACAAGGGCATCTGTATCTGCCTGAGCTGCAGCCTGCTTTGAAGAATCCAAAATCCAGTATTATCTCCTCCACCTGTAGTATCCTGACAGCCGTTGCTGGAAGGAACTACTATTCAGGCAGCAGCCTTCCCTTCCCCTGCGCCAAGAATGAGGTTTGGAACCAAAGCGTCCAGTGCCTGGAAATGATTTCAACCCGCCCGGAGACATCTGGACAAAACAGGAACACAGCCAGGCCACACACCCAAAGCAGCTACCGCGTGGTCCCCACCAAAAAGTGCTCTACAGTGCAGATAGTGCACGCACCCAGATACCTGAACTGGGAACCTACAGTACCCATGCTGGTCCCTGTTAAGGGGTTGTGCCACTTCCAGACATGGCCTTTGCCAAGCACAGAAGGACAAAAGGATTCAAACCACCTCCTTTCCATACCACGGAGGGGCCTGGAGGGCAATCAGGCAGACAACCATACCAGCTGCTCCCAAGGGGGCCAAACAGGTAAAAGAGTGGGTGGAAGAGAAACAGCCAGAGAAACAGAGGCTGCCCTCACCTACGTTCCAGGAGATGCATCTTCTCTGACTGGGGGAAACAAAAACGAACAATTCAGCAGAAGAACTTCCTTTTAAAGAGTATTTTGGGATAGGTTTCCTGTTCCTGTTGGCATGTCTCCTATGCTGTCCTGAAAGCCAATTTAAGAAACACAAGTGCAGTCTGTGGAAGCCCCACCTCGCAACTTTCTCTAATTTAAGGGTTTGCTACTCATGGCTTGGTGCCAGGTACCATCGCATACCTTCAGAGGTATATTGGCATCCATGGATCGATGGGTCAGGGCTGTCTTGCAGGGAAAGGGGGACCTACTCAATATTAGGTGGGTGGTCATAAAGTTATGGCTACCTCATCTGAAATACACAGTATACATATATAGATATATATATACACAAATATACATACACACTGTATTCTCATTCTCTCTCTCTCTCTCTCTATATATATATATACACACACACACTGTATACACATATAGGTGGGATTGTAGGTAAAAAAAAAGTTCAACCGCCTTAAATTCGAATGAAACCAATCAAAATCCATATTGTCTGCCATCAGCTGAATACATTCAGATTAAATGTTTAGGGTTTCTTAATTTAAGAGATAAAGTTAAGAATAAGTATTCTTTGCGTAAGCAGATAATGTAATTTATATAAAAAAAATAAGTACGCTTGTACATACCTTGCTGCTCTTCGGAGAAAATATGATCAGGCTGCTCTTCTCTACTGATCCATGCACTGTCTTGACCAACATCATTGCGATAGTGGCCAATTTCTAGCGAATCTTTAATTGACATTAAAAAGAAAAATTAGTAACCTGTCTCATTTTAATTAAGTGCCACATGACATGAAATTTGTTGTTAGAAAATCTATTTTTATGACCCAAATGTTAGATAGCTGCAGCAGCAGTAAACACACAAAGGCCCAGAGTGAAGTAACCAATGTATTGAAGAACTTGCAAACAGTACAACCCGTTGAGGAGCTAACCCAACCAAGAACTTACAGTAAATGCAGCGGAGAGTCAGCTTTAGTATGCCTGAACTTAAGACAGAACTTGCAAAGGGGGGTGGAATGCAGCCTGGCCAATCAACTAAAATGGGATCTTGCTGAGTCGCAGACGTAGGCCCTGAGCTAGGAAAAAATGTCACCAGCACACCGAGAATCACCAATATGGGTCCAAAGGTTTTAATAAACCATCACATAGTTACAGCAAGGCAACGTTTCGGAGTCACATGCCTGATGAAGGGGTCCTGCAAGACTCCGAAACGTTGCCTTGCTGTAACTATGTGATGGTTTATTAAAACCTTTGGACCCATATTGGTGATTCTCAGTGTGCTGGTGACATTTTTTCCTTGCTGATTTTGTTCGGTTCCAGCCGACGGTCGCTGCAGCACCCACTTATACACACAGCCATTTTTAACGTAGGAAAGTGTGCGTTTGGATCATACACTTTCATGTAGGCCCTGAGCTGTCGCTACTCCCCTAGAAACCTGTCCCTACCACAAGTGCTGTCCCTGACAGACAGGTATGCTCTCCATACTCTAGCCACTTTGCAAATGTGTGCCAAAATCTCGGGGCAGGGACTTAAAAAGACTATGTGACCCAAGATCGCTGCCAAGGTCACCTGGATGTATCATAGCCAACCAGAACTAGCTGTACTGCTGCTCTGAACAAGTGCCACCTACAGTGGAGAAACTAAACTGCACCTGTCTACTCACAGAAAGATATAAACTCCCCAGTGTGTCTGACTATCTCCATCTCTGTCCACTTTTAGACGATCCCTGAAAACTGATCTCTTCAGAGAGGCCTATCCTGTCCCCACCTTGCACCTTCCTATAAACAGAAAGATATCAACTCCCCAGTGTGTCTAACTATCTCCATCTCTGTCCACTTTTAGATGATCCTTGAAAAATAATTTCTTTAGAAAGGCCTATCCTGCCCCCACCTAACAACTGCACATGTATTTTGTCCATTAGTCCAGTTATTACCTTTTGTATCTCTCGACCCTCACTCTTAGGTTGTAAGCTCTAACGAGCAGGGCCCTCTAAATCCTCCTGTATTATTTGTATTGTAATTGTACAGTCTGCCCTTATGTTGTAAAGCGCTGCGTAAACTGTTGGCACTATACAAATCCTGTATAATAATAACAACAATAAAAATATCAACTGAGGGCTTTATTTTATTTAAAGCCCACCTCCACTGACCCCCCCCCCCCCCCCCCCTCAGTTGACCACGACCCAGAGCCAGCTCTGCACCATTGAAAAAAAAAAAAAAAAAGAACACCGTACTCACCATTTCTTCTCTGGCAATCCAGTCTAGTGACATCACAGGTCCTCTTAATGCTCTACTTCCTCTTGCAGAAATTAGAGCAAGAAATTTCAGCACAGGAAAAGAGTCTGCACAACTGTGCAAGACTGAAGGCAAGGATAGATGTCAGCTTTAAATTCCTAAACCACATTCAAGGAATCTCATCTCCATCTGGCTATCTGGCTGGTCCAAGACAATATCCAGTAGGCTTAATTAATTATGGGACTTTTAGTGGGCAAGAGTAAGAAACAATTTAAGGAAAAATAGATTACAGGGCCAATAAGTAATTGATGTGTATGGGTTATTTTTTGAGAATAAAGGATATCTTTTAGTGTCACTTTAAGTCGGCTGGCAAAAAAGCTTTTCAGATTGTTGTTTCTACAATTTATAGCTCTTGCTGTCAGCATAGGGTACACTGACCTGCCTGTATGACACTCTGTATCCATTCAGTGAATAAGAGAATTTTTGTGTACAACCCGGGTTTGGAATTTCCTCTGCAGCCAACTCCTCTGCTGGCAATTCCATAAATAAAGAAGGCTGTGGGATCGTTGGAAGGGCAAACCAATGGACTGCCAGGCTGTCCCTGTACCAAACAAATGAAGATGATGGTTAGCAGATGGATTCATAGTTCCAACAGTGAAGTATAGAGGTTACACAATGGCAGAGTTACTGACCAAACACATCAAACTGCACCCAAAAGACTAGACTACATGAAGACCCAAACAAGACTGATTTGCAGACAGCAGTGCCTTCACATAGCCTTGTGAATAGAAGCCACAGGCCCAGGGGTGGATGGCCAGCCAGACAATCCTCCAATGAGCCTTGATCCATATTACCACCCATGCAATGCCAGTAGAGTCATTAGACCCAGAAACTTGATGCCAGTACCCTGGCCCAGGCACACCTGCAGGTCTGCAGATAGTTCTTGACAGATTAATATCCGCTTAATAGGTGCTGAATTAATTCCGACACTAATGTCAGGCAGAAGAGTGACCAGCATGGGACATGTAACTTTTCTTCAGGTGAGTACCTGCCTAATTGTACCTTTCATTGTTCCTCACACTGGCACCAAAGTATCTGCCATTGTTCCTCAGAATGACACAAATTAAAAGCGGTAGCAAACTCCGTTTGGACACTTGTGCCTACAAGTAAACTTATAATAAAGCTTACCTGTAGGTACAAGGAATATCTCCTAAACATGTACCATCTAAGAGATAGTCACTGTTTCTGCAACCGGTGACATCACCGGCACATGACGTCATGCCAACCCTGCAGAGCTCTGTGCTGTGACCGTTACTCCTGTGTGCATGCTATGTCATTGCAGATCAGTCATTCACACGGCTGGAACCTGGAAGGAAGCAAGGGTGAAGATGGAAGTCCTGTCAGCAGTGACGCCGCGCTGCTGGAGGACTTTGTTTTGTATGAAGGCAAGTCTTTCTTAATGTGCTAGTATGCAATGCATACCAGCACAATATGCCCTTAACTTGCAGGGAGAACTTTTTTATGCAAGAGTTTACTACCACTTTAAATACCAATGTAAAAGATAGTACATTACATACTCCTGACTTCTGAACTCTACACACTATGTTGTAGGTTACATACAGTGTACTTCTGACCACTGCCTTCTATGGGATATGTTTTAATAACATACTCCTGATTGCTTCACTTTATACACAATGTTGTACTTTATATACTCCTGACTTCTGCACTCTATACATCAGCCTCTCTCAACCTTTTTACAGAGTCATAATTTCCAAGTCTCAAGGAACCCCTGCAAAAAATTAATTCATTGGAGGTCAGTGGAAAGAACCTCCCAATTACCACCCTTGAGCACAGCCTAAATGATCAAAGGAGTCATGCTGCTAGCTCTGCCAAATGGAACCGGAACTATACAGGCCCCATCAAATAGGAGGTGAATCAACCACAACCCAAGGAACCCCTAGCAACCTCTGGAGGAACCCTGATTGAGAATGGGTGCTATACACCATGTTGTAGGTTACATACTTCTGACCACCGCCCTTTATAGGGTATGTTGTTTATTGCAATTTCCAGACTGCCACTCACCATACAATATGTTCTACTTTACATACTCCTTACTTCTGTTATCCATACACTATAGGGTTGATTCACTAAATATGATGGTCAGTTTTGCAAATTAATTTTCCGTTAGCTTTGTGAATGTGGTGAAAATGTATTTTGCAAAGAACACCCAATCACATGCAAGGACAAAAAATTGGATGATGGAAGTGAGCAGAGCTTAACCTCATTCTCTGAGCTAAAGGGAAAACTCCCTTGCAAGGTGAAAATCCCTTTGCAAAGTGAACAGCCCATGTAAATCAACCTCAGTCACATAGGAATGATCACTGTCTTCTATTGGGTATGTCATACATTACATCCTCCTGACTACTACACTGTAGATACCATGTTATACTTTACATACTCCTGACTTCTGTACTCTTTACACGATGTTATAGGTTGCAGACTTCTGATCACTGCCCTCTGTAGGTTATATTGCACATTATATACTCATGACTACTACAATCTATAAACTATATTGTATTTTACATACTCATGACTTCTGCACTCTATACATTATGTTGTAGGTTACATACCTCTGACCACTGCCCTCTATAGATATGTTTTACATAAGATGCTCCAGACTGCTGCACTCTGTCAGCTATGCAGTCCATGACATACTCTTGAGTATACTATCGCATCAAGAGTTGCTTGCCAAGTAGACCCTCTGATATATTTTAAAGACGGTTTTTCTTTAACCACTTCCCAACCGCCCTATAGCAGAACTACTGCTACAGGGCAGCAGGGCTGCGCAAAATCACGTGATTTTGCATTTCCAGGTAGGGGGCGTGTGCACCGTCCTACCAGCACTGCCATTGGCAGATACAGATGTCAATCATCGAGTCCTGGCTGGAGATTTCCTGCCAGCACTTGGCAATCGAGTATCACTGACAGGGGAGAGACCTGTGTGTAAAAATACAGCAGTATTTTCCTAGTAAATCACACACAGCACACACAGTAAAAAAGCACACAGTTAACCCTTTGATTGCTCCAGATGTTAACCCCTTCCTGCCCAATGTCATTAGTACAGTGTCAGTTCTTTGTATTAGCACTGATCACTGTATTAGTGTCATTGAGATGTCAGTGGCAGTTAGCCAGGTCTCCCCCCCGTGTCAGAATTCCTGCTGCAGTCCCACTATAAGACGCTGATCACTGCCGTTACTAGTATAACATTTTTTTTTCTTTAATTCCAGTATATATACCACCATTTGTAGACGCTATAACTTTCATGGAAACCGGTTAATTTACACATATTGGGATTTTTTTTTTAGCAAAGACATGTAGCAGAATACATTTTGACCTAAATTTATGAGGATATTTGGTTTTTTACATTTTTTTACTGGATGTTTTATAGCAAAAAGTAAAACATTTTTCAAAATTGCCAGTCTTTTTTTTTGTTTATAGCGCAAAAAAATAAAAAACCGCACAGGTGACCAAATACCATTGAAAGAAAGCTATATTTGTGGTGAAGAAAAGGACATAAATTTAATTTGGGTGCAGCGTTGCATGACTGCACAACTGTCAGTTAAAGTAACGCAGTGCCAAATCCCAAACAATGGCCTGGTGGGGGGGGGGGGGATAAATCCTCTGGAGGGCAAGTGGTTAAAGTAGATTCAATGTTTACATTCTGTGTGCAGAACACAATAAGGGAAGAGTTTCAACAATGTAATCCATTTAGGAGATTTCATACCCTCTAGTGTACAGTTAGGTTAGGTACATTTTTTTTTATTCACAATAGTTAAGTGAATCTGGGTAATTGCTGTGGGTTCAGCTTAAGGCCAGGCTAGAAGACTCTGCAGATCAGGCCTCTATCACCCTTCCTGGCTTTGAAGGTCCATGGAAACCTCTAGAAGCCAGTGGGTGGAGGTACAGAGGCAGGGATCTGAATATTTATTGGAGTTTGACCAATTCCCAGGCTGGGAGGCCTGGCAGGGTGGTAAGACGGGCCCATAAACATTGAAGTGCCGGCCAGCTGGGGTGGTCTTTGTTCGGGTGGAAGATGGAGTGCTGAGGATAGGGAAGCCTGGGAGAAGACCCCGGGGAGGGGGGGGGGTCTGACGCTGAAGAGGGAAGGAGAGAGGAAGCTGGAGAGAGGGATCTTCACTACCCTACAGTCTTATTCAACAGACAGCCTGCTTAGCATGGGAAGACTAGCACAGCAGGAGGCTTGAACAGCAGTCTTATCCAAGGCAGCAGGTTTAAAGGGACAGTGTGAGTACCTCTACACCCCCAGGACCTAAAAAGGAGAAGTCTGTCAGATGCAATATCCAGCATGCTTTTATTGGAACACTTTACAAGACAGCCAGGTGGGCTGGTATTTTCAGCAAAGTATTGGGACTTTGTGAGTTTCACCTAGGGGACATAGAGCTCCTAAAAGAGGAACTTTTGCAATTGATATTTTAGAAACAGATGATATTCCGGAGGGGGTACAGTCCAGGATCTACATTTTTGTGTACATAGAGAAGGAATACTGTCCTCATGTTATTCTACCAACTCAAGTTGGGTATGCCATATTCCCTTTTCCCCATCCAAGTTGTTTTCCCCTTAATAAAACAACAAAAACAAGTCCATGGACTGATTACTGACTTTTTGAGATAGTAAAAAAAATGCAGGGGACCCAAAAATCCAGCCGCACTCTAGGGGGTAGCGCTACACAAGTATTCTTCAAAAAAACAAAGCAGGCTATTATGTTATCCACATAATGGCAATGCAGCATAAAAATATCATCCATAAATAGAAACGATTTGAGTTGTACATAGCAGCTAGTCCCTGGCTGTGCTCTGTGGTTCCTCCAACCAAAAGCTACAGGACTTGCTTGGTTTGCCTTGCTATATTAAATTACTTTATAAACAGTGGGTCACTAGGGTTGGTGTCACCTGGTGCATTAAAACATGGTGTGTGTCCCCCTCCCCAGCAGAACAGGCACTGAGCAGGCTAGCACATCCGTGCGGCTCTCTCCCATTAATGTCCTTAGTGACCTAATTACGGTCTTCAGTCCCCCAATTCCTGTCCTCAGTCCCCCCCAATAATGTCCTCAGTGACTCCATTAATGTCCTTGGTCCCCCCAAAAATGCCCTCAGTGACCCCATTACTGTCCTCAGTCCCCCTATTACTATCCTAGGCCACTATTACTGTCCTCAGTCCCCCATTACTGTCTTTAGACTCTCCAATTACTGTCCCCAGTCCCCCAATTACTGTCCTCATTCCCTGCCATTAATGTCCTCAGTCCCCCCGATAATGTCCTCGGTGACCCCATTACTGTCCTCAGCCTCCTCATTACTGTCCCCAGTCCCCCAATTACTGTCCTCAGCCCCCCACAGCATCCCATTACTGCCCCCAACAGCACCCCAATACTGTCCTTCCTCAGTCCCCCCCACAGCGCCCTATTACGGCCCTCACCTTTTCCCCCCTCACAGCGCCCCCTCATCACCCCTCCTTCTGTCTTACCTTACACAGACAGTGAGGAGGGCTGAAGACACAGTGGATCTGGGCACAGGGCAGGAGTTGCAAGCTGGTGAGTGGTTGCTAAGACCAGTCGGCATCCTAACAACCAATCACCTGCTGTTAACTTGAGCAGCCCCACCCTCTATCCAAAGCTGTCCTGCCTTCCGCAGACATCTCTCTGAGAGAATGATGGCGACAGCTCATAAATTGCAGGACCAGTGTTACCCCTCTGGCAGGTGTCACCCGGGTGTGGTCCACACCTCCATAGCAATGCTACTGTTTATAAACACACCTAAAACTTTCATTACCTATTTTCTTCACAATTCTGCCTTAAAGCATTAAAGACAGAGACCTTGCATTTTCTACAGGTTTTCTTTAATTATTTCAGCTATATAACAACTAATTCGTTAGCCTCCAGTGACTCCCTACTGCTACTTTCCTACATATATATAAAAGTATTTTTTTTATATTAAAATGAGTTAAAAAAAAAAAGAAAAGGAATTTGATGAGCTAATCATTGTATCGGTGCTTTATCCATTCATCATGGAAGCCCTGACTTGTGCTGCTTCAATGTGAAGAATTAAGTTCCATGGGAATGTAAAACACAAAAGAACTATAAAATGCATGAAGACAGGCAGGGATGTGAGCCAGGTCATGGTGTCTCTGGAATAGAGACCGTTGTGGCACACTGACCGCCCTCCTTCATTGTAGCAAAGCCTGGCACGACCAATATTAAATCTAAGAAGCAAAGCACTAAAATACACTAAATACACAGCTGGAAAAATATAGCTTGTATATACGGTAGATACGTATGTGAACTGTTGTAATTTTGTTCAAGCAGGCTTGTGAGTTACATACCAAGGGTGGCTCTATTTAGAGCCTGAAGCTTCCAATATATGCAAATGGAAATAACACACTGGTGATGCTCCCCTGTTCCCTGCTCCACTTGTCAGCATATGCAAAAATCGCCACTCTTAGGGGAGATATGCATCACTGTAGAAGCCACTGCATATCATAAACAACTGCCATGTTTAAATTTAAATATGATTTTCACCTTTCTATTTATTTGTTGCTGATCGTCTGCAGCTTCTTTGCAGCCATTTCCTGTATACATGTTCCTGCTCCAGTCTCTGCTCCAGAATATTGTGACCCTATAATTGCCTGCATATAGACCTTCATTGCAGAATTATCAGGTATTCTTAGCATATTAAAGCATATATGCTTTTATAGAGATTATGCTTATATTACTATATTGCCAAAAGTATTGAGACGCCTGTCTTCACACATACATAAACTTTAATGGCATTCCAGTCTTAGGCCGTAGGGTTCAATATTGAATCTTCTCACCCTTTGCAGCTATAGCAGCTTCAACTCTTCTGGGAAGGATGTCTACGGGAATGTTTGACCATTCTTCCAAAAGCACATTTGTGAGGTCAGGCACTGATGTCAGATGACGTATGTACTCTCCAGCGCCTCAGGATATGCACAGCCAAAAGGGAAGCCAAGGGTACCAGGACAGCGACAACCAAAAGGAAATGTTCCAGGGGTGCAGCCCTCCTCAGACGGGGAAATCAGCCACTGGATAGAGAGAAAACACAGGTGGCGCACACACCTAGTGCATTATCCAAGGTTTATTGTAGGAATTAAATCATAAAAACATACTCACAGACGAAGCATGTATCTAAAAAGCATAGAAAAATGACAATGGCCACAACGGCGGGCAAGGTGTTCTCACAGTCAGTGCGGTCAAATGGCTGACGCGTTTCGGGGACAAATCCCTTTCCTCAGAGCTGATGACCAACCTCTGATGCTGATGCACGATGAATGGAAAGTAAAGTAAGAGCCTCGCTGTTGATGCCTGATGTCAGATGAGAAGGTCTGGCTCGCAGTCTCCGCTCTAATTCATCCCAAAGGTGTTCTATGAGGTTGAGGTCAGGACTCTGTACAGGCCGGTCAAGTTCCTCCACCCCAAACTCACTCATCCATGTCTTTATGGACCTTGCTTTGTGCACTGGTGCGCAGTCATGTTGGAACAGGAATGGACCATCCCCAAACTGTTCCCACAAAGTTGGGAGCATGAAATTGTCCGAAATGTTTTGGTATGTTGACACCTTAAGAGTTCCTTTCACTGGAACTCAGTGGCCAAGCCCAGCCCCTGAAAAAAAACACCCCACACCATAATCCCCCCTCCACCAAATTTTACACTTGGCACAATGCAGTCAGGCAAGTACCGTTCTCCTGGCAAATGCCAAACCCAGACACGTCCATCGGCTTGCCAAACAGAGAAGCACAGAGTACATGTCTCCACTGCTCTAGATTCCAGTGGTGGCGTAGTTTACACCACTGCATCCAACACTTTGCATTACACTTGTTGATGTAAGGCTTGGAGGCAGCTGTTCGACCATAGAAACCCATTCCATGCAGCTCTCTACACACTGTTGTGCTAATCTGGAGGCCACATGAAGTTGGAGGTTTTTAGCTATTGACTCTGCAGACAGTTGGTGAATTCAGCATGCGCCTTACATGGTCTACCACTTCATGGCTGAGTTGCTGTTGTTCCCAGATGTTTCCACTTTGATACAATACCACTAACAGTTGACCGTGGAATATTTAGTAGCAAGGAAATTTCATGGATGGACTTGTTGCATCAGTGGCAACCTATCACAGGACCACGCTTGAATTCACTGAGCTCCTGAGAGCAATCCATTCTTTCACAAATGTTTGTAGAAGCAGTCTGCTTGCCTAGTTGCTTTATACACCTGTGGTCATGGAGGTGATTGGAATACCTATATCCAATGATTTGGCGGGGTGTCCCAATACTTTTGGCAATATAGTGTATGTAAAGTAGATCTCCAAGCAAAACGTATACTATATATTCTGAATTGCTGACCAAGCATGAGTATGTAGCAGTCTAAAGCCAGAATTCCTGATTGCACCAGGAACTCAGAAAGTACTAAAACCATCAATGACTGCCATGCTATTTGCATTTTAACAAAGGAACAGTCAGAGCAATGACAGCCAATGTATGCATTCTGACAGGCAAACAGAGCAGACAGGGAGCAAAGAGAAGGTGAGCATAAGCAGCAGGAAGAGGGGGCTTGAGCCAGACATTAATGCAGGCCATAGACGGTTCGTTTATCGGCCGATTTTTAGGCCAAAAAACAAAACATCGGTCATTCTGTTGCCACCAATGATTGCGAAAATCGGCCGTTTTTCACAAATTTTCCAGCATGACCGATAAAAGAAATGAGGAGGAACTGCGAAAATCGGCCGATGACATTGCCCCACTAACGGTGCAAAAATTGGCCAATTATTCTTTTGGTCGAAAAATCGGCCGATAAACGAACCGTCTATGGCCTGCATTAGTGAACATTTTGTCCTGTATGAGCTAAGTTATAAAGCACAGTACTTATTAAAAAAAAACTTTAAAAACTAAAATAAAAGAAGAGAAAAATAAAGTAATTTAATGCCTATTAGCAATGTTTTTCTAATTCTTTTTCTAAGCATTTTGTTTTATTGATGTTCTGTTTGAATTTGTCTGAATTTGCTAACAAATGTAACTACTCCAGGATAGTCAGTTCCCTAGCACAGCCCCCTCCTTGCACATCATAGCCCTCTCCTCTTCTGGGAGTGTCTATTATATATACTGGGACAGGTCCTCCCGCCTCCCTCCTCTCACCTATCTATATAATCATAAGTTTTTATGTAGCTGCCAGGGGAGAAGCTAAGGAGAGTACTATAGATCAGCCACTCAACTATGATTTCTCCAAAGTTTACTTGGTGTTCCTAGAGCTAATTGACCTTCCATCTGATGGTGTCTGCATGGTTCCAGGTCTAATGCCACTTAGAAGAGCCAGCAACATAACACCAATAATCTTTTTGGCTGTCTGTAAAGGTGGCATTCTGATCACCAATGTAAGGAGGTCATTATCAATGACCACCAATGAATCAATTTTAGCAAGTGTTCCAACTTCCCAGAGACCTGATTTTTTTTACAGGTTCCTGGGATAAAAAGGTTGAGAATGGCTGTTGTACAGAGTGACAGCTTTGAGCCTGAGGGGACTGTTGACCTCATATTCAAGATGGTGACTCCCAGCAGCGGTCTCAGGCCTCTTGGCCTACACAGGAGAGGCTTTTACAGCTGCAAACATACTGTATATGTGGCCTCTCGACAGGTGGGCCTTAAAATATCCAAATAAAACATAACTGTGCAGAGAGAGCACACCACACGTGCTCCAGGCACAGTTGCCGGTGGCTAATGGAAAGCTTCTGATCTCTACTTTTGATCGGGAGCTTTCTGATCATGTGACCACTGTGACAGCCAATCACGGCAGTCAAATGATCACAAACCCCACCTCCTGGCATTTAAAACTACTAAAGGGCTGGGAGGCGCCAGAGCCAAAGGGTTAAAGCAGTATTAAATGCAAAAGCAAACATTATATTGCAGCTTACCAATTCATAGATGTGACTCATCTTTTTTAGACTTTCTTTCTTCTACTTTCATCTGGTGATCTGGCCAGTAAATCTGTTGCTTTTCAGAAGGTCAAGCTCTCCAACAGAATTTATCAGTTTACATGGAAGAGACAGACCATTTAACACTGGCAGGGGTGATTAAAACGATCAGCTTTTATTTATTCATGTAAACCTTTATCCCAAAAGTAAAAAACTGTTTGCTGCAACTGATTATAAAGTGTGGGCTGGAGTTTGGCTTCAATATGGTATAGTATTTACATCTTCTGGTACATACAATAATCCCCTCCCCCCCAGAATGACAATGCGATGGTCTGCCGTGCCTCCTGTGCACCTTCCTCCAGAGTTATGTCTCAGTAATACAGGAAGTGGAATAAATAACAAAAATATATAAATGTGAAAACCTGCGAGCATTCCTAAAAATCTATAAAAATAATAAAAAATTGAATTAGATTGAAAAGCTGCTCACACCTACACATATTCATAAAAATGTGTTAAATAACCAAAATCATGTAGTAAATGTGCAGCGCTTCTCTTAACCATTTCAATACCGTGCAATTTTACACCTTCCTGCCCAGGCCATTTTTCAGGTTTCAGTGCTCTCACACTTTGAATGACAATTGCGCGGTCATACAACACTGTACCCAAACAAAAATTTTAGCATTTTCTTCACACAACTAGAGCTTTCTTTTGGTGGTATTTAATCACCGCTGGGGTTTTTATTTTTTGCTAAATTAACAAAAAAAGACCAAAAACACATTTTTCTTTGTTTCTGTTATAAAAGTTTACAAACAAATAATTGTTCTTCATAAATTTAGGCTGAGATGTATTCTGCTACATGTCTTTGGTGAAAATAACCCAAATTAGGATGTATTTTTTAGTTTGTAGGAAAGTTATAGAGTTCACAAACTATGGTATAGATCTGAATATTGATCAATCCTGAAGTACTGACAGCCAATCTAATTTCTTGAGGTCCAAGAATGTCAGAACAGTACAGATATCCCACAAATGACCCCTTTTTGCAGAGTAGACAGTCCGACGTACTTCATAAGAGGCATGGCGAGTTTTTTGAAGTTTTATTTTTATGTCATAATTTTTCGGAAAATGAAAAAATTAAAAAAATTATTTTCACTATTTTTTTTTTTACATACTGTCACCAGTGCAGTACAGCGTCATCATATAACTGGCATGGCGGTTAACAGGGACACTGACTGGTGACAGTATGAAAAAAAAAATATATATATATATATATATATTTTTTAAATTTTTCTTAATTTTTTTATTATATTTAATTTTTTATTACATTTTTTTTTAAGATTTTTTTTTTCATATTTTACTATGACCAAAGTAGTACAATGTTACCATAGTAACACTGTACTACTTTGGGGAAGTGATCAGTTTTTTTGTTTTTTTTTTTACACAATTTGCTTACAGCAAAGAATTACTTTGCTATAAGCAAGCATTTACCTGAATGAAATCGATTCATTCAGCTTTTTTTTTTTTTTTTTTGTGCTTAGCTGTGATTTGGTCACAGCTAATCACATGACATGTGTCATCGGCTGTGTCCGAGGTGCACGGCCCGTGACAGATCCCGCTGCTGCGCCGCTCTGCATTACCGCAAACGGCGCATGTGCGGGAGCACGCCAAATGGAGTGCACCCGGAATGAAGAGGCACATCTGAAGCTGCCAAACGGCCATTGGCCGGGCGGCTAATGGTTAATATTGCCCAATACTAAATAAAGATAGCATAAAAATCCCAATGTGAAATAAATAATATAAGATATTTATAACAATGTGCACAAAGAATTATTAATAGATAGTCCATCTCCATATCGTGGTTCTTTCAATACACAATGATGACTTGTACCATTCAAATCTTCCTCTTATCATATGCAGTGTACCTCCACCAATACCGACACCAGTTGTGCTCTCACCTGAAATTTTTGACCTTACAATCAAGTTTGGTCAGAAATGGCTTGCATCCATTATATGGACATACGTATATTGGTGGCAAAACCTCTATCAAGACTCTCCTTCACTGCTGATTCAGCTCCTTCCTTCTTCTCTGCTCAGCGCACATATAGAAAAATATATAGGCAAACCTATATCTACTAATAGTTCTTTGTGTACATTGTTTGTTATATAATATTATCTTGTATTATTTATTTCACATTGGGATTTTTATGCTATGTTTATTTAGTGTTGGGCAACATTAAGGAAGTGTGTTACTGGCCCGATCACCAGGTGAAAACAGAGGGAAAAAGCCAAGAAAAGAAAACTTATGCAGCCACCCCATCTAAAGGTTTATAAACTGCAACATAATACATTTTTGGTTTGGGGTTTAATACAGCTTTAAATTACATTAAATGCACATATAATCTTAAGGAAAGATTTTTTAAATAAATGGCCTGGCTGGCTTTAAGGATGATCCTATAGGTATCTATCAACAGAGGATGAACCCAGCTCTTCTGCCAACTAAATATTAAACCTTATAAACCTTTCTCTTACCTTCATTATACATTATACTTACACGGCAGTTATAGCTGGCTTGGCCTTTTGCAGTCCCAGCACAGGACATGCTTCTTGTAATTTTGCCATAGTAATTTTCACAAACACCATCTGTCTCCAATGGAACTTCCATCTGCTGAAGCTTTGTAGCCACTTCCCCTGCAATTGGTAATATTACATTCTTTTTTACCGTTTATTATATTAGCCTGTGGTGGGGAGGGAATAAAGGCATTTTTCTTTAACTTCTTTCTGCCTAACCCAGCATCCCTTTAAGTGGGTCTAATAAATCCAGGAGCTGGATGGAATTTCTGATCATATGACCACTATAACTGGCTGTCACAATGGTCACATGATCGGGAGCCAGTCCCTTGGGCTTCCAACCATAATGGGAGATCAAGAGCTGTCTAAGAAAGCTTGGTCACTTTGCTGGGAGGTCATAATGAGAGTGTTCTCTGCACAGAAACTTTGAACATCCATGGACGTAAATGTGTGGCATGTGTGTCATGGGCATTAAACTCCACCCTCTTGGCTACCACATATATGTGTTAATATTGTATCACCTGAAACTGTATTCCTGAAAAAATATCTGCAACAATTTTAAAAATATCTTTAGTAGACGTGTGTGGTTCCTCTTCAAATATAGATATATCCTAGACTTCTCCAGGGTCATATTTTAAAATGTTTCAGAAAAACTTCTGAGGACTGAAGACTGAACTGCAATCAGATGTTTAAGAACCAGCCCACTCAAAAGAGATGTTTTAGTTACAGATGGAGCCTGGTGGGCTGAGTTGGCCCTACCTTTATTTATCATGAATTCTCCAGTTTGATCTCTCAGCCATAACTCCTGACTCTGTTCCTGTTTGTCTGGTAGTTTTAGGTGCCCCCTACCTTCACATGTTCAAAACTTCCTGTAGCAGTCTACATACTTTAAAACACAATTAAAAATTCAACAGTTGGTTCCTCTAGCTAAGGTTCATTCATTGTGACCATTATACCCTGCAAAGGTTAGCTATCCTACCCCAATAACTTTGATGTCTGCCTCAGGTGTGGCACCAACATTGGCACTTACCTCCATGTTTTCTGGTCATGCCCTAAATTGCAGCAACTTATCACTTCCACTAGATCCGGTTATTTCGTTACTGGGGCTCATGGAGCTGGAGGCCACAAAACACAAAAAAATGTATTTTCTTCTCCGCCCACTATGCTAGAAGGAAGATTCTCCTAAAGTGGAAATCTTCAGCTCCCCCTGCAGTTGGAAGGTGGCAATAAATGGGACCCTCCCCTTGCATAAGCTCACATATGCCAGTATAAATTGCCCCAGGAAATTTGAAACATTTCCAATTTGGACAAATTGTATTGATGAACAGGGTCTGTCTAATTATTTATATTTTTGTCCTCTCCCTTACTATTTGTATAATGGTGTTGTATTAGGTGCAGCTATATTCCTTCCCCCCCCCTCCCCCCTTTCCCCCTCTCTTTCCATTCCCTACACTCTGCTATGATCTAATACTTTTCATATTGCTCTTAGAATGTTGTACTGTAGTCTATAATGGGCGTATTTTGTTTTAATGAACTTTGGTGAAAGGCTTATGTGAACCATATGTTTAGCGCTACTGTACTAGGTACAAATTGGTGTACCCTCTTGTTGCCTTGATAATATTTTACCTTTTGTATCATTTGTACAAAGTATTAAAAAGGTTACTGATGAAAAAAAAATTAATCATTTAAGACTATGGGTTCCATTATTCCCAATCTTCCCCTGATTGTTCTACACCAAATATCACCAGGTTCCATTAAACATGCCAATCGGGATATACAAAGACATTTCCTTATTGCTGCACGTACCATGATCCCTCACCACAAGCACCCTTTCAGAGTGGGTCACAGACTTAAACTCCATCTCCCGCATGGACCTCTGCCAAGCCCAGGAAAATTATAAACAGGACTATACAAAGATTTGGACTGCTTGGACTATCATTTGGAACTCTCAAGAATTCCTTGGCTGGTTATCTTCCCCCTTAATCTATCCCTTATGTTTACTAAAGATTCTTAATAAACTCAGATTGAACAAAAAAAATCCAACAGTTATGTTAGACTACATTTTGGACTACAACTTTGTAGGACTTTTCTTTGTGTGACAGTGCTTTGCACATACATAGAAGTCTATTTATAAATGTTTTCAACCAAGATCTATAGATTTTTCAAATGGCATTTAATTAAAAGAATGTGTAAATCCTGGATAAAGTTGGATGAATCTTGGGTGAAAACATTTATAGAAAAGATCCTTACCTGGTTCCTTCCTGGGGTATTAGCCCCATAGACCAGCATGGGACATTACAGTACACATACCTTCCCCATTGAGATCCCATCCAGTTACCACGCAAATAATGGAAGATGTCAACTGTTTTGTTGAACGAGAAAAACACACTGGTTGTATATTGTCATTGAACAGGAACGGTTCTCTCAGCTGGAGCAGAGCAAGATCGTTTTCCAAAGTCATTGAAACAAAGTCAGGGTGCAATATGATTTCTTTTACTGAACATTTCTGGAACAGAACAAAGGATGAAGTTCTAAGCCATTTACTGAGAAACTCACATGGAACAATAATGGAATTTTAGAATTAATCAAATTTCTTTCAAACGAATACTCCTCTGGACTTTATAGAAATGTCTATAATTTCCAATGTGGATAGTGTTACAAGAAAACTTGTGTAACAAACTGCAATTACCCACAGGAAAATGTCACCTGTCATTTAAATAGCTGTGATGAGCCCAATAAAGCTCTCCACTAGCTAAGTGATTGTCAGAACCTGTTTAGGATTGTGCGGGTGTGATGAAAAAAAAATTAAATCCTAAAAGTGAGATTAAGAATAAATAAATCATACCAAGAGTACAATATATATCTAATAAATGATACAAATATACAGTGAAAAAGCAATATGGTTATAATAATATCTAAAACGGGCAGGCCAGATTAAAAAACAGTCCACAAGCTGCTATGACTAAGAGGGTGCTGCTGCTGAGCTGCATGGGCTGACGCTGCAAACCTGTGTAAATCAAAAAAGGATAGGGAGGAGTGCACACCCCATAGTTTAGCATGCATAAGGAAGTTTCATGGATAAAATAAAATCAACAGTTGCACTCACAAGTCCGGAGTAAGTGTATGAGGTATCCCAGATCCCTGCCTTGGCCACTGACTGGGGAAAGCGCGGACTGAAGTGGCAATGACACTGCTGGCAGAGATGGATGGATCTGCTGCAAGGTCTAGAGTCCAACAGCCGCAAGCCTCCTGTTGTCACCGCTGTGAACCCCAAAATACAGGGACACCTTTTGAAGCAATCCTGATTCTTTATCAACCCCTAAGTCTTGTTTTTGGTTAGCTCCATCCCCTTACAGGATCCCATGGGGCCACGTTTGTATCTGCACTCCCTGCTGGCACCTACAGGCACAGTCACTTCATGCCATGATTCAAAGATAGAGATAGCCACCCTCTCGTTCCTGCACTGTACTTCCAGTGCACATGTGATACTCTCTACGTGCGCTCCTCTACCCAAAAGTTTGGGGAAGCTGTGCTTTGTGACCTGGAGGTAGTGGTGGTATACAGTTAGCTTGGTAATGCACACACCATGTTAATTGTGTACTGGGCAGTATTTCATAGCTTATTAAAAATGCATTAACAGAAAATTGCAGTTAATACTACTTTAAAGCCCAACTCCAGACACAGCAATTTTTTTTTTTTTTTTTTTATCGTTGATGTTTTTTCTACCCCTCCTCACCCCTATATAACCCATCCTACCAGATGTGCACTGCTCAAAAAAAATGAAAGGAACACTTTGAGAACACATCAAATCTCAATGGGGAAAAATATCATGCTGAATATCTATACTGATATGGACTGAGTAATGTGTTAGGATGCCTCATCATTTGATGGAAATGAAAATTATCAACCTACAGAGGACTGAATTCAAAGACAACCTGAAAATCAATGTGAAAAAATGATGTAGCAGGCTAGTCCATTTTGCTGAAAATTCATTGCAGCAACTCAAAATGGTACTCAGTAGTTTGTATGGCCTCCACGTGCTTGCATGCATGCCTGACAACGTCGGGGCATGCTCCTAATGAGACAATGGATGGTGTCCTGGGGTATTTCCTCCCAGATCTGGAACAGGGCATCACTGAGCTCCTGGACAGTCTGATGTGCAACCTGGTGGCGTCGGATGGATCGAAACATGATATCCCAGAGGTGTTCTATTGGATTTAGGTCAGGCAAGTGTGGGAGTTATTTCTATCAATATCAATTCCTTCATCCTCCAGGAACTGCCAGCATAGTCTCACCACACGAGGCTGGGCATTGTCATGCACCAGGAGGAACCCAGGACCCACTGCAGCAGCGTAGGGTCTGACAATGGGTCCAAGGATTTCATCCCAATACCTAATAGCAGTCAGGGTGCCATTCTCTAGCCTGTTGAGGTTTGTGCGTCCCTCCAAGGATGTGCCTCCCCAGACCATCACTGACCCACCACCAAAACGGTCATACTGAACAATGTTACATGCAGCATAAAATTCTCCAAGGCTTCTCCAAACCTTTTCATGTCTGTCTCATGTGCTCAAGGTGAACCTGCTCTCATCTGTGAAAAGCACAGGGCACCAGTGGAGGACCAGCCAACTCTAGTGTTCAATGGCAATTGCCAATTGAGCTTTATGGTGCTGGGCAGTGAGCGCAGGGCCCACTAGAGGATGTCGGGCCCTCAGGCTACCCTTATGAAGTCTGCTTCTGATTGTTTGGTCAGAAACATTCACACCAGTGGCCTGCTGGAGGTCATTTTGTAGGGCTCTGGCAGTGCTCATCCGGTTTCTCCTTGCACAAAGGAGCAGATACTGGTCCTGCTGATGGGTTAAGGATCTTCTATGGCCCTGTCCAGCTCTCCTAGAGTAACTGCCTGTCTCCTGGAATCTCCTCCATGCTCTTGAGAGTGTGCTGGGAGACACAGCAAAACTTCTGGCAATGGCACACATTGATGTGCCATCCTGGAGGAGTTAGACTGCCTGTAAAACCTCTGTAGGGTCCAGGTATCGCCTCATGCTACCAGTAGTGACACTGACCCTAGCCAAATGCAAAACTAGTGAAAACCGTCAGGAAAGATGAATAGGGAAGAAATATCAGTAGCTTCAACCTTTAAAACCATTCCTGTTTTGGGGATCGTCTCATCTAGTGCACCTGTTAAATTCATTAACACCAAAGCAGCTGAAACTGATTAACAACCCCCTCTGCTACTTAATTGAGCAGATCAATATTCCAGGAGTTTAATTGACTTGATCCTATACTCTGATTAAAAAGTATTTGTTTAAGTTTTTTGAGTAGTCTATATTCTTTTTTACCTGCTGAAGTAAATTATACCCCCCCCCCCCCCCATTCAGATTCCTTGATTAATGCCCTTTCTAACTGTAGGGACCACTAATCCAACGCCGCAGATGCACCCAAAACCACTAATCCCCTTCAGTCTCCTCAGGCCAGCATTGGTCCTCATCTGGATCCTGGGGGGTAATGATGTGTATACCTGAGGAAGGACCTCAGCAGGAAGTAAACAGAGAAGGGCCTAATGCTATAGGATCAACTGACCACGGCTGTTTGTAAGGAAAAGGGGCATTCAAAAAGTTTTTTGATTTTTTTATGCTAGCAATTAGTGATATTAGAGTACGAGGGATGATGATTTTATCTCAGACTTGGGTTTTAAGAGAGCTGCCTCAGTCTCAGAGGAGACCCTGACATCAGATGCTATTTATCATCATTGACCCATTTTTTATTTTTTTTTTACATGTATGTATTTTAAAGATGGAAAAAGTTATTTTAATGGTACTTATGTATTGGAGTTCTCCACTTTTCTCCATGTAGAAGTTTGTGCATGGGTGACTAGAGCTTACCTTGATGGATCCTGCATAAGAAAACACAGTTTCTAAACTGTGGTTTTCTATTGGCCCACAGGTCCTATTATAGGATGACACCCTATTGAGTGCATATAGACCTCTTGTTTTAAGGGCCTACTTTTATCTTTGAGTGGAGGTCATGATGTATGTTTATTTCACAATGGAGGTGTACAAAAGCTTATTTCAAGTGCCAAATGCTTACTGCCTCAGCCTTTGCACTAAATTGGATCCATCTGTTGCCAGACTATTGCTCACATACAGACTGCGACTGTCTTAGCCCACATTGTCCTGTCCAGGCGGTAACTAACTTTGGCCCTTCACAATCTCCACATCTCACTCTTAGATGTCAAAGTTGGTGGCTTATTTGTTTGAGTCAGATGGGCCTGGACACATGATACCAGTGTGTAAGGCTTCAAACTACTCTTGCAGCCCATAGGAGCCATGACTGACTAGAGAATACTCACTCTTGTAAGCAACACCCACCTGTCTCCAATCAGTTTCACACTCAAGCAGGGCCCCTACCCTGCTGAAATTGGCCCTATCTGCATCTTTACAGAGTAACAGACCATCCATCTGTCACAGCTGTTAGAGCTAGTTCATACCATAAAAATGCACTCTGTATGCTTTCCAGTTCACACCACACTCCGTTCCATTCCGGTGCGTTTTTGATGAGTTTTGCTGTGTTTCGGTACAGTTCTGTGCACAAAAAATGCAGCATGTTCTACTTTTTTTTCTGCACACTGGAACTTTAGTGGGGCTCTTAAAGTGCACCCCACCAGTGGCAAAATCTGCTGAAGTAGCTGCATTGGAGGACAAAGGTGACATTAAGGGACCCCCAGCTTCTCTATAAAGAGTACCTGTGCACATGCTATCACACAGGAAGCTTGTGATAGAAATAAAGTAGCAAACACAAAAAGAATTTAAAAAGCGTAAAAAAAAAATTATATTAAATAATTAAAAAATTTTTTAAAGCATCCCTGTACACATCCAATTTAAAAAGCATAGCCTACGGTGACAGCAATAATTCTAGGACCATCATTCACAGTTAACACTAAACTGATAACCTGTGAAGGTTTTTCTACAGCATCGCCTAAGGAGAATTTTGGGTATCATAGTTTTTTTGCAGTTTCCCAGGCATGCACAATTTTGAGGCTTGACATGTTTGGTATTTATTTGCTCGACACAACCTAATATTTTATATTTTACAAAAACGAATATAATATTTTGTTTGTTTGCACTAAAATTCATTTAATGTATTTTTCCTGATAATATGTGTTACAGCCACAGTCATTTCTATCAATAAAATGCAAATGTTATCATGTGTGCAAAAAAAACAAATTTATATTGCCCTGGTAGGCAAGTGATTAAGAATAGCACTGGTGTTCATGCAGTAAATACCTCAGGACTGAGATTAGAGAGTCAGAAATTATATAAATATTTAGCTATGTAGCTAAATATCACTAAAAATTGTTCTCTAATCAAAAACTGTTACTAACACAGATCTCAAAACTTGACTGGGATGTCCATAAAACAATCTGACCATTTGGAAAGCACTCAAGTGGCACTGGTAACCCTACTGGGCTTGCAGATAGTGAAGAAACAGTCAAACCTGGGTATCTTGTGACCTCTCCAGATCATGCAGTCCAGCAACCACCCGCAACAGTTCACGGAACCGTCTTCTGCAATACAATACTGAGTTATAGTTCAAACACTCAAATGAAAAAAAAAGGATACATTTCACTTACTGACATCAACCATGCATGTCAAACATATAGCAATCATGAACAATAAGTCCTGATTATATGTTTTAATTTATATGGATGGGTGTGCTTGATATTACTACTTACTTGTGTGCAACGCAGCTGGCAGCTGTTAGGACAAACCTTTTTGCTACAATAACCCCACTGCAGAAGTGCTTACTACCAAAGTTTATGCTGATGTGCCAGGGCCAAGAGCTTGGGATGGCTTCCTCTGCTGCAGTTATACTCTGGTTAATGAACATAGGTAGGATTGGAGCAGCTGCACAACCTGTGTCTAAGACAAAATAAAAGACCGAATAAGCAAGTGTGGGGATGGGAAATTTCTACTGTACAACACTGACCTCCTGATTGTTTTTTAAGCTGAAATTTATTCTACTGTTATATTCTTTCCCTTTATCTGGGCCCCGCCCCCCCAATCAACATGCTAATTACATTTTTAAATCAACCTTTCTGGTTTCATAACATACCTTATTTTGGACACGGTGATGTCATTACTGGGTCTCTGTGCTTCTCTGTGCAATGCAGAAGGATCATGGCTGCTGGGAGGGGCCACCAGGGTGCTGTACATAATTCCTGGAAACATCATAGCACTCTGCCCCAGTGCTCGTTTCAAGAGCCCTCAGCCCTAAAGCAAGCAGTGGGGTGACACTTGAAAGGAGATCTGCAGACATCAAAATGCCGTGATGGATAGATGTCCACTTGAAGGAGTGGGTGTTCCTAGGCAGACAGTCTAGGTAATGCCTACATTTTCTTTTCTTGGACTTATATATTATAATTTTATATTTTATTTTTTATTATTTGCGCTGTGTTACATTATGAGTTTTGTTTGATGTTTTGTCATTTTTTGAACAGCAGCATTTATTTTGATTGTTATATCTTTGGCGCAAGGTTTCAATTTATTATTAATGCCTACATTTGAGGCTGAACCTCCACAAATTAAAGAAATTAAATCCAATAAATAAAAAGGGTTAGATGATCATGGATGTACTCTAGCTATGAAATGAGGATGTCTTTTTATGACTTGCTTCAGCTTCTAATGCACACTGTGAGAAGTTCAGAGTGTGCAGTAAAATCAGAGTAAGTCTTTTCAGTACTTTAGAGGACCATGTATAACTGGAAGACTGGTAAAATCACAGTTTAGTTTAAATGAAAGCATATTTTAAAAAAATGACACTTCAATAACACTTAAGCAGAGCTGCAGCCAAAATTTAAAAAAATAAAAATCAGCAGCTACAAAAACTGTCCTTTAAAAAACAGATACTCACTTGTACCTTGATCCAGAGGTGTCCTCACTGCAGCCGGTTTCATTAGCCGTCCTCTCCAGCGCCAGCATCTTAAGTGTGGGCCCCGGCTGTGACAGCTTGCAGTTTCACAGCTAGGTGCCCACTGCACATGAGCAAGTAGCACTGCACCTTATGAATGGTCCCTCAGTCTTCTGCCACGTGTTGTACAGGACTGCAGGGAAGAGGACAACTTCTGCTTCCAATAGTCTAGGCAGTCTCAGCAGAAATGGGAGTGGGTACCTGTCAAAATTGGGTAATCCCTTCCCCCCCTGCTCCCCAAAGGTGCCAATCCTTAATGGGGAACAGGGGATGAGGCATTAAAGTGGAACTGCCCCTACTGGGAGAAGTTCTGCTTTATGGGGTTTTTGTTTTTGAATGTCAGGTTTCTATTACTGAGGTGTTCAGTAGGGAGATGTCCTTTCACTTCCTGTCCCGATGACCATTGTTTTTGGGACAGGAAGTGAGGTCGAGTCTCCCCAGCTGCAATGCAGTACAGTAATTAAAACCTGACACTATTAACAATAAACTGTTTGAATTTTTGCGCACGTGTGTGCTTCTGATAGTATTACGTTTGATAAGATAAGACAGCTACGCAACTAACATGTTTCAGTAGCTATTAACAACAGCACTCTTCTAATTTCTCTTAGTACAGGTTTGCTTTAAAGTGGTATTGAGCTCAAAACCAAAAATGTAATGTTTCAGCTTACCAATCCTTAGATGTGGTGGCTGCATTAGTTTTCTTTTTTAAGGCTTTTTTCTATCTGTTTTCGCCTGGTGATCTGGCCACTAACACACCAGGAGTACAGGGGGAGCATTTGGACAGCAACATTGTCAGTAATTTAGATGTTAAGCTCTATTCACACATTGTATGGTGACACGTTTTACTGCATTACTGCATTGTAAAACACCTGTCACCACAAAAGCACACAGAAAAAACAATTGTTTCCTGTGTGTCCCATTCACACTGCAACGCAGCCTGGATCTGCACTGAGGTGTGCTGCAATAAAATGCAGACATGTAGCACACTATACAGAATCACATGGCACTGTAGAGCAGCACAGTGCATCATGCTGCTGTACAGCCTCATGATTGAAGCGTTCGTCCTGTACACTTCATATAAAGTTTGTTCAAAACCTACATAAAAAAGGGAGCTGTGTGATGCACTGAATCATGCAACACACTGTCCCCTAGTACAGTTGGGATCAAACAACTGCAGGATAGGTGAAACTTCGGCAACAGTCCGTTCTATTGTGAATAGAGCTCTAGATGTACAAGCAGGTTTAAATACACTAACAAACTGAAGCCAAACTCCAGCTCACACTTTATAAGCAGTAACCACAAACATTTATTTTGCTTTCATGATAAAGATTTTACATGAATAAATAAAAACTGACCATTGTAAGCACTCCTGCCATTGATAAATGGTTTGCCTCACCCCCGTTAAGTGAAACAACTGAAAGGAAGCTTGTTCTTTTGAAAAACAACAGACTTACTGGTCGGATCACCAGTTTAATATAAATGAAAGAAAGCCTAAAAATTAAAACGAATGCAGCCATCACATTTAAGAATTGGTACGCAGCCATATAATTAATGTTTGGTTTTGGGTTTAATACTGCTTTTAAAGAGAAGTATGGGCTTTAAGAAAAAAATTATACTCACCTAGGTTGATGCAACATTGATCCGATGCTGCATCTGTCACCCACTGACACTGCACTGAGAACTGAGCGATCAAACGCCGCGATCGCTCAGTTCTCCCCTCCGCTCTGAGCAGAGAGTGGTAACTGTTAGTCACTGGCTCTTTGCTCTGCCCCTCCAGTGCTCACTGGAGCAGAGGGCTGTGGAGTGGGTCGGAGCAGCTAGCTAAGGCTCTCAGCAGCTTGTTGAGAGGATGCGCACAGTGCCGATCCAGGCTTCTGGGTGGATCCCAACCATATGGTCAGAATCTTTTCAGAGCCTGGACTGGCTTTAGCCTTCTGCCGGCTGAAAATAGGTTACAGGAGTGCAGAAGGACCTGCACTCCTGTGATCTATAGGAAAACTATAGCCAAAAAAGCTTTTGGCTATACTTCTCCTTTAAGTTTGATAAGTGAAGATAGGCAAATAACATTTTCGCTAACAACTAGCAACAACAGGTTTGCTTTACGTATACAGGTTATTAAAACAAATGAAGTGCCAAGTAAAACTACACGCTACAACATAAAATAGTTATAAGTAAACTTAAAATAATACACTAAAATACTCTTACAGTTTAAAAAGCCATTTACCAGCATCTACAAGTCTGTTTCCAGGTTTTTGTGGCTTATTCGATTCTCCAAATTGTTCTGGTTTTGTCTCCAAGGCTGTAATGTTATAAAAACATAGTCATTACCATTTTAGTATCATTATTATATTATTATACAGGATTTATATAGTGTTAACAGCACTTAAAAATAAAGGGAAATGGTATAGTTCCAATTCAATACAAAATAGTTAGGAGGGCCTGGATTGTTAATCGCTTTTAACATCCTTATATACTGTATATTTATAGAAATATATATAATATATAAACATAAAGAGAACACAGATAATACATAACCAGACATATCAAAAAGGGGTTGAAGCAAATATCAATCTATTCAGAAATACAACAAATAAAAATGCAACATATTGGCAATTTAAGGCAGGGAGACGTTTGCCAGGCCAACAAAGGTCAGAAATCTCTTTTTGGATTTTTTGCTATACATTTACTATATATATATATATATATATTTATAGATCACAAATTATACAGAAATTGCCTTTGCTGACCTCTACATCTAAAAAAGAATAGTAGCTCCTGGCTGTCATTCCTTTGATGTGCTACAATTATACAAATAATTAATTTTTAACATTCTTTGACTTTCCAGACCCCTCAAGCATAAGTTCAAACATCAAAACCAGTCAACAACATGGACCAACACCCATACTGCCTACATACCTCACAACATACCTCCCAGCCTTCTAAAATGGCAAAGAGGGTCATCTTCATACCTACAAAATGTCCCTCACACGAACAACAAAGATCCAATATATATAAAAAGTGACCACTATTTTTCCTTTATATTGGCTTGTGAAAATAGCAAATGCAGTAATATAGAGGTTGGATAAAAAATGTAGTGCAGCAAAATACTTTTGGTAGTAAAATAATACATTTGGTTTAGAGGTGTACCCTTCAGATCAAAAAGAAGGAACACTAAGGCTGCACGAGGGACAGAGGGATTTGGTCTCAAAGGAGGGACAGTTGAGAGCCATGTCAATACCACACTCAGATAAGGAACCACAAGGGATATTATTGACCTGTATTTCATTTATACTTTATTTCACTCTTCCGTTTGCACCTAACCTACATTAACTGCTCAGGATGTCCCAACTGTACACCAGTAGTGCATCCACAACCTTCATCCCATGGGTCCTCGGAATACCCCGGTCCTCCTTACCATTACAATAAGTTGTCATTATGGACTGTATGTATGCTGTCTCGACCTTAAGCTGGCCATTTACTGTAAGACTTCTCTCATTCAGCCTTCTGGGCTGAACAAGAGAAATGTATGCATGCTCCCATCCACGCTAGACAGCATGGATGGAGGAACCTCTGTTGCCAGTTATTGTATTCTCACAGCTGGCAAAATACCCAAACAGTGGCTGCATCTGAATGGATGCAGCCTCTGCTCAGCCACCAATTTTCCACAGCTTTCTTTGATTTTCCAGTCACAGAATGTTGGGCAAGGGGGTTCTGATAGGACCATAATTCACTCTTTGTATAGCCAACTTTACGACTATTGTCTTCCATTGCAATTGAATATTGACCATGTAGACAGGTGCCACTGGCTGTGTTGTCCTCTGCCTCCTCTCCACCTGCAGCTGGGATCTGTGTAGACAAAGCGTGCTGTGTTTGCTGCAGCTGGCTTTCACCCCTCGCTTCCCTGTTCTCCTGATCTCCTGATCGCTCCTGCTCCCCCTCTCTCCTGGCAACAGCTGCTTTAAGCCAACCAGGGGGAAGGAGAACTTGCTATGCAGCAGCCGCTGAGAACACTGAGAACTGTAGTTTTTAAAGGAGCGCTGCACAGCACAGTGAATAGAGCTGTGGACACTACTACCCAGGATGCCCTGCTCACAAAAAGGAGAGAACAGTCTTTTCCTAGGCAATTCACCAGAAGTCAGGACCTTTTGCAGGTGGAAGCCAAATCAGAAAGACCTGTTGCCTTTGTGAGGACTGTGGAGAGATCAGGGGCCATAAGAGTCTTTTTCCAGGGGGACTGAGGGAGTGCAGACCTATCACTGGGTGCCCACACCAGAGACCAAAGGACTGAGACACAGAGTTCTCCTGCTAAGTTAGGACCCAAAGCTGGAGGGCCATGCAAGAGATGTGGGATTGGAAGCCACTCCAGATAAAGGACAAAATAGTGGAGTTAAAAAGGTCAAATCAATGTTTAGTAGGAGTATCAGCAAGGCTTAAAACAGAAACATGAATATGGGTAGACCAATTATTTTAATAGGATTGATCCTGTATATATAGTTCAGTGGTGGGGATTCCCATAATTGGAACTTAGGTTCCATTTATTGAGAAACTGTGGGGATGGTGAAGGTAGGAAAATGAATTAAATCATTGTGGACCACTGATCCAAGGTGTTATAATACTCTCAACACCCTCATCCTTTTAAAACCATGTCCTTTAACATCCTTCCTTCACAGCATCAAATTACAGAAAAGAGTCTACATATTTTACAGCATAAAATGTCTTACACTGATCAGCATGGAAGGAGATCTTTGCTCGAAACCCGATATGATTGCCACGAGAGTCAGAAGAAAATATTATCTGCATAATATTGGAGGTGCTCTCGACTGGATCAGGAATGGAATCACCACAAAACTTCCCTGCAAATAAAAATAAACTTTGTAAATAGAATTTAGAATTATCTTGCCTATGGATCTTTGGGGTCCTCACACAGCAAGTCGGACCTAATTAACTCACTCTCATTTAAAGATACCCTGTCCCATTGTTCATGCAGGGCAAAGTGACAGTGTCTCTGGAATGTGCATCCCATGGCCCCACATAATTACTAAAGATGAGCGAATTTTTCAAAAATTCGATTCGGCTGATTCGGCGAATTCCAGGAAGAAATTCGATTCGATGCGAATTAATTCGCTACGAAGTTAACTTATAAAAAGGGTTTCTAGGCTTCAGAGAGCCTTTAAATTAGTGCAGAACACTGTACCTTTAATTTAAATGCCCTTGGAGATGAGGAAGGAGAAGGAGAAGGAGAAGGATGAGAAGAAGGATGAGAAGAAGGAGAAGGAGAAGGAGGAGAAGGAGAAGGATGAGAAGAAGGAGAAGGATGAGAAGAAGGAGAAGGATGAGAAGAAGGAGAAGGATGAGAAGAAGGAGAAGGATGAGAAGAAGGAGAAGGATGAGAAGAAGGAGAAGGATGAGAAGAAGGATGAGAAGAAGGAGAAGGATGAGAAGAAGGACAGTTCTGTGACAGTTTCTGTCTATTTCTGACAGTTCTGTGACATTCACTCCATACAGCGGTTTCAACCGCTGTATGGAGGGAATGTCCCAGAACTGTCAGAAATAGTCTATTTCTGACAGTTGTGGGACATTCACTCCATACAGCGGTTTCAACCGCTGTATGGAGGGAATGTCCCAGAACTGTCATAAATAGTCTATTTCTGACAGTTCTGGGACATTCACTCCATACAGCGGTTGAAACATTGTATCTATTTGTTTCCATAAATGACATTCTGCAGATACACTTAGAGGAGCTCTGCAGATACACTTTTTGCCGGCTTGGAATTATTCTTATTTTCATCCTACTTCTTCTTCTTCTTCTTCTTCTTCATCCTCATCCTCATCCTCTTCTTCTTCTTCTGAGGATGAGGATGAAGAAGAAGTAGGATGAAAATAAGATTAATTCCAAGCCGGCAAAAAGTGTATCTGCAGAGCTCCTCTAAGTGTATCTGCAGAATAGAGGAACTCTGCACATACACTTTTTGCCGGCTTGGAATTATTCTTATTTTCATCCTACTTCTTCTTCTTCTTCTTCATCCTCATCCTCTTCTTCTTCTGAGGATGAGGATGAGGATGAAGAAGAAGAAGAAGAAGTAGGATGAAAATAAGAATAATTCCAAGCCGGCAAAAAGTGTATGTGCAGAGCTCCTCTAAGTGTATGTGCAGAGCTCCTCTAAGTGTATCTGCAGAATAGAGGAACTCTGCACATACACTTTTTGCCGGCTTGGAATTATTCTTATTTTCATCCTACTTCTTCTTCATCCTCATCCTCTTCTTCTTCTGAGGATGAGGATGAAGAAGAAGAAGAAGAAGAAGTAGGATGAAAATAAGATTAATTCCAAGCCGGCAAAAAGTGTATGTGCAGAGCTCCTCTAAGTGTATCTGCAGAGCTCCTCTAAGTGTATCTGCAGAATAGAGGAACTCTGCACATACACTTTTTGCCGGCTTGGAATTATTCTTATTTTCATCCTACTTCTTCTTCTTCTTCTTCATCCTCATCCTCTTCTTCTTCTGAGGATGAGGATGAAGAAGAAGAAGAAGAAGTAGGATGAAAATAAGAATAATTCCAAGCCGGCAAAAAGTGTATGTGCAGAGCTCCTCTAAGTGTATGTGCAGAGCTCCTCTAAGTGTATCTGCAGAATAGAGGAACTCTGCACATACACTTTTTGCCGGCTTGGAATTATTCTTATTTTCATCCTACTTCTTCTTCCTCATCCTCTTCTTTTTCTTCTGAGGATGAGGATGAAGAAGTAGAAGAAGAAGAAGAAGTAGGATGAAAATAAGAATTCCAAACCGGCAAAAAGTGTATGTGCAGAGTTCCTCTATTTCTGACAGTTCTCTGACAGCTTCTTCACATGTACAGCGGTTGAAACAACTGTATCCTAAATGGAAACTAATAGATACAATGTTTCAACCGCTGTACATGTGTTCCTTCTGTCAGAGAACTGTCAGAAATAGCGGAGCTCTCTGCAGGGACACTTTTGCCGGCTGATCGGGAAAAATCCGATTCGCGCACCCGAAGTAGGCAAATATTCGGATTCGCCGCAAATCGAATTTTTCCTGAAATTCGTATCGAATTCCGGTTCGCCTGGTTCGATTCGCTCATCTCTAATAATTACCTAACCTGCACTCCCTCACAGTTCATTGCTTCTCTGCAGCTGGTAAGAAAACTCAGCAATTCCAGGTATGGAGGAGCATCTGACCTGCTCCTCTGTTTCAGTATTCTAGCCTAGCAGCCAATTGTTAGGCCCAAGCAGTGTCACATGACAGGAAGAGACATCACTGCTTCCCTGGGTTCCCAACACAGCCAATTGTAGTGCCAACAGCAGAGGAGCATTGAGGTAAGAAGAGTATACAGTGTAGCATTCAGAAGCTGCCCTTTGCAGAAACACCATGAAGTACCTGGCATGGGCAAGGTACTTTAGCAGGGTTTCGTTAAGTATTTTTTTTTTATCACTTTTAGGTAAACTCTTTTTCAGTGTTGTTCATTCTGTCTATTTTTTGTTGTAGTGTTTCATAAAATATTTCACTTGAAAATAAATTTGCATTAAATATGTCTATGGACTTCTTGCATTAAATCCTTCCATTACTTTCAACAACATTGGCAACTGCCGTGGTTGAACATTTCTGGAATGACGAAATTCAACATTACGTTTGCAGTCTGCCTAGACATCATGAGGGCCCACCAAAATGCCTAACCCTCTTTGAGAATCAATGCTGAAAGGATCCGCACTTAAAAAGTTTAGTTTCTGAATAATATGCTTCCCTGACCAATTCAATCAATTCAGGCTCCCTTTTCTATACATACAAGTGGGCTGCAGACCTTGGCAGACCTCCAGACACTGCTATGTGAGCTAAAATTTGGCTCACCTTCTCTAAATGTTCCAGAACATCTTTGCCCAGGTAAACACTCACAAGATTCTCTCCCAATGGTATATGACCCCTGATCTTATTGCTAAGTTTACTCCCTCGGTTTCTCTGATGTGCTTCTGGGGTTGTAAAGAATGTGGAAACCTCCACATCTGGTGGACCTGCCCTAAAACAATCCAATTTTGAATACGTGTTTATGCTATGATTCGCTCCATTGTTGAAGTTGCCTTAGCTCGCAACCCGTAGGAAGCCCTACTACAGTGCCTTAATAAAGAATTCATATCCCTTGAAACTTTCCACATTTTGTTATGTTACAACCAAAAACGTAAATGTATTTTATTGGGATTTTATGTGATAGACCAACACAACATGAAGTGGAAAAAAATGATTAAAGGTTTTCAACATTTTTCACAAATAAATATCTGAAAAGTGTGGCGTGCATTTGTATTCAGCCCCTTTACTCTGATACCCCTAAAATCTAGTGGAACAATTGCCTTCAGAAGTCACCTAATTAGTAAATAGAGTCCACCTGTGTGTAATTTTATCTCAGTCTAAATACAGCTGTTCTGTGAACCTCAGAGGTTTATTAGAGAACATTAGTGAACAAACAGCATCATGAAGGCCAGGGAACACATCAGACAGGTCAGGGATAAAATTGTAGAGATTTTTAAAGCAGAATTAGGTTATAAAAAATATCCCAAGCTTTGAACATCTCACGGAGCACTGTTAAATCCATCATCCGAAAATGGAAAGAGTATGGCACCACTGTAATCCTACCAAGACCTGGCTGTCCACCTAAACTGGCAGGGCAAGGAGAGCATTAATCAGAGAAGCAGCCAAGAGGCCCATGGTAACTCTGGAGGAGCTGCAGAGATCCACAGCTCAGGTGGGAGAATCTGTCCACAGGACAACTATTAGTCGTGCACTCAACAAATCTGGCTTTTATGGAAGAGTGGCAAGAAGAAAGCCATTGTTGAAAGAAAGCCATAAGAAGTCCCATTTGCAATTTGCGAGAAGCCATGTGGGGGACACAGCAAAGGTGCTCTGGTCAGATGAGACTAAAATTGAACTTTCTGGCCTAAAAGCAAAACGCTATGTGTGGCGGAAAACTAACACTGCACCTCACTCTGAACACACCATCCCACAGTGAAACATGGTGGTGGCAGCATCATGTTGTAGGGATGCTTTTCTTCAGTAGAGACAGGGAAGCTGGTCAGAGTTGATGGGAAGTTGGATGGAGACAAATACAGGGCAATTTTAGAAGAAAACTTGTTAGAGTCTGCAAAACACTTGAGACTGGGACAGAAGTTCACCATCCAGCAGGACAACGACCCTAAACATACAGCCAGAGCTACAATGAAATGGTTTAGATGAAAGCATATTCAAGTGGTAGAATGGCCCAGTCAACGTCCAGACCTAAATCCAATTGAGAATCTGTGGCAAGACTTGAAAATTGCTGTTCACAAACGCTCTCCATCCAATTTGACAGAGCTTGAGCTATTTTGCAAAGAAGAATGGGCAAAAATGTCCCTCTCTAGATGTACAAAGCTGTTAGAGACATACCGAAAAGACTTGCAGCTGTAATCACAGCTAAAGGTGGTTCTACAAAGTATTGACTCAGGGGGGCTGAATACAAATGCATGCCACACTTTTCAGATACTTATTTGTAAAAAAGTTTGAAAACCATTTATCATTTACCTTCAACTTCACAATTATGTGCCACTGTGTTGGTCTATCACATAAAAGCCCTATAATATACATTTATGTTTTTGGTTGTTACATGACAAAATGTGGAAACTCTCAAGGGGTATGAATACTTTTTAAGGCACTGTACATGAGCCTATTCTATGTCTATCTAAGATTCAGAGGAAATTGGTGGGCTTTGAGTTCCTGGCCGCAAGTCAGACTCTTGCCCCCGTGTAGAGACAACCTTTTCTTAACCACTTACAGACTGCCCACAGTACATTTACTGCTACAAGGCTCACCTATATATATATATATATATATATATATATATATATATATATATATATATATATACACGGGATTCTGCATTTCCGGGTAGGGGGCTAGCACGAGCTGCGTGCACGCCCTATCTGTGCTGCCTATCATGGCCCTGGGTGTCAATCAACCCACTGGCAACCAGTGATTACCGGCAATCCGACAGGGAGGAGGGCTGCATTGTTAACCAACAGCCCTCCTCCTTATCAGTTTGGGCACACTTCTCGGGATGGCTGAGCACAGCCATCCCGATCAGTGTGCTTACAGTGAAGCACACCCCCCGCCCCCTAGCAAAACACTCCCATCACACAGTTAACCCTTTGATTGCCCCTCATGTTAACCCGTTCCTACCCAGTACCGTTAGTACAGTGTCAGTACTTTTTTTCCAGTGTTCCCCCCAGTGTCAGAATGTCCCCGCAGTTCCGCTATAAGTCACTGATCGCCTCCATTATTAGTATAAAAAAAATTCCAGTATCTCTACCGCCATTTGTAAATGCTATAACTTTCACGTAAACCAAGACATATCGCAGAATACATTTTGACCTAAATTTATGACAAAATTTTATTAAATTTTTTTACTGGACATGTTTAGTAGCATAAAGTACAAAATATTGTTTTTTGCTCAAAATTGTCGTTCTTTTTTATAGGGCAAAAAAAACCGCACAGGCGATCAAATACCACTGAAAGACAGCACAATTCATGGGAAAAAAGGACGTCAATTTCATTTGGGTGTAGCATTGCATGACCGCGCAATTGTCAGTTAAAATAACGCAGCGCCATAACGCAAACTGCTTCTTTAACTGCTTCCTGACTGCCCTATAGCAGAAATACTGCTACAGGGCGGCACAGGTGCGCAAAATCATATATACGTGATTTGCGTTCCTGTGGTTTTCACGCCCCTCCCAGATTGCCTGTCAGCACACCAGTAATCACACTTAACCCCTTGATTGCCAAGAACACGCTCATACACAATAAACCTCCATTGCTAGTATAGTGTCTGAATGGATCAATATCTTTGATCAGATCAGCACTATACCAGCATTCACATTAGTATAGTGTCTCCAAAAACACAGCGTTAGCGGGATCAGGCCCAACACCTGTCAGCACCTGCGTTTAGCCCCTACGCTTACCCCCCCTCCCCCAGCAAGTGCAGTGTCAGTAGATCAATGTCACTTAATAAACTGCACACAAAACCGCAGTGTTTGCAGAATCAGGTCTGATCTCTTATATGCATCAGAGTGCCAGTACTAGTGCCACGCTACCTTTTGGTGAACTGGCAAGCACCAGCGGCCTAGTACATCCTGGTCTTTCACAAACCAGCACTGCAGTATCACTTTGTGACGTGGCGAGTCCCATAAGTGCAGTAAAAGCTGGTGCGGTGGCGAGCACAAGTATTGTCCCGCAACCACCAAGAATTCACACACAGGCCCGTAGAAACCCCTAATATCCTTCCAGATGTGATTGCAAATCCTGATTGGCAGCCCACAAATTCTGCAGCACCTGTACTTCCCCCATTCACTGCCCAACCCAGAATGTAGGTGGAAACAGCAAATTTAACTGCTCCCCTTGATTTTTTTGGAGCTGTTTTTCACGGAAGATCTGTATGCATTGATTGTGGATCAAAGCAATTTGTATGCACAACAATGTATCTCCGCCAACCCAAATTCAAACCTTGCCAGACCATTCACATGGAAACCCATTACGGTTTTGAAATTTAAATTTTTTTTGGGCCTAACCCTCAACATGGGCATTACTAAAAAAAATAACTGTATTGGTCCACAGACCCGATTCACCATATGCCCATGTTCTCTGCTGCTATGGCCAGGCATAGATATGAGAGTATAATGTGTTTTATGTATTTCAATGACAATACACTCTGTCGTCCTCAGGGAGACCCTGAATTTGACCGGTTCCACAAAATGCAGCCCCTCATATATCACCTTAATCAAAAATGTGCAGATGTCTATACTCCCCAGCAAAAAAATCTGCATTGATGAGTTCCTCATTCATTTTTCTGGCCGCCTTGCATTCAAACAATTTCTCTCCAGTAAGCGTGCCAAATATGGGGTCAAGATGTATAAGGCCTGTGAGAGGGCAACAGACTATACATATAAGTTTCGGATTTATGAGGGAAAAGATTGTTTGGCATCTATTTACTCAGCATACCATCATCTTTTATATAGTTTACCAAATAATTGGACTATATATTGTGTTTTTGTGCATTAAAAGTAAAAAAAGTGTTTGTTTTTTTTAATTTGCATTTGAAAAATTGCTGCGCGAGTACCATGTGACATAAAAAATTGCAGCATGCACCATTTTAGTCACTAGGGTGTCTGCTTTAAAAAAATATATAATGTTTGGGGGTTCAAAGTAATTTCCTAGCAAAAAATACAGATTTTTTTCATATGTCAGAAAAGGTTTGGTCTTCAGGTGGTTAGAAGAGTGAATGATGCGTGGCATAAACTTATAATGCTGGGCATAAAATGCCCCCACCCTCCAAAATGACCCCTTTTTGGAAAGTAGACGCCCCAAACTATTTGCTGAGAGGCACGTTGAGTCAATAGAAGAATTTATTTTTTGGAAAATTACAAAAAAAAGTTTTTGTTTTTATTACACAAAGTTGTCACTTAAATGATTTATTGCTCACACATGCCATGGGTATATGTGGAATTACTCCCCAAAATACATTCTGCTACTTCTCCTGAGTATGGGGGTACCACGTGTGAGAGACGTTTTGGCATTCCAGCCAAGTACAGGACCCCAAAATCCAATAAGCATCTTCGGGCTTTTAAAGGGCTTTATTTCCTCATTACACTTCCTGACTACCTATCACAGTTTCGGAGGCCCTGAAATGCCAGGATAGCACCAAATCCCCCCCCCCCAAATGTTCCTTTTTTGGAATGTAGACACCCCAAGGAATTTGATAAGGAGCATGGTGAGTATTTTGCAGATCTCGTAGGCACAAGTTTTTGAAAAATGAAGAAAGAAAACAGAAACATATTTTTTCTTTTTTTATATTTCAAAACCTTGTGATATCTGCAAAATACTCACCATGCCTCTTTTTAAACTCCTTGGGGTGTCTACTTTCCAAAAAGGGGTCATTTGGGGGGGGTGCTATCCTGGCATTTCAGGGCCTCCGAAACTGTGATAGGTAATGAGGAAGTCAAATTAGGAAGTTACACACCTTCAGGCTATCAAAGTGGTCATTGGAATTCAGGCTCCTGTATGTGGCTAGGCTCCCAAAATGTCTCACACGTGGTATCCCCATACTCGGTAGAAGTAGCAGAATGTATTTTGTGGTGTAATTCCACATATACCCATGGCTTGTGTGAGAAACATAGAATTTAAAGGACAACTTTGTGTAAAAAAAAAAAAGTTTTTGTCATTTTCCAAAAACTTGTGGGAAAAAAATAAATCTTCCATGGACTCAATATGCCTCTCAGCAGATAGCTTAGGGTGTCTACTTTCTGAAAAGGGGTCATTTGAGGGTGTTTGTACTGTCCTGGTATTTTAGCACCTCAAGAAATGTGATAGGCAGTCAGAAAGTAAAAGCTGTGTAAACTCCATTATCTATACCATAGTTTGTAGAGACTATAACTTTCACACAAAGCAATCAATATACACTTATTGGGATTTTGTTAACCAAAAACATGTAGCAGAATACATTTTGGCCTAAATTTATGACATTTGAGTTTTTTGGATATTTTTTTGTGACGGAAATGAGAAAATATTAAACGCTATAACTTTCACACACAGCAATCAATATACACTTATTGGGATTTTTTTTACCAAAAACATGTAGCAGAATACATTTTGGCCTAAATTTATGATTAAGTTACTATATATTTTTTATAGCCGAAAGTAAAAAATATAGTTTTTCTTCAAAATTTTAAATGTTTTTTGTTTATAGAGCAAAAAAATAAAAAGCGCACAGGAGATCAAATACCACCTAAAGAAAGCTCTATTTGTGTGAAGAAAAGGACATAAATGTTGTTTTGGTACAGCATTGCATGACTGTGCAATTATCAGTTGAAATAGTTCAGCGCTGAATAGCAAAAAAGAGGCCTGGTCATTAAGGGGAGTAAATCCTCAGGATGGCAAGTGGTTAATGATGGTAAAGTTAAACAGAGGCCCATGGGCATTATGGTGCATGAGAAGCTCATTTCAATTTTGGAAGATACGCACGCCCAATACCTGGGGAGGGAGGTTTGGGGCCTTTGGATAGATTATAATACTCTGGCGAATATCAACCAAGCTTTGCTTTCATGTAACCTGCCTCAATAGAAGCTGCTGAAGCCTAATGGTGGGACAATTTTGATACCCCCCGTCACCTTTTTCCTCCTCCCCTTCTTTCTTACTACTTTTTTTTTAGGGTCAGTAGTGTATCCTCAGTGCACAGAGATTTAAAGTCAGCTGGTCTCTGCTTCCAATGTAAGGGGGCACTCTGATGGAGACACTGATGTAAGGAGGGGCTCTGATGGGGGCGCTGAAGTAAGGGGGCATCCTGATTAGGAACTTGATGTAAGGGGGACTCTGATGGAGTCCTGATGTAAGGAGAGACTCTGATAGGGCCCTGACTAAGGAGGGACTCTGATGAGTATTTTGTTTTGCCATCAAATATTTGTAAAATATATTTGTGATCCTCGTACTGAAAAGTTTGAAGACCCCCCGCTTTAGTGGGTAGTGCGCCCCTAAATGCAGACAGTGTGCACTTGGGGACGTGCACCCACACAACTGTAAAACTGGGAGCAGCAGCTGTGTTCATGCAGTTCTACGTCCCGTTTGACATGAAAGACTACCTGCACAGGGATGCATGGAACACCTTTTTAGCTCCGTGCACGCAAACAAGGTCCTCACACTTCTGTACACTGTATTACACACTGAATGATACACTGCCTCACGGATGACTTGGATTGTTTTTTGGTTCAAGCTTGCTGAGTGATGAGGTGCCGAGTACAGCAGAATGATTCAATGCTTCTTTCCAGAGTTACAGAGATAGGGACATGGGGACATGGAGAACAGCCGCAGTGACATCAGTATAACAGTAAACTCACCTGCCACATTAATTTTATCCAGGCCATTATAAAGGAGAACAAAATCAAAAACACAGCCTTTACTCTCTTCAACGTCAAAGACGAGAAAGGTGACCTAGACAAAAGAGAGTGAAAGCTGTTTAGCAAGTGTATTTCCACTTTGGCAGCCAGATTGGGATAACACCTACTGTATATTTGTTACAAGTCTCCTTGTACATAGCATCATTTAAAAAATTAAAAAAAAAAATGAAGCTTACCATTTTTAGATGTTCTTTTTCTACAAGGGAAAATTCTTCATAATTAAGTTAACACAAAAAAAAAATGTTCTCCATTGTCTTATTGTATATTGGAACACAGCCACCCTCTATTGCTCACTCCTGAGGTGGTGTGCGTAGAAGAATGTACTGTACATGGCCGTAACTAACACATGAGGCTTGTTCCAAGCAATTGAAAGTGAGGGGAAAAGGAGAGGTTTGATAATTCACAGAGAACAATACCAAGAGGCAGAAAAACACAGTAAAAAAACATTTAATGAATAATAGATTGTAGGCCATTAACCACATCCCAACCGCCCTATAGCAGATATACTGCTACAGGGTGGCAGGGGTGCTCAAAATCATGTATATATATGTGATTTTGTATATCTGGGTAGGGGGCGTGCGCAAGCGCGCGGGTCCCGGTCGGTGATTCTCCGCCGCCACCCAGTGATTACCGAGCATCTCCGACGGAGAGGAGGACTGCTTTGTTTACGAACAGTCCTCCTCCCTGTCGGCTTGGGCACACTGCTCTGGATGGCTGTGCACAGCACAGCACAGCCATCCAGAGCAGTGTGCTTACAGTGAAGCAATACACCGCCCCCTAGTAAAACACTCCCAGCACACTGTTAACCCTTTGATCACCCTCATGTTAACCCCTTCCTGCCCAGTGTCAGTGCTTTTTTTTTTAATCACTGATCACTATATTGGTGTCACTGGGGATGTCAGTGACACCAAGTCAGTTCCCCCCAAGTGTCAGAATGCCCGCCACAGTCCCGCTATAAGTCACTGATTGTCACCATTACCAGTATCTATACTGCCATTTGTAAACGCTATAACTTTCACGTAAACCAATTAATGTATTGGGATTTTTTATAGCAAAGACATGTAGCACAATACATTTTGGCATAAATTTATGACAAAATTTGATTTTTTACATTTTTTTTACTGGACATGTTTAATAGCAAAAAGTCAAAAATATAGTTTTTTTCTCAAAATTGTTGGTCTTTTTTTTTTTTTATAGCGCAAAAACTAAAAATGAATAGATGAACAAATACCACCAAACGAAAGCTCAATCAATGGGAAAATAATGTAAATTTCATTTTGGTGCAGCGTTACATGACTGCGCAATTGTCAGTTAAAGTTATGCAGCGCTGCAACGCAAAAAATGTACTGGTCACGAAGGGGGGAAAATCATCTGGAGGGCAAGTGGTTAAGTAATGGGTGTGTAGATTATTTTTGGGAGAATAAGGATATCACTTCAGCCTTGTCTGTACTGTCTTCCCTTAAAAAAAAAACTATTAAAAACTGCACCCAAAAGGCAGGTAGAGGGCTTAGAACTAATCACCGAAACTGCCTGTGGGCTTCCTGACGCTGATCTTTCCGCATTACTGACTTACCATGCCTTGTCCTGCATTGTTCAGGACAGTTAATAGGGGACGCTGAAACCCTGGGGTTTTTCTGCAGGTTTCTTCACACTGTGGTCCCTGCAGTCTCTTCTCCGCTATACTCCTCTGACATCACCAATTCCAATGCAGAGCACATAGCCCTGTATTGGAATTGAGGACGCCAAGAGACATTCCACCACTGAAGCATAGGGCAGTTGAGAGTGCTGAAGGAGTGGGGGATCAGGTAGGTAAATGTGCTTTTCGAATCCCCTAGAACTAAACCAGTTTTAAAGTGACACTGAATTCTGGTGTAAAAGAAAAATATATTTAGGTCTGTATTCCTAACTGAAAAAAATATTTTGCTCTTAGTCACCAAATCTACAAATTCCTTTCTTTGTGCTGTGATCTGACTTCCTGTTAGAGGGTGGCTACGTTAATTCTCCATGGTTCCACTGTATATAGGAAAGCACTTACCCTCTCTTGCATGTGCCTGAGATGGACTATGGGATGTGTAGTGCGCACAGAGCACTGAACATCACCAATACTAACATGCACTGCTTGTTCCAAAGAAACAGAAGTGAGGGAGAAAAGAAGAGTTTTAAGAGTTCACAGATGACATTACTAAGAGCCAGAAAAACACAGTAGGAAACAATTTTAAGTAGTGGATATGTATGGATTATTTTTGGAAAATAAATACCGTATTTTTTGCTCCATAAGACGCACTTTTTTCCCCCCAAAAAAGGGGGGGAAATGTCAGTGCATCTTATGGAGCGAATATGGAGCGGCCGGTCAGGTATTCCCACCGCCGCCGCCGTGTCAGAATACCAGGCCGGCCGCTCGTCTCTTCTCTGCAGTAGAACCTTACCTGTCCCTTGGTCCAGCGCTGTACAGTCTTCCCGCGTCGGCATCTTTAGTGTGGGCTCTCGGCTGTGACAGCTGGGTGCCCAGTGCGCATGCACGAGAATGACACAGGACAGGTCCCAGAAGACTCCGGACCAATCACAAAGTGCAGCGCTTCTCGCGCAGTGGGCACCCAGCTATCAGCCGGGTGCCCACACTAAAGGGAGGACAACTGTCAAATTCAGGTATCTGCTCTCCCTCCCCAAAGGTCTGCAGTCTCTTAGTCATCCCCTGTACTGTCTGCAGTCTCTGGTCAGGCCCTGTACTGTCTGCAGTCTCTTGGTCATCCCTGTACTGTCTGCAGTCTCTGGTCATCCCCTGTATTGTCTGCAGTCTCTTGGTCATCCCCTGTATTTTCTACAGTCTCTTGGTCATCCCCTGTATTTTCTACAGTCTCTTGGTCATCCCCTGCACTGTCCGCAGTCTCTGGTCATCCCCTGTACTGTGTCCGCAGTCTCTTGGTCATCCCCTATACTGTCTGCAGTCTCTGGTCATCTCCTGTACTGTTCGCAGTCTCTGGTCATCTCTTGTACTGTGTCCGCAGTCTCTTGTCATCTTCTGTACTGTGTCCGCAGTCTCTGGTCATCTCTTGTACTGTCCGCAGTCTCTGGTCATCTCCTGTAGTATGTTCGCAGTCTCTGGTCATCTCCTGTACTATGTCCGCAGTCTCTGGTCATCTCCTGTACTGTCCGCAGTCTCTGGTCATCTCCTGTACTGTCCGCAGTCTCTGGTCATCTCCTGTACTGTGTCCGCAGTCTCTGGTCATCTCCTGTACTGTGTCCGCAGTCTCTGGTCATCTCCTGTACTATGTCCGCAGTCTCTGGTCATCTCCTGTACTATGTCCGCAGTCTCTGGTCATCTCCTGTACTATGTCCGCAGTCTCTGGTCATCTCCTGTACTATGTCCGCAGTCTCTGGTCATCTCCTGTACTATGTCTGCAGTCTCTGGTCATCTCCTGTACTATGTCTGCAGTCTCTGGTCATCTCCTGTACTATGTCTGCAGTCTCTGGTCATCTCCTGTACTATGTCTGCAGTCTCTGGTCATCTCCTGTACTATGTCTGCAGTCTCTGGTCATCTCCTGTACTATGTCTGCAGTCTCTGGTCATCTCCTGTACTATGTCTGCAGTCTCTGGTCATCTCCTGTACTATGTCTGCAGTCTCTGGTCATCTCCTGTACTATGTCTGCAGTCTCTGGTCATCTCCTGTACTATGTCTGCAGTCTCTGGTCATCTCCTGTACAATGTCTGCAGTCTCTGGTCATTTCCTGTACTGTGTCTGCAGTCCATTGGTTCAGAATATTTTTTTTCTTGTTTTCCGCCTCTAAAACCTAGGTGCATCTTATGGAGCGAAAAATACGGTATATAGTTTAGTGTCACTTTAACCTTGCAGTGTGGGAGGAGCTCCACTTTACTTTTTCTGAGACAAACTTTAATATCCAAATGTCAGTAATGCCAACCTTTATCCTTAAAGATGCTGGACAATTTATAATCCATTGGCAGTCTAGGTTGCTGCTGTATTTTTCTGGATGATGTATTGTCTGTATTTCTCCTTCTTCAGAAACAACAGCGACAGATCCACACTGAGAATCTGGAATGACAATGATATGCTGATCTAATGTGGTATAAGAAAGATCACCAAAGATGAAAGAAACTTCAGTAATAAAGAATAAGTAATGCACATCAGTGCTGGACAGGAATAACGCTGGATCCATTTGATATTGTCATCTGTAGCCTTGAAACCAGCTCAGCTTGCGTCTGCTCTGCCCCATGTATTCTCCTCTTCCTAGCACTCTAATATTTTCTAAAACTAATCAGAATATTCCTAGTCACAGAACAGCTTTTCTCAATCGTTTAAACATGGAGGGACCCCTGAAATAACTTTCCGGTCTCAATGAAATGCTGCTAATAATTATTAGTACATTAGCATGATGATTATGGAGAAAAATCCTTCTTACATTTGTTGTCAGTGGGAGGAATCCTCCTCGCACAAATGGCTAAAAAATCATTGGTGTCACTGGCAACTTATTTAATGTGTTCCTAAACCTAGGACCTTCCATGCACTATATCTGGTATCCCACAGTACACACAACATGGAATGCAATTATTTTAGTAAATATAGACTGCTAAATACCTTTTCTCATCAGCAGTTAGAGCAGTCTTGTGACTTCAGCAGAGCAAAGCTTGTAGGAAGTTTTCTTCTGCTTTAGGAGGATGGGAAGGTCCTGGCCTCTGTATGGACAGTGCTGATTGGCCCTGTGCTGATCACATGCACTTTTCCAAGAAAAAAAAACCCTCTCTAGCAATACATACTAAACCGAGATAATAAACATAAAAAACTAAAATAATGCAGTTGCATAAGTGTGCACACCCTCTTATAACTGGGGATATAGCTGTGTTCAGAATTAAGCAATCACATTCAAAATCATGTTAAATAGGAGTCAGTACACACCTGCCAGCATTTAATGTGCCTCTGATTAAACCCAAATAAAGTTCAGCTGTTCTAGTAGGTCTTTCCTGACATTTTCTTAGTCACATCCTACAGCAAGAGGGCTTCCAAAGCATCAGAGGGATTTCACTGCTAAAAGGTATCAGTCAGGAGAAGGGTACGAAAGAATTTTCAAGGCATAAGATATACCATGGAACACAGTGAAGACAATCAACATCAAGTGGAGAAAATATGGCGCAACAGTGATATTACCAAGAACTGGACGTCCCACCAAAATTGATAAAAAGACAAGAAGATAACTGGTCTGGGAGGCTGGCAAGAGACCTACAGCAACATTAAAGGAGCTGCAGGAATATCTGGCCAGTACTGACTGTGTGGTACATGTGACAATAATCTCCCATTCTTCATATGTCTGGGCCAGGGGCGGACAGACTATTTGGGAACTCAAGCAATGCCCAAGGGCCCGGGGTCAGTAGGGGGCCCCATGAGATGCTCCTGGTACCTTTCACAGGCTTTTTTGGATGTGGTTTGAGTGTGGGCGAGGACGCAGAGGCCCCATGATCCCCTATTGCCCGGGGGCCCCATGAGTTGTCAGTCCACCCCTGGTCTGGGCTATGGGGTAGACTGGCAAGACAGAAGCCTTTTCTAATGAAGAAAAACATCCACGCCTGGCTACATTTTGCAAAAACACATCTGAAGTCTCCCAAAAACATGTGGGAAAATGTGTTAAGGTCTGATGAAACCAAGGTTGACCTTTTTGGCCATAATTCCAAAAGATATGTTTGGCGCAAAAACAACACTGCACATCACCAGAGAACACCATACCCACAATGAAGCATGGTGGTGGCAGTATCATGCTTTGAAGTTGTTTTTCTTCAGCTGGAACTGGGGCCTTAGTCAAGGTAGAGGGAATTATGAACAGTTCCAAATACCAGTCAATATTGCCACAAAACCTTCAGGCTTCTGCTAGAAAGCTGAACATGAAGAGGAGCGTCATCTTTCAGCATGATAACGACCCAAAGCATACATCCAAATCAACAAACGAATGGCTTCACCAGAAGAGATTAAAGTTTTGGAATGGCCCACCCAGAGCCCAGAACTGAATCAGACTGAAAATCTGTGGGGTGATCTGAAGAGGGCTGTACACAGGAGATGCCCTCGCAACCTGACAGATTTGGAGTGTTTTTGCAAGGAAGAGCGGGCAAATGTTGCCAAGTCAAGATGTGCCATGCTGATAGACTCATGCCCAAAAAGACTGAGTGTAATAAAATCAAAAGGTTCAAACTATTAGTTTAAGGGTGTGCACACTTATGCAACCATATTAGTTTAGTTTTTTATTTTTACTTCCCTCCACCTAAAAGATTTCAGTTTGTTGTTCAACTTCGTAGTAGACTTTAAAGGTCATATTTAAGGTGGAAAATGTTCCGAAATTATTTATCTTTGTCTCATTTTTTTACATCACAGAAACATGACATTTTAATAAGGGTGTGTAAACTTTTTATATCCACTGTACATATAAAGCATACACTGGCCATTTTTGAAAATGGTCGGGTTTAAAAATTGCAGAGGTACTATACGGTGCTACCGGTATACTGACTCTACGATTAAACTCTTTACAGACTGACACCCGTTAAGAGACTGCAGGTGGAACAAACTCTGTACCAGACAATACCAATAAATCGTCACATCAGGCTTTTATGGTGGAGAGCGTCTTCTTTTTTTTCTTGGATGGTTAAAATTCTTGAAAATTGGCCATATTTGAAAATAACATAATATAGGCCGGAATTAAAAAAACAACTTATTGCATACACAGCAATGTTTGAAGCAGAATCACCTGAATATTCTTCTGGTTCTACCGCCAGGTAGGACAGCACAAATCCAGTCCTGCATTCTTGAAAATCAGAGATGAATTTCAGGTTGACTTTATTTTTTTTGATAAGTAAAGGCCGAGGACGATCACTTCCACAGAATTTCCCTAGAATGAAAATGGAACTTTAAGAAAACAAATCTATTAGATAAAGTAAGTGGATGGTGTTGTCAAGAAGTTTGGATAGTGAAGAAATTGCTTTTAAAAAAGAAAAGAAATTGCTTTTACATTTGAAAGGAAAAGTGTAATGATTTTTGTTCATTAATTTTTTAGCTCATCTTTAAAGATGAATTTCAGGTATGGATATTTTTACAGTTAGTTTGGACTAATGTAAGTACTGTATGTATGTTCCAAACTTGGACCTGGAAGCTGGAAATCACTGTAGTAGGTACAGCAACTACAGCGATTTCCACTTGCTTCTGGGTCTCCTGCCAAGCAGCTGCACAGGACCTGGAATTCTTCTTTAAAATGGAAGTAAACTATATCTGAGCATCACAAACACTGTTTAAGTGATTTTTAATATTTAAAGCAAAAGCACCCATCCATCCATGCCCCCATGCTTTATTTTATTGAGAAAACACAGTAGAGCACATCATGGGGTACACAGGAGGGCACAGCTTCGGGAATAGCACAGCATGTTATGGGGCACAGCAGGACATATTACAGGGAACACAGCAGGGCATATAGGGCACACAGCTGGGCACAGCATGGTGAATCATGGGGAACACTGCAGAAGCACATCATGGGGCACACAGCAGGGCGGATCATTGGGCACACAGTAGGGCAGGTCACATGGCACACAACAGGGCATGGGGCACACTGCAGGGCACAGGGCACATCATAGAGCACACTGCAGGGCACAAAGCAGGGTATGGGGCACACACTAGGGCACAGAGCACATCATGGGGCACATTGCAGGGCACATCATGGGGCACACAGCAGGGCACAGAGCACATCATTGGGAACACTGCAGGGCACATCGCGGGGAACACAGTCGGGCACATCACAGGGCACGGGACAGATCACAGGGCACACCGCAGGACACACCATGGGGCACACAGCAGAAAACAGGGCATTGGGCACACAGCAGAAAAAGAGGCATGGGGCACACAGCAGAAAACGGGGCACGGGGAACACAGCAGGGTACATTGCTGTAGCAGTTTCCTTCACATGCAGAGTAGCATGGGAAACGGCTGTAATGAGCCGTATAAAAGGTGTATTTTTACAGAATGTTTGTAGTGTTCTCTATTAGAAATAAGAAAAGTGCTACAAAGCCATATTTGCCATCCTGAAAAATCTAAATTTTTAAATTTTATATTTCTAATCACTGGTTGTAAACATACCAGAAAATACTTACCAAATAAATATCCTTTTTCAAAATACACAGACAGATAATCCATGTCACAAGTGTAATCAAATTCCAGGTCAAAACGATCGAAAGAGATCAAAATGTGCTTTCTTTCAGGAACCAATATTGTCCATGTACACTTCCTAGGATGAAAAGTAGTGCTCAGAACACAGACACAATAAAAGGTGAGAAATGTCTGAACAAAGTTTATTTTCTTATTTGCCCCTGTGCCCTGGGGATGAAGTAGCCCATCCACCCTTCCAAAAGTTCTATACCTATTGAGTTCTCATTACCAATGTCAACCATAGTGTTTACATCCTTCTTGCTAGCTTCTTCACCCGAAGTCCAGGTATGCACAGCAGGATCCCATATATGTCTTTGGGCCAGAGGATGGACAGGTTCAGAAACTATAAAATGTTGGTGGAGGAGACTGGGCTACTTCAGCTCAGGAGGTTGGGGGAGAGGAATAAGGAAACTTTCTTTTAGGAATGTACCCCAGGACAGGTCCTAAGGTGAAGAAAATAATGAAGGGTTCACACCATCAGACCTTGGATTCCAAAGTAAAAGTCATTTTAAGTCATAATAAACCCAAAAACAAACATTTATTATATTGCAGCTGTAGCAATTGTACGTACAAATATGGACGCGAACATCCATTTTGCTAAAGATCATCCATCTTGTGTCATCCTCACTCCAAATCAGCCCCCCTCCCTTCTTGTTGAATGGCATGTGGTCTGGTGTGTGCTGAGTTCAGGAGTACATTGGACACAGCTGGATACCCTTCATAGTTGTAAACCCAATTCGCTGGCCCCTTGGTGTCTGTCCCACTTTTGTTCTGATCTGCTCGTAAAGCTATAAACCCGCCAGTCACTGGACTTGAAAGCATTCCGAAATAGCAGTAAAACATACATCTCATTTGGGAAACCATTTTTTTTTATACACTTTCATAACTTGTCGTAAGAAATACATTCAATAAAACAAAACATGTATTCAGAGAGGTCATTTTAATACAAGTCACCTGATACCTAACACCCCTAGATTACGTCTACCCAAGAGCAGAAAGCAATATCTCCGTAACCGTCACAGCCAGATATGTCATATCTGATGTCTGGACATTCAGAATATCATACTGCATATTATCCTAACAGTGGATAGGATGCTACATGTACCTATGGAAGGTTATTGACCATGTTATAACTTGGGATTTTGGTCCTAGCTTGGGTCTCCGCCTAAACCCCCCTCCCCAAATGAGGCGATTGGCCCTTGGCTTCAGAGACACCCCTGCTGGGGAAATACAAAATAGGCTGTCAGGCCTGGAGAAGTAAGATGAAGAGATTTCTCCCGTTTACATTAGAAACCAACTTTGGGAGAAACGGTACCCTTTTGCTCAGGACACTTGAATCTTCTTAAACCAAGTACTCTGGCAAGTATTCTACCTCTCTAAACTTCTTTCTGTTATCTCTCTGCTGTGTTATTGCTCTCTGTATTTATATATATATATTGGCTACATCTTTTTCTGTAAATATTTTTATTTCACCATTTTGACCTTTTTAGTAATAAATCCTAATGTCTGAAAAGTGTTGAACTGTTTCTAAAGCTCTTTAATGCAAACTAAGAATCCCTGTCTCTGAAGAGCGCTACTGTGTGTTTTAAACTTCTGCATACATCTGCCTGCGGTAACAGTGTGTATGCAGACCCTTATTCAAACATCATAGTGTTACTGCTAAGATTGGTGAGTTTCCTCCTCCTCTGTACAAAAAAAGGTGGTGGTGGCAGTGTGAAGGGTTAATTGCGTAATTAACCTGACCCAGTAACAATCGCTCTCAGGCTGTGGCACATAGATTGTGGTCCAGTGAGCTGGAAAAATCTTTGTGCAGGGTGCAACTGAGCATGGCATTGTTATGCATGTGACAGCGTGGTTTTAGATTGGCTAGTCCTTCGGTCACGAGTTGGTGAGAAGGGCTGAGGGTCTGATGCCGCGCGCCCGTCACAGCAGCGTACTAATTCATAGATGAGATGGCTGCATTCGTTTTCCTTTTTAGGCGTTCTTTCTTTAATTTTCACCTGGTGATCTGGCCAATAAGGCTATAGCTTTTCAATATATCAGTTAAGGGTGTGGAGACAATCCATCTTCCACTGACAGGGGTGCTTACAATGATCAGCTTTTATTTATTCTAGCAAAAACAAAAAAACTGCTGCTGTGTCTCTTTGTGTAACTGCAGTGTGAGCTGGAGGTGGGCTTCAATTTGTAACTGTATCTAAATCTGCTAGTACATCTAACACTCCCCTCTCCCAGATCAACAATGCTGCTGTTGAAAGACGTCCACTGTGCTCGTTTGTCTAGAGTGGAGGCACTCCAATACGGGAGTTGTGTTATTGGTCAGATCACCAAGTGAAGACAGAGGGAAAAAGTATAAAAAAGAAATAAATGCTAAAAAACAACTAATGAATTTCGGGGGTTAAGAGAAGTCCCTCTTTTTAAGGTATTGTATGTGCATAAAAGGCTGGACTCTGGGCTCTTTAAGAAAATTAAATAAATGTTTGTTCTGTATTCAGAAGAAGTAATATCTGTTTGAGCAAAGAAGTCTACTGTGTTTAGGTAAATCTATGCCCTACTGTACTACCTTTATTTTATATATAATTGTCTAAATAGATGAATTGATATTCCAACCTTTTGTTGGCAAAAATAGCTGTTTCTGTGCTTGCCCAAATATACAAGAACGTGCAATGGGAAGAAGTCAATATTAGAAGTGCAAGCTGACTTTCTTTCTTTTTTCTGTCCCTTTCCCTTTTTTCCAAGGGTGCAACTATGAATTATGAGGCCCCTGCTCTAAGTAGCAGCTAGCAGTGACAATATGTGATCGTAAAGTATGTCTACAGTAAATCAAGGACAAGCAACAGTAGAACGGTCAGCATAGTCTGTAAATTATACTGTAGCCAAAGTGTTGTGGATACATGTTATAGTTGTAATAGCAATAATAACTATAATGATATTGTAAAAAAGATGAGTAATCAGTTGAATGATCACAGAGAAAGTGACTGTAACTTGCAGTTTACCAAACAAATGTAAAGATAGAATTGATAATGCAAAACAGGGTAAGGATGGTAAAGAACATGCATACATGGCAGAATAATACAAAACAGAATTATACAAAGGTGCCAATCCTTAACGGGGAGCGGGTGACAAAGGGGGAGCGGGTTAAAGCAGAACTTCCCCTTTTGGGTGGTGCTCCGCTTTAAGAACACAGGGGTGGGGGGACACTCCACTGGAACAGCAGCATTCTATTAGAAATTGAGGAGAAGCTCTCCACAGTATTTGGATCTTTTGGAGAAGCTGTGAGCTATCAGGCTCTGGCCTGGCTGCATGCACACACTAGTTTTGATAGTGGAGGGCCTCTCACCTGACTGCTGCTCACTTGTCCAGCTACTCCTCCCTCATCAGGTATATCCTCTCTGAGCTGCTGAGGGAGGGAAGCAGAAAGTCTTATCTTCTCTGGGCATGTCCAGGAAACCAGGGAGTTGTGGGGAAAGGAGGTAAAAGGGCCAGAGCCTACATCTGGGCATGGTGAGCTTCCCTACAATATCTGATATCCTATAGAGTTTTAGCTAAGAAGAAACTCTGGGATTTTAAGACTGTATTTGACTAACGTTTACTGCACAGAGGATCTGTGGGGTGATCCTAAAGTCTGACTTTAGCCTTTTTTTTGGACTGGAAACTTAACAGTCCTAATGGGGCCCCCTCCTACCCCAGGCCTTATAGCAACCACGTGGGCTGCGATTGCTATTAATACTCTCTTGATTCCTTACCTTTTTCATCTCCCTTTCTTTCCTCCCCCCTTTCTCCCTCCTTCATTTCCTTTCCCTTTGCTTTCTTGTCTCCCTTCCTTTCCTTTGTAATATTCTTTTTTCCACTTCCTGGAATGTAAAGATAGCATTTAATGTCAACTGTTCTATATAACTAATTATCCGAGTATCTTCCTAGCATACAATTTTCTAATAATTTCTCTTTACTTAGGAAAAACATACTTACTGATTATTTGAATAATATTTACTGGGGGGATTGGGCATTTTTAAAGTCCCCTTAGTTCCCTTCAGGAGCTGGTCTTTCGCACTGCAGCTTGCTGTGGGTGACAAGACAGAAGACTTAGCCAATGAAAGTTCTGTGGAGGTTGTTAAGTCATTAAACTGCGGTGCGCACTTACCTAGAGTTGTGCTTGAGTTTGAACTTTCTAATTAATGGCAGAAAAAAAAAAAGTTATATAGGAGTGTTTCGATTGGCAGTGAAGGTAAAGTAAAAAGAGCACCAACAGACTCATTTCCAGGTATCTAAAGCCCTTAAAACACATACAATGGTAAATACTAATAACAGTTTTAGGCATACATATTTTTTTCAAACTAACTAGATACATACAGTATGCAATAATAAAAACAGCAACACCAACAAAAACGATAATATTATGATAAAAGATGCACAGGGAGAAGCATAAGTGTTACATTGTTCCATACACTAGGGTCTACATATAGAAAAGTCACTTTACAATTGTCACAGCATTCGTTCACTTTGCATGTAATCCCTGTAATGTGCCTAATACAGTATGTTTACATCCTATGTTCATCCACTCCATTTACTGGCCATAATGCAGTCTTTTCCTGACTGAGGAAATAAACATTCAACAAATTACAGAGATTATTCATCACAGATTTTTATTGGGTTTTTTTTTGCCTTCCTCTGTATCAACTGTGGGTATAGGATTGTGTATATGGAGGTTTTCTGTTTGTGTGGATGTCTCTTTTTTTTTTCTCTGTTGGTTGAACTGGACTTGTGTAGTTTTTCAACCAGATTAACTATGTACCTATGTAAGATGTGCAAATTTGTGACATTTTACAGCAAATTTTTTTTATGAACAGACCCCTAGGTATAAAGCAAATGAAAGTAATCTTTGTCTCCTAGATAATAAATGTTACTGGGTGATGGCCTGCTGTTTCATAGTGAATGTCTGGGTAAATAAATGTACGTGCATTCTTGCAATACATGCACATTTAACCATATTTCGTCACTTTAATAAGTGCAACAAGTAAAGAAAATTACCAGATAATCTGCCAGAAATCCAGTGAGCTAACTACATAGTGTCTCTGCTGCACTGACATCCTAAGCAGTGTTGTCAGTCCTGAGGAGGAGGGTTCTGTAGTCCAGCAGGAGAAAACTCAGGCTGGGCTGCCTGACATCACTTCTTTTAGGATTTCAGAAATACAAAAAAAAGAGAAGGCAAGGAGCACACTTGAATTTTGGCAGGATCCTCAGATATTTTTGAATACTTGCAGAATTTGTAGGGCCTGTGTCCACGTCATCAGGTTGACATCAGTTTCAGAGGCTTATAAGATCATTCAGAATTCACTGTCAAGTGCATTTGGCCCGCAATTGATCTTCTAACTTATTTCAAGAGGGTTTTGCATTCCCAAAAATGTGTATGGGAACAAAAGCCTGTCATCACAGGCCCGTAAAGAAACAAAACATTGGGCAATATGGATGTACTGCAGAGATGTACTGAATATGTTTTTTTCCTACCCTGACATACACAGAAATTTTACACACAAGTGCTATCTAGTAGAATCTTCATACTGAGCTAGAAAAAAGTTGGCTTTTGCACATATGCTTGTTTTGGTTATGGATAAACGTTAATACAGTATACTTCATTGGCACTGGGCTTAAGTATTTTGAGGTTTCTGCTTCTTGGCCTTTTGGCTAAGATCAAGTCTAATATCTGTACTGATAAGGGTCCCAAGGAACGTTTCTGTGAGGAAGAAAACGGGGTACTCACTGGGTAAGGTGGCATGGGAGTAATTTCATAGTGGAGAAACCAAAATGGCCCAGTGCCTCCTGGTTTGACTGTGCTACCTTGTATGGTCAGGGGCTGAGAAGGCAGAGGATCTGTGGTGTCAAGCGCCCCCCGGGTGTGGTGGCCTAGGGGTGCTGGGCAGCACTATGGATTTGAGACTACGCTGGGTGAAACTACACTACTGTAGGCAGTGATGCTTTTTTCTGCACCACGCCTCACTGAGGTCTTTTGGTTGAGACTGGGGCAATTTGTGTTACCAGGCTGAAAGGCCTAGCCAATCCAATTGCCATGGCACTTTTTAATTTTGTATATTTATTTTTCTCCCCCACATGTCACTCCGTACTAATGTTTTCCTTTCACTCAGGATGGAGGCTGTGGATCCCTGGACTGTGTTCACGTGAACTTTTTCAGTTCAATTAGTTTAGTTGTGCACCGCACTGCGGTCTCTTAAAGGGGCCGGACTGTGGCCAGTGGGAGTAGAAAACTACACCCCTAGGTAATGCCCTGAGACACTTTAAACATCTTGATTTTTTGATGATTTTTCAGCTTCCTACTATAGATTGGTAACTTTATCTAGCTGGCGGACATCGACACTCTTGATTGAGGGACCTCTTCCAATTGTGTTTGGACCTAATGCTCGTGTTTTTTCATTGGCCTTGCACAGAGTCACTGATGTTACCAATGGGTAAATGCTAACGGAGTCTATGTTAGTTTTATTTTTTTATGATTCCAATATGCTATATGTCGCAAACGTGCGCGCCAGAGACTGACGCATTCTGCCATTTTGTTAAGAGTAGCCATGTTATTCCCTCATTCTCCTTCCCCTTCCCCTCCCTCTCACTGAGAGGAGACATCTGGCCAGTGTGTGTGTGTACTGTTTATGTAAAAAGGATAACAGAACCTTCCCAAGAGTTGAAAGGGACTCTGAGCTAATAACCTAGCTCAGTGTAGGTGACAGAATTAGATGAACACTTCTCAAATCGATTTTTCCACTATGTCTCATATCTTGGAATATGAAAGACTTACATAAAAACCAGACACCTCGTCAGATGGCCAAGGAGCAGGCGAACAGTTTGATGGGTCACTCGCTTATCTCGGACCATCAGGGAAGACGAAACATAGAACTCATGAACCGTGCAATATATCATTTCATAATTCATATCTAAATAATCCTCAGACTTGTCGGCGTAATAATATACCCGCGGGTGGACTGTCGCTTGTGCAGATGGGAAGTTATAGACCAGAATATGAATTATGAAAGATGTTGGTTCCAGTTTAGGGTTCCGCCTGACGATCCCTCCCTAAACAGGGGATTGGTCTTTTACTTCAGAACCACCCCCTGCTGGGAAACTTTAAAACAGGCTGTCCAGCCTAAGAGTAAGTTAAGTTGAAGAATTCTCCAATCTTTACCATCGTAACATAGAGAGATCAAAAAGCACCCTTCTGCTCAGAAACGTGATCTGCTTACACCCAAGGCTTAATGGCAAGTACCTTAACCCTTTAACCTCTCTCTGTTATCTCTTTGCTGTGCTGTTATGCTCTGTATATATATAAAAGGGTCAAACAGGTGCAATAAAAATATTTACAGAGAAGATGTAACTAAGATATATATATATATATATAGATAGATAAATAGATATCTATCTATCTATATATATATATATATATATATATATATATATATATATATATCTTAGTTACATCTTCTCTGTAAATATTTTTATTGCACCTGTTTGACCCTTTTAGCAATAAATCTCTCTTTCTGAAAGTGTTGAACTATTTCTATAGTGTTATAGCTGAACGCCGAGTTTCCTCTTTCTCTGATCAAAAAGGAGGTGGTGGAAGTGTGAAGGGGTTAATTGTGTAATTAACTTGACCCAGTAACAATTGATTCAGGCTACTGGCACATCGATCGGTATCCATAAGCTGGAAAATCGTTGCACAGGGTGCAGCTGGGTGTGGCATTGTTACGCACGTCACATCGCGGTTGTAGATCGGTTAGCCCTTCGGTCACAAGTTTGGTGAGAAGGTCTGGGGTCTGACGCTGCGATCGTGACACTATATACTTATGTCTGTTTATTATTTTTTGGCCCATTTTGTGCAATTTCAGAATTATATACTTTGTCTCCCTGAAGAAGCAGGCTGCGTCCTGTGAAACGCGTTGGAAATACAAACTATCAACTTGGAATGATTATGCCAGTTATGATATTTATGCTCTCAAAGGCCAGACTTTGTAATTTTGTTTGTCAATTATGTTTGTTATAAACATTTTATGCTTTTTAGGAGTAATGTATGTGTATATATGCTTTTTTTCATCACTACAATTGTGGTTTAATTTATCAATAAAGTGGTAATTGTCACAACATTTGACTATATCAATTTTGTGGTATAGTACCTTCAAACCCCCATTAGTTTTTTAGTTAGGGATATAATTTGCAGTGTCTTATCTGTAAGGGGTGTGGCACCAGTAAATCCTATTAGCAAGGAATAGGAGACCTCAACATGGGTCTCCATCTCCCGCTTTCTTTACTTCATTAATAGTGGGAGTAGAAAATGCCCTAGTGTCAGTGTGATTTAGTAGGAGAAACAGTACCCAATTGTTGGTATCAGTTGGAGGAATAGTGCCTTATTTTTGGTATCAGTGGGAGAGAAAAAGTGCCCCATTGTTGATATCAGTGGGAGGAATGGTACCACATTGGTCTCAGTTGTGGATGGAAGTGTCCCAAAGGACGGATAGAGGCAAGCAAAGGGCCACATTACGGCCATTTAATAAATTGAGATTGAACAAAAAAAATGGAGGTTTCCAATAAGACAACCCAGCAGTAGATTCTCACTTGCTGAGTGTCTCTCTCTCTAATTGATACTCTATACAAGAATTCAGCTATGTGTGCAAACTGAACAGTGATAAATATTAGAGGATCAAATTACAATCTCTAACATAGGGCAGTCAGCTGACTCTGGGCCTTTGCCTGTTTGCTGTACATGGTAAATTTGAGATATTCACATGCTATGCTAGGCAAGTACTCACGTATAGGCATACAAAAATGGTATTGTATTTACCTTGGCTGAGGTTTTGATTTACCCAATCAATCAGTTTTTGAATATCTGTGAAGATCCCTGGTGACCCTCTCTTCTCTGCAGGCTGTATCATATTGTTGGACCATTTGCGTGCACATCCCATGCCCCATGAAGTGACACCAACCAGAACCCACCTCCCATGACTTCGAGGGCAGAGGAATGGTCCACCAGAGTCACCCTAAAAAAAACCATAAAAATACTGTAAACATTTATAAATACCTGATTAGCTAGACACCTTTATATGCCTCACTTGAAATTACACTAATGTCTGAATGATAGACCTAGGATAAAGATTCACCAACAGTTGGCTGTCAAAAGATCTGCCAAGTGTGGAGATGATGTTTGGTGAGATCCTCCATAGTGCCTTACATCAGTCCCAGTCTTTTGCATCCGGTCCTGCAGCCAAACAGCAGAACATGCATTCAATTCCTTGCAGTTCATTTTATTGTCAAAGCAACCACAGCCTTTGTATAAAAGTCTGTATGCAGCCAGAAGGTGTAGAGTGATGCCTCTGCTCTCTGCGTGGTAGAAGTGTCTCATTACAACAAACCCTCTATTAAGTCACACCTATAGTTCTGCAATCAGATTGAAGAACTCTTCTTCTGAGTCAGCAAAGAGATCACTGCTTCCCAACAAAGAGCAAGGATCCTTTTGTAACATGCTGGCAGGGGACAGGCTTTTGTATTTAGGCTGGGCTGCTTAGAAAAAAAAACTAAGATTTTGCACACGTTTGTTTTAATGTCCCTGTAAAGGAAAAATGTCACCTTTGGGGACATGTTACATGTTCCACCCATTCGTAGGGTGGAACATGTAACATGTTCTCAATGCTGCAGCTGCTGCCCAATCCCCCCTCCCTGTGATATAAGTACGGGGGGAAGTTCCCCGTACTAGCTGTCACTTTTTAAAAACAGCACGCCTGTGCAGGGCTCCGCCCACATGGCCTCATCATGCATTCACAGAGTTCTGTGAATTAATGAACTACAAGTCCCAACAGCCTTAGCGGCTGTTGGCTTGCAGTTCTCAATGAACTACCACGCGCTCATGTTTGTCTTGTACAAACAAGAGCCCAGGAGTCAGATTCTAGTAGTTTCTAGTGCAAGCTTTCTCTAGTTTTAATGGAAGACCTCTAACAATTGTGATGAAGCTAATAATGTCATGGCTGATTCTGGGACTGGCCAGTGTAAAACTAAACACGGGTCGAAAATCGCCCAAAGTCAGATGGTTTGGCAAGAACCAGACGACATTTGGCCTGTCTGTACAGTTGTCTGTTTTACAGATGCCAGTCTCACGGCCAGCTTATGTCAAAGAGCATGCTGGAAAACCAGCATCCAACCAGTACTGGCAGTGGCAGTGTGTTCTGATGGGAAGGCAGTCCCCCTCTCAGAACACAAAGGCAGAGTGGGGGAGATCGCCACACCAACATTGCTAGTGTTGGTACGCCAATCTCTCATTTTTTTTCCATTTAGCCTGCTGAGTTGAATGAAAAAAAACTTCTATTGTGTACCCAGCTTTAGATGTGTGAATGATTATCAAAATAAGCAAAAATTTAAAACCTGGCATGCGTCTTTTCCTCCCTCTGGAAATCCAGCGCATACTGCAGTTAGGAATGTCGCACGTGGGCCCAAAGTTTGCATCATATTCATACAAGTCTGATGGTTAACAATTGGTAGCGTCACCTGCTGTAAAATGGTAGCTACTGCACCATCTGGAAGATGGACAGAAAATAAAGAAATATAAGATATCTCCACTCAAAAGACCTGGAAATAAAAGAAAACTACACAGGCGTGGCTTGGGTTAGCAAATATTGCAGCAGTACAAGGGTGGCCAATTAAAGCCAGCAGTTGGCAAATAACCTACTAAATTGGAGCCACACAGTGACTTGAAAAAGTATTCATACCCTTTGAATTTTCCACACTTTGTCATGTTACATCCAAAAACGTACTTTATTGGGATTTTATGTGCTAGACCAACACAAAATGGCACATAATTGTGAAGTGGAAGGATGATAAATGTTTTTCAAAATTGTTTACAAATAAATATCTGAAGAGTGTGATGTAAATTTGTGAGTCAATACTATGTAGATCCACCTTTTGTTGCAATTACAGCTGCAAGTCTTTTTGGGGATGTCTCTACCAGCTTTGCACATATAGAGAGTGCAATTTTAGCCCATTCATCTTTGCAAAATAGTTCAAGCTCTGTCAGATTGGATGGAGAGCAACTCTGAACATCAATTTTCAATTCTTTCTACAGATTCTCAATTGGATTTGGGTCTGGACTTTGAGAATTTCTAACATATGAATATGCTTTGATTTAAACAATTCCATTGTAACTCTGGCCATATGTTTAGGATCGTTGTCCTGCAGAAGGTAAACCTCCACCTCAGTCTCAAGTTTTTTGCAGACTAACAGGTTTTCTTCTAAAACTGCTCTGTATTTGGCTCCATCCATCTTCCCATCAACTCTGCCCAGCTTCCCTGTCCCTGCTGAAGAAAAGCATCCCCATAACATGATGCTGCCACCACCATGTTTCACGGTGGGAAGGGTGTGTTCAGGGTGATGTGCAGTGTTAGTTTTCTGCCACACATAGCATTTTGCTTTTAGGCCAAAAATTTTAATTTTGGTCTCATCTGACCAGAGCACCTTCTTCCACGTTTGCTGTGTCCCCCACATGGTTTCTCGCAAACTGCAAACGGGACTTCTTATGGCTTTCTTTCAACAATGGCTTTCTTCTTGCTACTCTTCCATAAAGGTAACATTTGTGGAGTGCACGACTAATAGTTGTCCTGTGGACAGATTCTGCCACCTGAGCTGTGGATCTCTGCAGCTCCTCCAGAGTTACCATGGACCTCTTGGCTGCTTCTCTGATTAGTGCTCTCCTTGCCCAGCCTGTCAGTTTAGGTGGATGGCCATGTCTTGGTAGGTTTGCAGTTGTGCAATCCTCTTTCCATTTTTGGATGATGGATTGAACAGTGCTCCGTGAGATGTTCAAAGCTTGGGATATTTTTTTTATACCTAACCCTGCTTTAAAAGTCTTCACAACTTTATCCCTGACTTGTCTGGTGTGTTCCTTGGCCTTCATGATGTTATTTGTTCACTAATGTTCTCTAACAAATTTCTGAGGGCATCACAGAACAGCTGTATTTATACTGAGATAAAATTACACACAGGTGGACTCTATTTACTAATTAGGTGACTTCTGAAGGTAATTGGTTCCACTAGTTTTTAGTTAGGGGTATCAGAGTAAAAGGGGCTGAATAAAAAATGCACGACACACTTTTCAGATATTTATTTGTAAAAAATTTTAAAAACCATTTATCATTTTCCTTCCACTTCACAATTATGTGCCACTTTGTGTTGGTCTATCACATAAAATCCCAATAAAATACATTTACATTTTTGGTTGTAACATGACAAAATGTGGAATATTTCAAGGGGTATGAAAACTTTTTTAAGGCACTGTACTTCTGAGAATCAGAAGGTACACATTTGAGGTAAAATGGATTTCTGAGCACTATCTGATAAAAAAATAAATGTTTTATCCCTCATTTTAGGATATTAGGTGAAACCATGCAAATCATCCTTTTATGCTTCTGTTGCCAAATGTCCATCTTTAAACGTTTGTTTATAGTACAATTACAGCCTAAAAATATAGAACCATTCCTTTTAGCCCACATCTCTATAAGGTGTCTATTTGTTCCATTGTCTTGATCAATAAGCCCCGCGCCATAGAATCCAGGGGTCCATACACTGCACTGATAACAGCCAACTAGCCTGAAACAGCGATATGTAATTTGGAATAAATTACTCTATAATGTTATGTAGCGTAGGAGGCACAGGAATACTGTCCAGGTCTTCCCCACAAGCTCTTTCCTGCAACCAGGCACATAGGCTCACTCACAGGTTTCTTCAATGACCAGTCTAGGGGGGTGTTTTTTTTGTTCTTTTTTAATTGTTGGGGAACTTGGATAGAGTTTAGGGAGGTGAGTGGGATAACCACAAAAACAAGAACTATGTATACTTGAGGACTTTCTATAATCTTCAGGACAAATGATGTTAAAGTCCATGCTTGCAATAAACAGTGGGCTTCAGATTTAAGACAGTAGTAGTTTAGAGCCCAAGAACAGCTTCCGTTTTGTGGAAGGAGGATGGATGGACAAAGCTCTTCAAGACACCAGCCGCTCTGCCCTTTAGCTAGAGCCGCAGCTGACTCCCTAGCACCAGAGGTGTTAAAGCAATACAAAGTCTCTAAGATCCTTTAACGGTGTCTGTTATCACAAGGCCCAAAAGCAACTGGATGCCTTCCTCGTGATACCAGACCAGATCTTCAGTAGATGGCCCCTCAGTCAGCTTTAGCATAACCCGGGTCTCAGCATTCCAGCCCTCAGGTCAACCACTTAAGGCTGCATGGTAGTAGGCGTTTGTGAGGGCAAGGGTGGGTAGTAGGCGTTTTGGGAAGGCTGTTTGATCCTGTCTTCTCTGATTCTCCCCTTCTTCCACAGTCCCCAATCCATCTGGTGATAGTACAGAGGTCTAACAGTCACTGCACATGCTTAGTCTGGTGTGTATTGCTAGGTTTTTTTTCTTTGGGAGGATGCATGTGATCTGCACAGGGCCAATCAGCACTGTCCATACAGAGGGTCAGGGGTCATGCAACCTCATACAACAGTCAAGGAATGAAAACTCCTCCTACAAGATTATCAGTGCTTGGCTGGACACTGATAGAAGTCACAAGACTGCTGATAAAAAGGCATTTAGCAGTTTATATTTACTAAAATAATTAAATTTCTATGTTCTGTGTACTGTGGAAGACAGATATAGTGAATGCAGAGTCCTGGGTTTAGTTTTGTTTGGACTATTCATTATGTAGTGCTAGTGGTCAGGGTGAGAACTGTGATCTTGTTACAAAATTAACATTTCAAATTCAAAATTTGTTTTTAATATTTAAACAAACTCACCCATCCATGTCTGTATGCTTTATTTTGCTGCAAAATCACTTTGAAGCTCCCCTCCCCCCTTCTGCTGCATTTCTGACCATGGCCATCTTGAGTACGGGCATATGATTCATGTAGAAGCTACTTTCTGGAATCCAACTGCCTTTAGCTCAGGCATGCAGGCAGGAGGGTGTGCTTAGCTTAGAAAACACCTGCTCCCCACCTGAAGACTCCAGGAATGTATGACATTATTTGCCTAGGCCTGGAAACCAGGAAGTAACTGAAGAAATGTAGCAAACTTTTAAATTAAGTACAGTAAATATGATATATTTTTCTATCTATTTACTAATGCTAGCCGCATATGAATTAATAATAGTCAATGTTGATTGAGAGAGTGGAATTCTACTTTAAATAAGACAGCACCCAGTTAAGATATATAATACTAATGCAAATTATGAAATATCTAAAGTCATTTTTTCAAATAATATATAATTATAATATAGTTATAATAATAATTATAATGGACCTTGTACCCAGGACAGGTCTTAAATAGTTTAAAAGAGCTTCACTACTCCCGACTAGCCATATAAAGCCCATTACATTCTTAAAACCACTACCTGTGGAAGTTTACCTCTTCCCTAGTTTTCCTCATGCTTAGTTTTCATCATCCCTAATTGTCAGCTTGAAAAGCTGACTTACAGAGCTCATGAGTGTGTACCACAGCTAAGTCAGATTAGGAATGGTGGGGGCACTAAATAGTTGCCTGGCCCATGAAAGAAACCCATCCTTGATCATCTCAGTACAACAGAAGCCTCTCACTTTCTGCTGTGCGTCCCCATCCAAGTGCAACACATAGAAAACCTGCTGGAAAACATTCATCTGGGCTCGGCAAGCAGGCTGGCTGGATTTTAGCACCTGCGAATACAGAAAGAGTGAGGACATTGGAACTCATGTGCAGATATATCATCAACAGGCTCCCCAAAAAATTAAACTTGCTGGTTAGTTATACAAACAAAGAATATTTCAGTATTAAATACACTGGCTCTTTGGGCAAAACCTGTTTTGTTTGGTTATGTATTAAAGAATAAATAAATGCAGCATAAATACTAAAAGTATAAGTAACTAAAGACTGTCCCTATATTATCTTCTATGAATCTCTTGAAGACCAGAACTCAAACTGATAGGATATGTACTGTAATGCAGTCAGGCTTTGTAGCATCGCATGATTTAAAGCTGAATTACAGGCACAAAAACCTTAATTGAAATATATCCCTCAATAGCCACAATGGATGTAAATCCATTTTGTGTGCATCAGATGCCTTTGGAAACCTAGACAGTACTTTATGCAAACCTAGATATTACTGTGAAAAAGTATTGCCGACATCATCACTGTTCGGTGCATCGCCTGTGCAGATAGCAGAGCTGTAGGAGGGTCACAGCAGGTCCACCCACTATAGCCTGTCTGTGAAAACGTCAGGGGAGAGTGGATACAAGAACTACAGGGGAGAATGGATACAAGAACTACAGGGGAGAGTGGATACAAGAACTACAGGGGAGAGTGGATACAAAAACTACAGGGGAGAGTGGATACAAGAACTACAGGGGAGAGTGGATACAAGAACTACAGGGGAGAGTGGATACAAGAACTGCAGGGGAGAGTGGATACAAGAACTGCAGGGGAGAGTGGATACAAGAACTACAGGGGAGAGTGGATACAAAAACTGCAGGGGAGAGTGGATACAAGAACTACAGGGGAGAGTGGATACAAGAACTACAGGGGAGAGTGGATACAAGAACTACAGGGGAGAGTGGATACAAAAACTACAGGGGAGAGTGGATACAAGAACTACAGGGGAGAATGGATACAAGAACTACAGGGGAGAGTGGATACAAGAACTACAGGGGAGAGTGGATACAAGAACTACAGGGGAGAGTGGATACAAGAACTACAGGGGAGAGTGGATACAAGAACTACAGGGGAGAGTGGATACAAGAACTACAGGGGAGAATGGATACAAGAACTACAGGGGAGAATGGATACAAGAACTACAGGGGAGAGTGGATACAAGAACTACAGGGGAGAGTGGATACAAGAACTACAGGGGAGAGTGGATACAAGAACTACAGGGGAGAGTGGATACAAGAACTACAGGGGAGAGTGGATACAAGAACTACAGGGGAGAGTGGATACAAGAACTACAGGGGAGAGTGGATACAAGAACTACAAGAAGAAGAACTACACATAAGACACCAAGATTCTAGTAAGAATATACCCGCTTTGTGTATTTAGACAATATTTGATTAGCTCAGCTTTAGGGCTGGAAGACGGCTTAAAAAAAAAAAAAGGAGAACATGAATGACCAAATTGTCCTTTAATTGATGCATAGGCTTGTGGGGTCGAGTTGGCCAAGGGAGCAGAACTCTTGCAGCCATTCTTTACAGTATAGTCACCCATCAGATGGGTGAGTAGCATTATCACAGTTTTGGTGAAAGGGGAAGTGTTGAGCTGTACACATTGGAGGCAGCCACAGTTATACCAGCAAGGTAGCTAAAATATATGGTGTGTAACATTGAAATCCTGAGATTATGATTTGTACCTTGAACTACCCTTTACTTAAGTACTAGTAACAAAGCCTGAGCTATTTTTCTTATATATTTCTAACATACATTGTGATAAGAACATCTTGAGATCATCTTTGAGAAACATTTCTTACCAAATACAATGCGCCCTTCCAATTCCAAAATAGCGATATCATAGTTGATTGGCTGGCTAGCAAGAAATTTGGGGTGCAGAATCACTCTGAGTATAGAGAAAACCATCTCAGAACTTTCTTTGACCATGAGATCATGGTCCCCAATACACACCTTAAAATTAGTTGTAAAGTTCCTGTGAAGACAAAGAAATCACCCAGACAAGATATGGGAACTAAAGAACAGGACAGAACAGAACAAATGTTAAAAAAAAAAAAGTTGTGATTAAAATAAGTACAGGTTAACCACTTGCCTACCGGGCACTTATACCCCCTTCTTTACCAGGCCAATTTTCAACTTTCAGCGCTGTCGCACTTTGACAATTTTTTTCTCACAAATAGAGCTTTCTTTGGTGGTATTTAATCGCTGCTGTGCACTTTACTTTTTGCGCTATAGACAAAAAAAGTGCAAAAAATATTTTTAAAAAAGTTTATTTATTTTGTGCGTTGATGAGGCAGCACTGATGAGCACTAATAGGTGGCACTGATAGGCAGCACTGATGGGCACTGATAGGCAGCACTGAAGGGCACTGATAGGCAGCACAAATGAGGTGTCATGGATAGGCGGCACTGATAGGTGGCACTGACTGCCATCACTGCTGGGCACTGACTGGCGGCACTGCTAGGCATTGACTAGCGCAACTGCTGGGCACTGACTGGCACAACCGCTGGGCACTGACTGGTGGCACTGACTGGTGGCACTGACTGGCAGCACTGCTGGGCTGCACTGGTCGGCACAGGTGGGTGGCACTGCTGGGCACAGGTAGGTGGCACTGCTGGGCACAGGTAGGTGGCACTGCTGGGTGGCACAGGTGGGCGCAATGCTGGGCACAGGTGGGCGCAATGCTGGGCACAGGTGGGCGCACTGCTGGGCACAGGTGGGCAGAACTGGTGGGTGGCACTGCTGGGCACCGATCATCAGGGCACTGATCATCAGTGCCCTGATGATCAGTGCCGATCCCTGCTCTGACAACTGCCGTTTCTCGGTAGTACTTTCCTCGCGCTCTGACAGCGTAAGGAAAGTGCAGCCGAGAACCGGCAATTGGTCACAAAAAGGTCAATAATTCAACTGGTCTAGATCTAAGATATTGAGATCATGTTCCTGGTAGGTGGCCACATTACTTCCCCCCTCCTCCCCCACACACCTCCCACCGCCCTATAAGGCCTCATCCACACTGGACGTTATAAATAGCCAGTAGTGTTAGCTGTAAAATGCTGCGTTACAAATGTGAGTTTTGTTGCTTTTTTTTAGCATTTTGTATTAGCGTTTTTCAGCATTTGCTAACAAAACTGTGTTTCCACAAATGCTTGATATTCAAAAACGCTCATAAATCCCAGATAGCCATGTTTTTCAGCATTAGAGTATTTTTACAGCTGAAACACTCCTCTTCAAACACAGTAGTTCTCAGGGGGTTTTCCAGCCTGACAATGCCCCTGCCATAAAACACTGACAAAAGTCTATGTGTGCATGGACACATAGGACAACATGCTGGGTAGTTTACCACCTGTAGAAAAAAACCACCTGACACCCAAAAGAGCAGCTCCAAAAATGCCCAGTGTGTATGAGGCCTTACACAGTTGTGATTATAAGTTTACACATCCCAGGCAGAGCTTGTACAATGGTGGCCATTTTTCTTGCACCAATGTCACATAAAAGCCCACTTATGGTACCCCTAACAGCACCAAGAGAAGCATTAAAAATTGTGGAACAAACTTATTTGGCGCAACAAAATGCTTGGATATGTTATGTTTGGATAGGAGTCAACAAGGCATATGAAGAAAAGCACACCATCCCTACAATGAAGTATTAAGGTGGATTCTTGCTGCACTGGGGCAGTGTGAGATACAGCAGAACAGGGAATTTAGTCCAAAACTGATGGCAAGACGAATGCATATTCAGAAAATGTTGGAGAAAATCTTTTGTTTTTCAGCCCCCTGTATGTGGAGCACACTTGGACTTTCCAGGATGACAATAATCCAATAAATGAAACCAAGTCAGCCCTTCAGTGATTGCATTAGAAAAAAAGATGAAGGTTCTGAAATGACCATCACAATCTCATGACCTCAATATTATTTAGCCCCTTTAGAGAGATCTCAAACATGTCGTTTATGCTGGACAGTCAAAAGATTTACAAGACCTAGAGGCTTTTTACCAACCAAAACTGCCAGTTTTACAAAATGACAAATAAAGAGACTCAACCGCTATTTCAAAAGATTGCAAGCTATCACTGATGCTAAAGCAGGCAATATATGGTAATAAGAACTAAGGGTATGCAAACTTTTGAACATGATCATTTTATTTTTTTCTTTGATTGTGCTATTCTGTGATGCTCAATTGTTTAAGATGAATCACATTAAAAATAAAGTAAATGTGTATGGTGTGATCACTCACATTTTCTTTAAAAAAAATGGTCCACTTCCTACAAATTCTTAATGCGCATAAATGTCTAACAAAGTACATAATTTTAGAACTTTTTACACATTAACTTGTTCATTTGGGTGTTTTACGATTAATAGGATTTTGTACTTGTAGTATATGATGTTAAGATGCTAGCTATAGGTCATTTGAATTGTTAACCTAGATGGATAATTAAGATAGGGAATACATGTAGTTGGATTGATAGTGCCACTCCCTACAGGCTCCAGAAGAAGTCCAGATTGGAAAAAAATGCGTAGCGCTTGGAAGCAATGTAATGTTTTTACACTGGTTGAGGCACAGAGACGTAGCACTCTGGGTGTGTGTCTTGAGGCACATGGGGTTTATGTTGATGCTTTCTCACAGAAAAGGAATACAGTGAGGAACAGAAGTATTTGAACACCCTGCGATTTTGCAAGTTCTCCCACTTAGAAATCATGGAGGGGTCTGAAATTCACATTGTATGTGCATTCCTACTCTGAGAGACAGAATTTTTTAAAAAAATTCAGGAAATCACATTGTATGATTTTTAAAGAATTTATTTGTCTTGCACTGCTGAACATAAGTATTTGAACACCTGAGAAAATCAGTGTTAGTGGTTACAGGAGAAATACATTCATATTTTTCTCCTGTAACCACTGAAGAGTCAACCTGGCCTTTTGGTTAGGGTCATTATCATGCTGGAAAGTCCAAGAACATCCCATGAGAAGCTTTCATGCAGAAAAATGCAAACTGTCTGCCAATATTTTCTGGTAACATGCCACATTCATCTTGCCATCAATTTTCACAAGATTCCACCATGCTACACATGTGCAGCTCAGTGTACACATAAAAGAGATTTGGGAGCAGAAACCTTTCAATTTTTTGTAAACAAGTTTACTTCTGCTTAAAGGAAAGTAAAATTAAAGTTTGGAATTGTATCTCCAAAAGGATCTAAATGGTCTGTTTTAGTAGCATGTTTATCTATATTGGAGAACCCATGTTTTAATATAAGACCTTTCTTTCGATAGGGGGCCATCAAATAAAGTGAGTTTTCTAACCTCGAAAAAAAAAAAAAGAAAAGAAATGAAGATTAAAAGGCTGTGTAGATGGGTTTTTGTTTGCTTCTGTTGGGATATGCATTCCCATACAAGCCTATGACAATGCAAAGCAGGTCAAATGCAGGACAGACAGAAGTCAACTGCAGGTCAAATGTCTATGTATTCTGAATGATCTCAGAAGTGTTTCACACTGATGCCATTAACACAAGCCTGTCAACACAAGCTACAATAATACTCATCAGTCTCACTGCTGGTAACTCCAATCTTCACTCTCTTGCAGAGCTACACCAATTCAGGTACCTTCAGCACCTGCAACGTCTGGGTGTGTGGAATGCCTTCACACTTACTGTGAATAATGGACCCAGCACCTGGATGCTACATCACTGCGTTGCTGCAATTCCCCACCTCCCTACAGGTCCAGGGCTTCGGTGAAATTCCAGTGAGCTTGGGAAACGTGGTGGTAGGGGGGGGCGGTGGATTTGGGAGGCAGGCACCGCCTTCACTGCCATGCAGAGATGAACAATTTAAGGTGTTTGGGTGGTCAACGGAACTCTCACTGCTTTCCATTCTGAGAACGTTTTTAGGTGTCCTTGGAAATCTTACATGGTGAGCAAATTCTCACTGCACTCCAATTTGAGAATGGTTTTGGATGGCAGGGGGCCCACCTGAATTTTGTGGGAGCCCAGGACATCAAAGCATGTGGGGGGTTGGTGTTCAAAAGGGTGTTTCTTACCTTTACTGTCACATAGAAATGATAGGGCAGTACTAAATACACATGCAACAATCTTAATCACATAAGTACAAAGAGGATATATAGTCTTACTTGTCAGTTATGCAGTGAGCAGCTGTAATGACATGCTTGTCGCTAACAATGGTTCCCCCGCAAACATGTTGTGATTTTCGTTTTATAGATACCTGAGCAAGATAAATTGTAATAAAAAAAAAACTTAAACATACTTTTAATTCATAGACACCATTCATAACTTTTTATATAGTACATAGGTTCAAAATAGACATGTCAATGTTGCTCAAACAAAATAAAGAACAAAGCAAAAAACACACAAAAAAAGATTGTGCAACTTTAATATCCTCTTCCTTTAGCTGAGCCAGAAAACGAAAAAAAAAAACAACAATATTAACTACCTGGGTGCCATGTTCAAACTTTACAGGTACAGTGGCTGTTTTCTCCAATGCCTTTTTAACCACTTTCCATCCCTTCGCCATTTATAAGCGATAGCAAGTTGAATTGGTTTTACTGGGATTATGACTGGCATTGTTTTCTTTGGAGCCTCTCTTGTTAGTAAAAGTAATCCGAGCGGCTATACAGTTGCTGGATTACTTTTACTGGTGGTGGAAGGGGGCTCCCCCACCGCATTCTCCTTTACCGGGCATTCCCGTCTGATCAGGGAGCCTGGTAAGGATGCAGCCGGTAGCATCTGATTCCTGGAACACAGTGAGATGAACTGATGTTGTTCCTCCCACTGTGTGACGTCAGAAATCGGAAGCAACAAGGATTTAATCACTTCCGGATTCAATCTCATGCAAACAAGCCATTACTGGTTTGTGAAAGCATGAAAACATCTGATCAAACCAATCCTAAGTTTGATCTGATGTTTTTGAGGCCAGAGGAGAGCTATGGGGATTCATAGACCCCAGATCTCTCCATAAAAGGACCTGTCATGGCCCATGCTATCACAATGATGAGACTGCACCGATATGTGGCACTGATGAGCACTGATAGGCATCACTTATGGGCACTGACAGCTAGCACTGATGGGCACTATTGGTTGCACTGATGAGGCTACAATGATCATCAGGGCACTGATGATCAGTGCCCTGATGATCAGTGTAGACGTCCCCCTGAGAAATGCCGCTTTCCGGCTCTCCTCTCCTCATGCGCTGTCAATGCGATAACCAGCATTTCCTATTTGCACGGTGATCAGCTGTGAATGGATACAGCTGATCACATGGTAAAAAGGTGGTCCTTTACCTGGACACAGCAATCACAGATCACACATGGTGTGCACCCCAGCGGATGCGCGGGGAGTGTGATTCTGTGAGGACGGCAATGGATGCCCTCCCAGAACAAGCAAACTGCGCTGTAGCCATATTTTGGCTATAGCGTGGTCAGGAACTGTGTACCATAGTTGGTCTGCATTCCACAGGCATGGGCAATTTTACAACATTACATGTTTGGTATCTATTTTATCATCTCATATTTTATATTTTACAAAAAAAATGGCTTTTAAAATTACGCCTATGGAGATTTTTAGGCCCCCAATGGCATAGACAATTTTAAAGCATGACATGTTTGGTATCTATTTACTGAGCATAACATCATCTTTTATATTTTACCAAACAATTGGGTATTATATTGTGTTGTGTTTTTGCAGTGTTAAAATTCATTAAAGTATCTTTTTTCCAGAAAAATTGCATTTGAAAAACGGCTGAGCAAATTTTGTGTGACATAAAAATATGCAACATGCACCATTTTATTCTCTAGCCTCTGCTTAAAAAATATATAATGTTTAGGGGTACCAAGTAGTAATTTAGCAAAAAAATAATGATTTTTACAGGTAGGAGAAGAATGTCAGAGTTGGCTTGGACTGGAAGTGGTTAAAATGGCAATGGACTCAAAGGCTCCTACAAGTCCTGTCAGTAACAGCTGGGGTCCAGCACTACATCCAAGAGCTAAATCAATCAGTTGTGATAACACAGCACTTCCTGTTAGCATGAAGGCTTGGGCAGAACTGTTGATGTTCTGTCCTGACTTTCCCTGTAGCAGTAGATCAACACTAATATTACTTATTGCTTATTGCAAGCAGCAAAAGTTCACTATTAGCAGTAATGTGGGGGCTGGATCAGGTCTTCACTAGCCAGATCCTCCATGAATGAAGTGCAATATACTGTATATATATATATATATATATATATATATATACACAGTGAAGAACAGAAGTATTTGAACACCCTGCGATTTTGCAAGTTCTCCCACTTAGAAATCACCGAGGGGTCTGAAATTCACATTGTAGGTGCATTCCCACGTTGAGAGACAGAATTAAAAAAAAAAAAAAAAAAATCAGGAAATCACATTGTATGATTTTTAAAGAATTTATTTGTCTTGCACTGCTGAACATAAGTATTTGAACACCTAAGAAACAGCAAGAATTTTAGCTCTCAAAGACCTGTTACTGTGCCTTTAAAAAGTCCACCTCTACTCCACTCATTAATCTAACGTAGTAGCACCTGTCTGAGCTCTTTAAAGACACCTGTCCACCCCACAGTCAGTCAGACACTAACTACTACCATGGGCAAGATCAAAGACCTGTCAAAAGACACCAGAGACAAAATTGTGGACCTCCACAAGGCTGGAAAGGGCTACGGGGCAATTACCAAGCAGCTTGGTGAAAATAGATAAACTGTTGAAGCAACTGTTAGAAAATGGAAGAGGCTAAAGACGACTGTCAGTCTCCCTCGGACTGGGGCTCCATGCAAGATCTCACCTCGTGGGGTATCACTGATAAGAAAGGTGAGGAATCAGCCCAGAACTACAAGGGAGGAGCTGGTCAATGACATGAAGAGAGCTGGGACCACAGTTTCAAAGGTCACTGTCAGTAGAACACTACGCCGTCATGGTTTCAAATCATGCATTGCACGGAAGTTTCCCCTGCTCAAATCATCACATGTCCAGGCCCATCTGAAGTTTGCCAATGACCATCTGGATGATCCAGAGGAGGCATGGGAGAAAGTCATGTGGTCAGATGAGACCAAAATAGAACTTTTTCGTCTAAACTTCACTCGTCGTGTTTGGAGGAAAGAGAAGGATGAGTTGCATCCCAAGAACACCATCCCTACTGTGAAGCATGGGGGTGGTAACATCATGCTTTGGAGGTGCTTTTCTGTGAAGGGGACAGGCCGACTGCACTGTATTAAGGAGAGGATGAATGGGGCCATTTATTGTGAGGTTTTGAGCAACAGCCTCCTTCCTTCAGTCAGAGCATTGAAGATGGGTCGTGGCTGGGTCTCCCAACATGACAACGACCCGAAGCACATAGCCAGGATAACCAAGGAGTGGCTCCGTAAGAAGCATGTCAAGGTTCTGGAGTGGCCTAGCCAGTCTCCAGACCTAAATCCAATAGAACATCTTTGGAGGGAGCTGAAACTCCGTGTTTCTCAGCGACAGCCCCGAAGCCTGACAGATCTAGAGGAGATCTGTGTGCAGGAGTGGGCCAAAATCCCTATTGCAGTGTGTGCAAACCTGGTGAAGAACTACAGGAAACGTTTGACCTCTGTAATTGCAAACAAAAGCTTCTGTACCAAATATTAACACTGATTTTCTCAGGTGTTCAAATACTTATGTTCAGCAGTGCAAGACAAATAAATTCTTTAAAAATCATACAATGTGATTTCCTGAATTTTTTTTTAAATTCTGTCTCTCAGAGTGGGAATGCACCTACAATGTGAATTTCAGACCCCTCCATGATTTCTAAGTGGGAGAACTTGCACAATTGCAGGGTGTTCAAATACTTCTGTTCCTCACTGTGTGTGTATATATATATATATATATATATATATATATATATATATAAAATATATATATATGGGGTTGTGTAAATTGCATAATGACAGTAAAATGCACTTTTTCTTCTGTTTTTTTTTTTACAATTTATTCTCATTTAAAATCAAATATATAAAAGTACATGTATCCAAAGTCTGTTGCCAATTAAAGCCTTGTATAGCCTGAAAAAAATTACAAAAAACTGTATAATATGTTAGAGTAGACTAGAAATGCTGAAAGGCATCATGTGAGGAACCAACAAATTGTCTGAACCATAAGACACTGAGATTCGAGGGGATCTAGGGATGAAAAAGCCAGAGGTTTGTTGGTTAAAAACACCTGTGCTTAGAGAATATGAAGGCTACCATTGCTGAACCCTCCAGAAAATTCCAGTTGTGCTGCTATCATGGTGACCTATTGTTTCTGAAGCACTGCCCTGAAACAAATATGCAAGAAGCAGGCATTTTGAACAGTAGTGTATCCAGTAATTAAGTTACTGGCATTCAGTCATTTAAATATGTGTTACAAAGTTATAAAGTCAGGCTTTGGCTGTGTGCAGGCATGTACAGTCTACAGTACCCACTGCAGGTGGCGCTCTTCCATAACAATGCAGCTGGAAGAGGAAGTCAAGTGAATCTGGGGTTCTCTATGGTTTCCTCGGTCCCTTGGTGCAGCGATCTGGTTGGTTACGCTGGATCCAGGTAACCCTGACAGCCATCTTGGGTCATGCAAAATGTTTCTAAGTCTCTGCCTCGGGGTTTTGGCAATCATTTTGCAACTGGCTAGTGCAAGGACAGTACAGCCATCTGGCAGGGACAGCACTAGCGGTAGGGAGAGGTTTCAGAGGAGTAGGGAAAGCATAGGACCTACAGTACGTCTGCATCTTCAGGAAGCTCCTCCTCTGTACAGGTGAGCCTCCCCGCCATGTCTGTTGTACTATTTTGAAGTTTTGCAATACATCATTTTCTGCAATCTGGGATTCTGTGTACTTTCTGCCACTACACCATGCTGCACCTAGCCAACATGTGCCTTTCAAGAAGAGGAACATCTCTGAATTTTGTGTTGAGGTGTTCTAGCTATAAAAATCAGGTAGTTTCAAATCCAAGAATTAGGGATGCACTGATGCTGATACTGAGTATTTTCACAAGTACTCGTAAAAATGCTCACAATACTGGAAACCGATACTTTCCAGTGCGATTTGCGTCAATAAAAATTGCACTACAAAGATTAGCATGCAATTTGAACAGGAATGCGATTCCTGTCCAAATCACATGCAGTTTTCCCACTGCTCCTGTGTGAACCCAGGCTTGTCATATCCTGAGTTCACACAGGAGCAGTGCAGGAAACCTCTCTGCAGGGATCCCATGCTGAGCGGAGAGTAGGTGCGTGGGGATGTATACTATGGAGGTAGATGCTCAATATTCTCAGCGAGAGGAGAGGAGAGAGAGCGAAGGGGATTTCAAATCCCGCCGCTTTCTCTCTTCTCCTTGCAGGGATGACAGTTCGGGCAAGAGGGCGTTTGACTGGTCAGCAACATCACATGGAAAGTGCTGACCAATCAGATGCTGTCTAGCCCATACTGTCATTGTTGCAAGGAGAGGACAGAAAGCTGCGGGGATTTCAAATCCCCTGACCTGTCCTTGCAGCATGACAGTACGGACTGGACATGGACCAACCTTACTCGAAAGCTTTGCCAAACCTACTCCAAAACAAAGTATAACTAAAGGCAAAAATGTATTTTTTAGTTTTAGATAGAGTTTAGAGGGATTAGAACACTCGGTGTCCCTATTAGGGAGATTCACTCATTATTCATTATGACAGATATATCTCATCACTGGTTTCTGCAAAAGATTTATAGAGCTGGCATGATTTAACTCCCTGGAGCCAACCCAAGGCTAAAATATTACATAAACCCAAGACTAATAGAACATGAACTCACCATCCAGGGGTAATCATTTTCCTTTGCTGTTGACCCACCAACAATTCTCGAGAGAAGTCTGTAGTCATTCACTGAAAACCGCTCTCCGCACCTGGCAACTAAATTGACATTTGATGGAGGTTTACAGAGTATCTAAGAAAAAAAGCCAATCCATCTCCTGCCTTGGCTGCCTACTGAAAATGATACCATTTAGAACAAAGTTTAGACATTTCTGCAAAGTACTGTACTGCCTCCAAAAGGCCGACCTATACTTAAATGCTAAAGTTTATCTAACACGAATGCATTAGCATAGTGTTATGTGACAAAGAATATAAGTAAGAATGCACCGTTAGCATATAATTCCCAATTACAAGCACTTTGGCACACATGGCAGAACCTACACAACCTCTGTTCTTTTAGCCTTACAGGAGGAAATCAGGAATAACAGGTCCAAACAATAAAATGTAGTAACACCATCTCCCAACAGCCTGATCCTCTCTACATAAACATGTTATACTCTCTGTAGACTTCTCTGCTTGCTTGCCTGTCTTTCTCTACTACAAATATGTACTTACGTCTGTTATTACTGTAATAGTTATGTCCTCCTCCGATTGTAAAGGTTGCTTTCAAAATTAAAAAAACTGTACACAGAAATGTTCCAGTTGTTCCCATGTTGTCCCATCTAACTAAACAGGAACAAGCTGGCAGCAGGTTTATAAGAGCACCTTGGGCCTTGTGGGAGATCCTAGTTTGATGAATTAGTCTGGTTGATCATTGACATTACTCTAGTGAAGCCAACCATTGTATCTTTGTACCAACTCGGCCTTGTATTTCTATTGCAATTTATTTTTAATTAGGAAAAGTGTTCAAGCATAAGTTAAAAAAAAGATAAAGCTATAAAATAATTCTTGATGAGACAAACAAGGCTGGAACAAAGACTTGATAGGAGTTATTTCTTAAGGGGACAGGTTCTTTTTAAAAGAGTAAGGGGTGTGTTATTAATATGTCATAAGAAAGTTTGTATGTCAGGTCAATAAAAGAATAGTTGAGCAAGTGATACAATGTAGCATGCTGTCAGTAATTCTCTATTGACATGCAATTTTGGTTACAATTAAAGGTCTAAGATACCCACACATAGGTAGACCAAGAGTCATATCTAAATACAAGTTTTACACAAAATCTTTGAATGTGTCTGTGGGACTTGGTGCCCATTTTGCCAAAAGAACCTTTGTGAGGTCAAATAACATTTAGTGCAATATTACATGAATCCACTGTGAATAACAAAAAGTCTTGTGTTCACTTAAATATATAAATTCTGTGTTTCTTAATACACCTTCTGTATGAATTCACTTTAAATGCGTGCACCCCCACAGGTTGTGCTCTCACCTCAAGTATATGACCAAACCATTAAGTGAGGTCATATAAAGCCTGTGTCCCTTTAATTGGACCAAATATGGATGTGATGGTGTCCTGCTGAGTGGCCAGTGGCGTAATGCATAGGGGAGGGGTTTTGAGATCACGACACTTGATGATTGCATACTGACACCAGCTGGTTACACACAGGATTTCAATGCTGCCATATTCAGGAGGCAATACTTATTGCACAAAGAGCTTTCTGTACATTGATCATGTGTGTGTACTACTTTTTATCAATAAATGGTTGTTTAAGGATAAAGTGCTAGGATCTGGTTACTCTTTTAACATATCCACCATGGGAGGAGAGCCAATTGATGAATAAAAGGGATCCCACTCAGCAGGACACCATCCCATCCATATTTGGTCCAATTAAAAGGGACACAGGCTTTATATGACCTCACTTAACGGTTTGTCATATACCTGAGGTGAAAACACAACTGGTGGGGGTGCACGCATTTAAAGTGTATTCATACAGAAGGTGTATTAAGAAGCACAGAATATATATATTTAAGTGAACACAAGACTTTTTGAAGAATTATATATGGACATTTTTGTTATTCAGTGGATTCATGTAATATTGCACTAAATGTTATTTGGGCACGTATATATGTATATATGATTTTCAATATATTGATAACAGTGGAGCGCGGCACAATTTGGTATTTATAATTAATTAAACACATTTGCATGAGTATGTGTTAGGTGCAGGCGATCTACTAATTTGCAATTTTCTGTTTGGCACACAGTAAGCGGTATAGCAGCTCACAAGTTTTGATTATAACCTTTTTTGAGGTCAGATACAGATGTTGGATGAGAAGACCTGGTTCATAATCGGCATTCCAATATATTCCAAAGGTGTTCAGTAGGGTTGAGGTCAGGGCTCTGTGCAGGTCCCTCAAGATACTTCACACCAAACTCATCAAACCATATCTTTATCAGGCTGGCTTTGTGCACAGAAGCACTGTCATGCTGTCCCCTAATTAAGATTATGTGAACTGTCACTGCATGTCTGCATACTTTTCTTTGTTGTTTGTATGGTGCAGCTGTGTGTTTAAACTAAAAACCTAATAAAAACTATCTTATATAAAAAATGTTGAATATTTTGATTGAATATTTATTGGGAGTAACTGAGACTGCCTCAAAATACCTTTGTACTCAATAGTCTGATTGCAAACTACTCTTTTACATGTCATCTTTGCATTTGGTTATGTACTTCCATGTCAACTGTTATCAGTGGGGTGAAATATAGCATGCAGCATATGCATCACAGATGGGGGGGGACAGTCACAGATGGGGTGCTGCTTTTGTGTGAGTGCTGCATTGATGGAGTGCTAAGACGCAGTTAAACACAGCAGTCTAATCATGCCTTCCCTGCTTTTCACAGGTAAATGCTGCTATCTGCTTCTCCACTCTAAACTACAACAATGAACAGACTCCTGTTAATTTCAGAACAAATAGTGTAAATATATTTTTCTCTGTTGATTAGTTCTCACCTCCAGTTGCACCCTTTTTTGAGACTGTAGCCTGTGTCTGGTCTGTGTTTGAGAAACATCCCCCCCCTATTCATGTGATCCTTATCAGTTCCTAATTGGGGCGGAGAAGAGTGCTCATTTGACTATCTCTCTATAAATTTAGATCAGCTCATGGGGGGATAGTCATAGATGGGGTGCTGCTTTTGCGTGAGTGCTGCGCTGATGGAGTGCTAAGACGCAGTTAAACACAGCAGTTTAACTAAAGCAGGATAACTCAGGCAGTAGGAAGATACAACAAGAAACTCTACTGCATGCTGGATGGACTGCAAGCGAACACCCTGGGAAACATCTCTTACAAGTCTGAGTCTTACTCTGTGTACCTTTTAATATGTCCCCTCTACTCCTCCATTTCATATTACTTTCCTGTGTTCCCAAAATCTCACTTCTTTACCCTTCTGCTCCACCACAAAACTTGTACATCTCACCCTCACTGCTACCATCTCCCTACTACTGCTCTCATCACCTCTTGCTGATACTTAACTCTCCTGCTGACCCAAACACCAGGACTGGAAGCCATGTGCACTCGTGTACATCCCACTCCCATGTTACTTTCCTCACCCTTCTTCTTCTCCTAACCTCTGGGGATATCTCCCCAAACCCTGGTCCTCCAGTATTTCACCCCCATACCAGGCATCCTCTTTTTTCCGCGAATAGCTGCAATCCCCTCAATTTAATATCGGTCCCCGTGCTCCCAAAAACCTCACTCCCTTTTTCATGTGCGCTCTGGAATGCCCGCTCTGTCTGTAATAAACTCACCTCTGTCCATGACCTTTTTGTCTCCTGCTCCCTTAACCTACTAGCAATTACAGAAACCTGGCTTCAAGCAGCAGATTCTGCTTCTCCCACAGCACTTTCCTATGGAGGCCTCCTCTGGACCCACTCACCCAGACTTAGTGGTCGGAAAGATGGTGGAGTTGCTTTGCTTCTATCCCCACTGAGCACCTTTCAAGTCCTCCCTAACCCTCCCTCTCTATTCTTCTCTTCTTTCGAGACTCACTGCATCCAGCTGTTTTCTCCCATTTCTCTGAGGATTGCAGTGATCTATCAGCCTCCTGGATCGGTGTCCCGCTTTCTTCATGATTTCTCCGCCTGGCTACCCTACTTTCTCTCCTCTGAACTACCCACTATCATTCTCGGAGAATTTAACATCCCTATCAATGTCAACAAGCCGGCTACATCCCAACTCTTCAACCTAACCTCATCTTTTGCCTTAGCACAATGTATACAGTCCTCCACTCACTCTGATGGGAATACATTAGACCTTGTTTTTTCCCGTCTTTGCACTCCCTACAACCTCACAAACACCCCCTTTCCTCTCTCTGATCACAATCTCATCACCTTCACAGTGTCCTAGTCTTCAAACACCTAACCCTCCAAGCAGCAAACAATTACCCGCAGAAACCTTCACAACTTGAACCCTGCTCCTTTCCACTCTGCAACTGACCAACTCTATGACAGAATCTCTCCCCTGATCTGCCCTGACCTGGCCACTGCTGTCTACAACAGTTCGCTTTCATCCACATTAGACTCACTTGCTCCTCTAACACGAAGCATCAGGCCACGATCATTACAACCTTGGCAGACTGACGACACCAGAAATCTTAAACGACAGTCGTGTGCTGGAGCGATTGTGGAGTAAAACCAAATCTCAACAAGCATTCACCCTATATAAATCTGCTCTCTTAACATACAAGTCCTCCCTTCATGCTGCCAAACAAGCCTACTTTGTCACTCTTATTAATACCTTGTCATCCAGTCCTCGTCATCTCTTCTCTACTTTTAACTCTCTACTTTCTCCACCTCCACCCCCACCCAGTACTTCACTCACTGCTCCCGAGATTGCAAATCATTTCAAAAACAACACTGACGCAATTCGTAGGGGCATCACCACTGTACAGACATCCATCCCACTTAGCATACCTTATACTAAATCTCCCTCAACACTTTCCTCTTTTGACCTTGCCACTACCAAAGAGGTCACTAAGGTTTTCTCAGAAGCCCGTCTCACTACCTGCCCCCTGTCCCCTCACAACTATTACGGTCACCCTCTACTTCCATCCTATGCTCCCTCACTCACATCTTCAATCTTTCCCTCTCTACTGGTGCCTTCCCCTCCCCTATAAAGCATGCGCACATCACTCCCATACTTAAAAAGCCCTCCCTGGACCCCACCAACCTGAACAACTTAAGACCCATCTCCCTGCTGCCATTTACCTCTAAACTCCTAGAATGCATAGTCTACAATTGCCTGAGCTCCCACCTCACCGACAACAACCTTCTTGACCCTTTACAGTCTGGCTTTAGCTCACTACACTCCACTGAAACTGCCCTACTAAAACTCACTAATGATCTACTAACTGCTAAAACCAATGGCCACTACTCCGTACTCTTACAACTTGACCTCTCTGCGGCTTTTGATATGGTTGACCATCCCCTCCCTCCTCAAAAATCTCCACTCTCTTGGCCTCAGAGACTCTGCTCTCTCCTGGTTCTCCTCCTACCTATCGCAGCGCTCCTTCAGTGTTACCTATAACGCTGCCTCCTCCTCCTCACTCCTTCTTTCTGTAGGGGTCCCTTAAGGTTCTGTCCTTGGACCCCTTCTCTTCCCCAGCTACACCTTCTCCCTTGGTAACTTGATAAACTCCCATGGCTTTAAGTACCATCTCTATGCTGATGACACACAAATCTATCTTTCTACCCCTCACCTTACCCCTTTAGTCTCCTTTCACATCACTAACCTACTATGTGACATATTGGCTTGGATGTCACTCCACTTCCTCAAACTCAATCTTTCCAAAACGGAGCTCTTATTCCCCCCAGCCTGTGCCCCCTCCCCTGACTTCTCCATCAAGATTAATAACACAATCATCAGTCCCTCCCCTCATGCCAGGGTACTAGGTGTAATCCTGGACTCCCATCTGTCCTTTCAGCTCCAAATCCAATCACTGTCCAAATCTTGTAGATTTCTCCGCAACATCTCCTCCACAACATCTCCAAGATACGCCCATTCCTAACCTCGGAGACCACTAAGCAACTTATACACTCCCTTGTTATATCTCGCCTTGACTATTGTTACTCCCTCCTCATTGGCCTACCTCATCGCAGGTTATCCCCTCTTCAGTCTATCATGAATGCTGCTGCCAGAATCATCCACCTTACTAACCGTTCTGTATCTGCCACCCCTCTCTGCCAATCCCTCCACTGGCTTCCCGTTGCCCAATGAATACAATTCAAAACACTAACAATAACGTATAAAGCCATTTATAACTCTGCTCCAAATTACATCACTGATCTTGGCTCTAAATATCACCCAAACCGTACTCTCCGCTCCTCGCAAGACCTCCTACTCTCTAGCTCCCTTGTCTCCTCCTCCCATGCTTGTCTCCAGGACTTCTCTAGAGCTTCCCCCTTGCTCTGGAACTCTCTACCCCAATTTATCAGACTATCGCCTACTCTGCTCACTTTTAGGCGATCTCTGAAAACCTATCTCTGCAAGGAAGCCTATCCGGCCCTCAGCTAATACTGGAATCTTCTACTCTTCCAACCAGTCCATCCCCCACAGTTTCTACCTTTTGTACCACTAGCCCCTCCCTCCTAGATTGTAAGCTCCAAGGAGCAGGGCCCTCCTTTTCCTCTTGTATTGAACTGTATACTGTATTGTCTCCCATTATATTGTAAAGCGTTGAGCAAACTGTTGGTGCTATATAAATCCTCTATAATAATAATAGCATGCAACTTGAAGTTTCACGATACAAAATCCATACCTCCACATAGGGATTGCCAATAAGGACCATCTTAGATTATAGCATCTTAAAATTGAAACTAAAACTAAAAGTTTGAGCGTCAAAAAAATCTTAGAAGGTAATATAAAAATTTACTCACAGTGATTTTCATTGACGATTTAAAGTCAGTTATGTTTATGTGGTAATCCTTGCTCGCTAATTAGATCTTTAGGCCCATAAAGGAGTCATAGAAGAACAAAACTCAAACTTATAGGATACATTGTCCCATCGCTAGAAGAGATGTTGCCCATGGCAGCATTTGATGTATTCAAATGTGATTCAGTGTACCTTAGATCAGATCCTGTTCCTGGGTTTGAAGCACAGCCAGGTAACCTTTTATTTGCTACAGTAATCAAAGTAAATACAAAAAGGAAAATGTCATTTCAGTTGAACAGTGCTTCTGTTAGATATATATCTCCTATACTACTAAAAAGAAATGCACACTGTCTTTCTGATGCTTGCTGCTTTGTTCATAAGCTCCCACCTTAACTCACTGCCCACACTGTAGAACTCCTCTCATGCTCATACTGCCACCCTTGTACTCTCTGCACTTCTTTCCTGCATATATTGCCTGCACACAAACCCACTGCACTCCTCTCCTCCACACACTGCCTCCCCACAATCCCTCTGCACTCCTCTCCTGCACATATTGCCCACTGTTATATTCTCCACACTTCTCTCCTGCATATAGTGCTCACTGTCATACCCTCCAAACAGGGGCAGACTGACAACTCATGGGGCCCCCAGGCAATAGGGGATCATGGGGCCCGTGTCCTTGCCCACACTCAAAGCATGCCCAAAAAAGCCTATAAAAAGGTACCAGGGGCATTTCATGAAACCCCCTACTGACCCCGGGCCCTCGGGCAGTTCCCGAGTGCTCGAATGGTCAGTTTGCCCCTGCCTCTAAACTTTCCTCCTGCAAATACTGTCACCTTCATACCTTTTACATCCCACCCCCTGCACTTTTTTATTCTGTCACAGATCAGCAGTAAAAAGCTGCTGCTGATTTGTCTCTTGTGGTTCCAAAAAGCAGCAGGCAAGCTGTTATTTATAGTCCTGCAGAGCAGCAGGCAATCCAATATCTTATTAGTAGTTCCAAATCTATAACATGCAAACTATTCTGGTTCTTGTAGTCCCACAAACGTGCTGTACCTGCACAGGACTAAGCGCTACAGGTGTCGGCCTGTCTTACCTATTTAATATAATCTGCTACATGGCTAGTTCCTGCCCAACGTGGTTATCTGTGTTATGCTGCAGCCAATTAGAGCAGCATCTCTTGTCTTGTCTCTTGTATTTAAAGTCTGAGTTCATGTAAAAAAAAAAAAATAGTGTCAGCACAAGGGATATTACTTACTTTCAGTGTGATGTATCCCTTGTGCTGCTGTGTCCTGGTTTACCAGAAATTTTTATTCTCCTATTTTAGCAGGGGTCAATAGAATTGAGGGAGCTCCTATATTCATAGAAGCCAGTTGGACAAATGTGGTGCCTGACCCCTGCCCTTCACACCAACTTGTGACACTGTCACTTGCGTAACAATGCCACTCTCAGTTGCGCTCTGCACATAGATTTTCCAGCGCGCTGGACCACAATCGAAGTGGCAGCAGCCCGAGAGTGACTGTCACTGGGTTAATTAATAAACAATTAACGCTTTAACCACTTCGATACAGGGCACTTTTACCCTCGTCCTGCCCAGACCAATTTTCAGCTTTCAGTGCTCTTGCACTTTGAATGACAAGTACTCAGTCATGTACCTCAACAAAACTTATCATTTTTTTCACAGAGATAGAGTTTTCTTTTGGTGGTACTTAACCACCACTGGGTTTTTATGTTATGAATGGCTTTGTACGTCAATGTTAGTAGTTTGAATTTAATGCGTTGGGCAATCGGAAGCCAATGGAGCGAATGACAGAGGGGGTGGCAGATGCGGAGCGGTTGGTAAGGTGGATGAGTCTGGCCGCTGAGTTCAGGATAGACTGAAGCGGAGATAGTCTGTGATGAGGTAGGCCGGTGAGGAGGGAGTTGCAGTAGTCGAGTTGTGAGATAATAAGGGAGTGAATGAGTTGTTTAGTAGTGTCTGGGGTTAGGAACGTACGTATTTTGGAGATGTTGTGGAGGTGGAGCCGGCATGAGTTTGCCAACGATTGGACATGGGGTTGGAAGGACAGATTTGAGTCAAGAGTGACACCTAGGACTTTGGCTTGTGGGGTGGGACTGATGGTGGCGTTGTTGGTCGTGATGGAGAGGGTGGGGGGGGGGGTTATTTCTCACACACGGCATATGCATACTTGCAATTACACCCCAAAACACATTTTGCTACTCCTCCTGAGTATGGCAATACCACATGTGTGAGGCTTTTTCATAGCCTGGCCACATACAGAGGCCCAAGAAACAAGTAGCACCATTAAGCATTCTAGAGGCATAAATTACACTATTAATTTCCTGACTACCTATCACATTTTTAAAGGCCCTGGAGCACCAGGACAATGGAATTATCCACAAAATTACCCCATTTTGAAAAGCAAACACCCCAATGTATATTCTATGAGGCATAATGAGTCTTTTGAATATGTCATTTTTTCTATAGGTTTTTGAAAAATGTGGAAAGAAAATGAAAACTTTTTTTTACACAAAGTTGTTATTTTATAAGATATTTCTAACATATAACATATACATTCCAAGAATTACACCACAAAATACATTCTGCTACTTGTCCTGAATATGATGATGCCACATGTGTGGGACTTTTACACAGCCTGGCCACATACAGAGGCCCAACATTTTTGTAGCACCATCAGGCGTTCTAGGGGCATAAATTACACATTTAATTTTGTGACTATCTATCACAGTTTTGAAGGCCCTGGAGCACCAGGACAATGGAATTACCCACAAAATTACCACATTTTGGAAAGAAAACATCCCAACATATATTCTATGAGCCATAATGAGTCTTTTGAACTTGTCATTTTTTTCCACAAGTTTTTGAAAAATGTGGAAAGAAAATGAAAATTTTTTTTACACAAATTTGTCAATTTATAAAATATTTATAACACATAGCATGTACATACCAAGAATTACAACTCAAAATACATTCTGCTACTTGTCCTCAGTTTGGTGATACCACATGTGAGACTTTTACACAGCCCAGCCACATAGAGAGGCCCGACATCCAAGTAGCACCATCAGGTGTTCTAGGGGTATAAATTACACATATAATTTCCTGACTACCTATCACATTTCTGAAGGCCCTGGAGCACCAGGACAATGGAATTACCCACAAAATGACCCCATTTTGGAAAGCAAACACCACAACGTATATTCGATGAGGCATGAGTATTTTGAATGTATAATTTATTTTCCACAAGTTTTTGAAAAATGTGGAAAGAAGGTGAAAACATTTTTTTTTTTTTTACACAACGTTGTCAATTTGTAAGATATTTCTAAAAACACAGCATAGACATAGCAACAATTACACCCCAAAATAAATTCTGCTACTCCTCCTGAGTATGGTGATACCACATGCATGAGACTTTTTCACAGCCTAGCTAATCATAGGGTAAACAAAAGATTATCTGTGGTTGTAATAGAGAAGTTGTCTGCAGAGGAGAGCAGTGGTCCAGGAAGCAGGTAGAGATGTGGTCAGCAATAGCCAAACAAATAGTCCAGGCAGCAACATAGTCCAAAAAAAGTCCTGGGTCCATTACAAGCATCAGGCAGAGATATGGTCAGCACAGTATTGTTGCAGGCAGCAGGAAGGAACGCTCATGAAGTCTGCTCACACAATCAGAGCGAATGTTTTCTGGGGGGGATCCTTGCTGGTAGATTAGGGCAGTGATAATTCTTCTATATATTTGAGGAAGTTGGTGGGTCTGTTGACTTTTGATAGATGACAAATGCATTGTAAATGGCCAAATGGGAAAAATAAATTGCCAATTTTTTTGTATCAGAAGAGGGACTTTCTTGTTGACAAATAGGGCTGAACCGATTATAATCGTGGTTACATTTAGGCTTTTGGATGGGACCGTGTCTTCCATGAATTGCCACCGAGGTGTCGTTGTGGATGGCGGACAGGATGTAAACATCTCTCTTATCCCTCCACTTCATGGCCAACACTTCCTCAATTGTCAGACTTGTGGATTCCACCCCTTTGTAGCATTCTGGTTACTAGACTTTGCGGGAAGCCCTATTTTTTTGGGTGGTACCGCAGGCTAAGGTTTTCTCACGATACTGATGCCGGAAAAGGGGGAGACTGGTATAATAGTTATCAAGGTAGATATGATAACCTTTTTGGTACAGTGGGAAAGCCAGGTCCCAAACAATTTTGCCACTTGTGCCGATGTAGGTTGGGTCTTTGCCTTCGTACATGTGGAATGCATGCATATATCCCGTAGATCTTTTGCAGAGCTTGTTCAGCTTCAATCCATACCTGGCCCTTTTACTGGAGATGCATTGCTTGAATCCCAGCCGGCCAGTGAAGTGGACAAGGGATTCATCCACACAAATTTGTTGCTCAGGGACATAAAGTTCCGCAAATCTCTTAGCTGCACTGACAGATCCACTGATGGGCTGTGTACTGATGGGCTGCACTGATGGCAGCACTGACAAATCCACTGATGGGTCCACTGATGGGCTGATCTGACAGATCCACTGGTGGCACTGACAGGGACTCTTTATTAGGGGCAGTGTGGTGCACATTAGTGAAAGGGTTTGAAAAACTCACCGTTCCTAGGTTCTCCTCCTCACGCAAGATTGGTGTGTGAGGAGGAGAAGATAGTAATAGTGATCACTGTGTGTTTACACTTATGATCAACTGTGACAGATCGCAGCCAAATACGTGGTAAAAAGCCAATTTCATTGGCTCTTTACCTCCAGCCTGATAGGAACAGCCGTGCTGCGTGCCCCTGGGGGTGTGCATGAGCAGCGCAATCCACAGGACGTCATATGATGCCTGGTCACAGGGAGAAGAGGACCGCCCGGCCATCAATCCGCTATAGGCCGGGCGTCAACGTGTTCAACTGCCACCACCGCTTTACAGAGAAGGAGGAAACTCACAATCTTAGTAATATCACTGTCAGGGCTCCGGGTATGACCAGAGGTATGTGAACTGACGCAGGGAAACGCAGGCTTCAGATATGTTATAAACAATATAATTTATTAATACTAAAAATACAAAACGCAGTGCAATACTAAAACATAAACACAGTGCAAATGAACCAAACCAAACCACCCACAGATAACAATACATACAGTGCAAGCGTAGTCAGGCAGGCCGGGTCAATAACAATCGGGCAGGTAGGAACAGGAGGATCAGGCAGAGAGTAGTCAGGTCACGAGCCGGGTACAGCAACTAACGGGCAGGTAGGTACAGGGGGTCAGGCAGAGAATGGTCGGGGTCACAAGCCAGGGATCAAACAGGAGAAGTCAGCAGAGGCCAGGATCAAGCAGGGTCGGCAACAAGTCAGTCAGGCAGGAACAGGAATGCAGGTAACAAGATGGCCCATGGAAAAACACACACCAAGGCACAGACTGCAGGTCTGGCCATCCCTTAAATACACCTCCGTAATCAGCTTCAGGTGTTTGGCTGACTGCAGGGTTGAGTCTCTGATTGCTGAGAGCACCCGCTGGCCAGCCCTGGTACTGCAGCCCACAAGGCAGGTGAGTCCCACCATTATTGGCAAGTCCATTCCTGACAATCACTATGATTTTAGCATTAAACTGGTCCTGTCAGTCCCTTTTATGTGATATCAAAGGGGTGAGAACAGAGACCAACTGACCAATATTCCCGTTTAAGGGATGGGTGCTGGGAGGCCACATTTATGATCAAATTCTCAAATACAGTTTACAATAATATTAATAACGTCCAATACATGCAGGTAGTATTCTAGAAAATGGCAGATTATTATTCAGAATTATATTTTGTATCCAAGGATACCAAACACAGCGTACCTTTGTCACCTAGGAGGGAGGCCACTGCTTTCTCTCCTTTCGTATGTGCTAGGGCAGTGCTTTCCAACATTTTTTTAGTCAAGGCACCCTTTAAAAATTATGGGTAGTCCCGAGGCACCCTTTAAAATTATGGGCAGTCTTGAGGCACCCTATTCTAAAATAGGGTGCCTCAAGACTGTCCAAAATTTTAAAAGGGCACCCCATTCTAAAATATGAGAAACTATTCTAATAGTTTTTATAATGCAGCAACATCCACACTGGTAGGACACCCAACATTAGAGGTGATTTATTAACTAAAAGGCAGGCCTGTCCACCCATTGGCTTGTATACAAGTTTTGGGCAATTTTTAGACATTTTGCCAAGGCACCCCTGAAGAAACCTCAAGGCACCCCGGTTGAGAAAGGCTGTGCTAGGGTAGTCATGTATGACCTTGATTTATTTGGTATGATATTCCCCATTCAAATATATACCTAATATTAATGTGTCCTGTTCCTGCTAAATTCTGTGAATTTTATGTGGAATTGTTAAGTTCTGAAACAGACGGTTCTGAAACAGACGGTTTATGATTTTGAAGTTGCAAATTCCAGTTTGCTAGAGAAGGGAGGGAGTAAGGACACTGCTCATGAAAAACAAAATGGCTGAGACCTTAAGATGGCTGTCACATACAGCTCCCATGTCCCTATTGCGCACAATCGTTAAAGCTGGTACTACAGCTTTTATGAATGAAGCTGTGACCTTACTTACCCTTGGCTTTGTTCCTGGATATCAGAGTCTGTTACCTGCCCTTACCCTTGGCGTAGTTCCTTGTATCAGAGTCCGCTGCCAGACTTCTCTTCTGACCTGTAGTTTCCCTACTTTGTCTGCAAACAGCTCCATCCTGTACATCCTCCACCAAACCTACTCCCTGGTACCTTCTTCCCTTCGAGTTCTGCAGGGTGAACCAGGGGTTGCAACCTAGGGTCAGAACCCAACAAAATCCATTTCTACCATTAGGAAATCTGAACCCTGGCCCTTAGACTCCACACCTTGAGGGATCTTACATTACCTACTCTCACTCAATTTGCTTACTTCTGCAAGTCCTGACCCTAGCCCCAGATCTAATCTGCCTGTGATGCACTGCTTTACTTTGACTCGGCAATTGGCTTACTGCATACTGCAGACCAATATACCCTCTGTACTTCCTACATACTTTATACTACTGTCATAACCTCCACACTTATTCTCTGCATATACTGCCCATTATCATTTCCTCCACACTCCTTTTCTTGCCCACTGTCAACGCCTCCATACTTTGTCCTGCCAGTTATCTTCAACACTCCTCTCCTGCACATACTGGACACTGCAGTCATACCCTCTGCACTCCTTTTCTGCATATGCATCCTGCTCTCATACCCTCTGAACTCCTCTCTTGCGTATGCAAGACTGCAATCATACTCTCTGTGCTTCTTTCCTGCATATGCATTCTGCTGTCATACTCTTCTGCATTTACTGCCTACTGTCATACTCTCTTACATCCCTCTTCTGCATGTACTTCCTGCTATCATGCCCTTTGCACTCCTTTCCTATGCTGTCTGATTTATTGGCCTGAAATAAGTGTATCACTTTTTTTTTTGGGGGGGGGGGGGGGGTTGTGACAAATGGCCCTCCCCCAACAGGATATTGTGCTAAGCCTGTAGATAAATAGGAGAACCAGACAATTTGCAAAGTGGAATGAGTGGAGTGAGTTTGATAATACAAGTACAGTTGGCAGTGCTACTACCCAGGACAGGGCCTCTCTGAACAGAGGGGATTCCTCTCCTGGGAAATGAATGTGTAATCTAACAAAGTAATTGATTTCAGAAGAACTACTGCAACCAGAATATAACATTAACCATAAGCATATAGATGCATGATAGTAAAGAAATAATAAAAGCTTTTATAGGAAAAGAATACTACCAGTACATACATCTAATGTACAAAGAGGTATTATTAGCAAAGAGCCCCACACGAGTCTTGGTGAAATTGTGCACATATACCTGAGTATATATAGTTATTGATAAAGATACCTCCAGATTAAAGTTGCAGCAAAGTTCAGTTGCAGGGACTTCTAAAGATGATACGGTGTCTGACTTTCTGTTAGAGACCTGAAGACAAGATCAGCAGTGATGAGGAGACCTTCCAGCTGTTGTCCAACCAGCTTGGAACGCAGCTTCCCAAACACAGAGACCGTGGTGTGCACTAGATCTCAAAGTAAGCCTATCTACTTTGTGCTTTAGTCTCTAGTAGTTTCTAATCAGACATGCAACCAGACCTCTAACTACCAGAAGTGGCCATCGGATGCCTATGCTGATAATTGAGTCCTGAGTTAAAACTAGCTATAAAATCCCAGACCAGAAGGAAGGCTAACTAAAATAACAATATTGTAATAAACAGGTGCACAGCAAGGTGAACAGTACTTACTGTACATACAGTAGCACAGACCCAGCTATCTGGCACTGTACATGAGAGATACCGTATTTGCCGGCGTATAAGACGACTGGGCGTATAAGACGACCCCCTACTTTTCCTGCTAAAATTTAGTGTTTGAGCTATACTCGCCGTATAAGACTACCCCTCTTCCAATGCACACCAGTGGGAGGAATAGTGCCCCATCATTGGTATCAGTGGCAGGAATAGTGCCCCATCATTGGTATCAGTGGGAGGAATAGTGTCCCATCATTGGTATCAGTGGGAGGAATAGTGCCCCATCATTGGTATCAGTGGGAGGAATAGTGCCCCAATCATTGGTATCAGTGGGAGGAATAGTGTCCCATCATTGGTATCAGTGGCAGGAACAGTGCCCCATCATTGGTATCAGTGGCAGGAATAGTGCCCCATCATTGGTATCAGTGGCAGGAATAGTGTCCCATCATTGGTATCAGTGGCAGGAATAGTGCCCCATCATTGGCATTAGTGGCAGGAATAGTGCCCCATCATTAGTATCAGTGGGAGGAATAGTGCCCCATCATTGGTGCCAGTGGGAGGAATAGTGCCCCATCATTAGTATCAGTGGGAGGAATAGTGCCCCAATCATTGGTATCAGTGGGAGGAATAGTGTCCCATCATTGGTATCAGTGGCAGGAACAGTGCCCCATCATTGGTATCAGTGGCAGGAATAGTGCCCCATCATTGGTATCAGTGGCAGGAATAGTGTCCCATCATTGGTATCAGTGGCAGGAATAGTGCCCCATCATTGGCATTAGTGGCAGGAATAGTGCCCCATCATTAGTATCAGTGGGAGGAATAGTGCCCCATCATTGGTGCCAGTGGGAGGAATAGTGCCCCATCATTAGTATCAGTGGGGGGAATAGTGCCCCATCATTGGTATCAGTGGCGGGAATAGTGCCCCATCATTAGTATCAGAGGGGGGAATAGTGCCCCATCATTGGTATCAGTGGCAGGAATAGTGCCCCATCATTAGTATCAGTGGGGGGAATAGTGCCCCATCATTGGTGTCAGTGGGAGGAATGGTGTCCCAACATTGGTGTCAGTGGGAGGAATGGTGTCCCATCATTGGTGTCAGTGGGGGGTGGAATAGTGCCCCATCATTGGTGTCAGTGGGGGGGGGGGAATAGTGCCCCATCGTTGATGTCAGTGGGGGGGAGGAATAGTGCCCCATCGTTGATGTCAGTGGGGGGGAGGAATAGTGCCCCATCGTTGGTGTCAGTGGGGGGGAGGAATAGTGCCCCATCGTTGGTGTCAGTGGGGGGGAGGAATAGTGCCCCATCGTTGGTGTCAGTGGGGGGGAGGAATAGTGCCCCATCGTTGGTGTCAGTGGGGGGGAGGAATAGTGCCCCATCGTTGGTGTCAGTGGGGGGGAGGAATAGTGCCCCATCGTTGGTGTCAGTGGGAGGAATAGTGCCCCATCATAGGTATCAGTGGGAGGAATAGTGCTCCATCATTGGTATCAGTGACACCAATGATGGGGCACTATTCCTCCCACTGACACTTGCTGACCCTGTTCTCGTATGGTGCTGCTGCAGCCAGCATATGTGGTTGCAGCAGCACCTCTACACTGACCACTTACCTGCTGGTCCTGCACTCGATTTTTGCGGGGACGCTCGGCTCCACCCCCTCGCCGGTGATTGGCCGCCTGTGTGCCTTTCCTGAGCTACAGTTCTGGCGGCCAATCACTGGTGAGGAGGCGGAGCCGAGCAGCCGCACGAACATCCAGTGGCCGAACTGAAGGCGCAGCCGCGCTTCCTGGACCGGATCGTCGTGGGACCGGAACCAGGTAAGAAACAGCCCCTGCCCACCCCTGTACTTAGTGTCCCTTCCATTGGGGGAAGGGGGGGGCGGCGGCGGCAACGCGCCGCCCCCCTAAAAAGTGTCAGTATGCCGTATACCGGCGTATAAGACGACCCCCGACTTTTGAGAAGATTTTCAAGGGGTAAAAAGTCGTCTTATACGCCGGCAAATACGGTAATAACATGAGGACAGAGATAATATGACTGTCACAAGAATTCAGATTACATACTTAAGAAGCTATGGGCAGCTGCACTTAATCTATTAGAACGTAGGAATACTTGCCTAATAGTCCCTTCTGGACTGGAGCAGCATGGACAGGACACGTGGCTGAGACTCTCTCTCTCTCTCTACTTCAGGGGTGGGCAAACTTTTTGACTTGAGGGCCGCAATGGGTTCATATATTGGACCCGGGGGCCGGACTAGCTGCTGGCCGGCCCAGCCACTACCATGCCATCCATAGTAAGTATAGTAATATTCCCCCATAATAAGCATAGTAATTCATCCCCCATATAGTAATTCATCCCCCATAGTAATTCATCCCCCATATAGTAATTCATCCCCCATATAGTAATTCATCCCCCATATAGTAATTCATCCCCCATAAAGTAATTAATCCCCCATATAGTAATTCATCCCCCATAGTAATTCATCTCCCATATAGTAATTCATCCCCCATATAGTAATTCATCCCCCCTATAGTGTCAATTCACTTACCTTTGCTCCGCGCGTTCCTCTCGCCGTGTTCCCACGCCGTTCCGGTCTTCAGGGCGGACTGTGAGAGGAGAGGAGTTTGTCACGCTGCCCCGCCTACATCCTGACAGCCAATGTTTGCCACGCTCCGTGGGCCGGATTAAAAGGTCCCCAGGCCGTATACGGCCCGCCGGCCGTAGTTTGCCCATTGCTGGTCTACTTCTTCCCTCTGGGTTTTAAAGCCAGCCTCCCAGAGACAGCATAGGCCAACACATAATTATACAGCTAACAGTAGAGTACAGCAGATTCCTACATAGTACATTCCTTACATATGTAAGCTAGACCGTAAAGATGAGCTCAGACATCCTCCAAACTAGTCTCCAGCCGGAATCCAATGAGCTGTGGGCTGGGTCATCCCCACCCCACAATCAACCTCTTTGTTAACATGGGCTGCAGGAGGAGAAGGACCTGGTACAGAGCTAATGCGGAGTTTTAAAAAAAGAGCAAGTTCATACTTGGCTAGAGATGAGTTCAGAGGACACTCAAGCTCATGTCTACTCGAGTTCTGACTTTATTCACTGCATACTCAGTGACTTATTAAGAATTGTGCTCAGGCATAGCCTTTTCTGAACATTTTCTGAAGCCAAAATGGCTCAATTTCTGTAATGAGAAAAACTTTAATGGTTATTTTAGTGACTACATAATTTGATTCAGTAGTAACTATATCTGCTTGGAGTTCAGCTCTAACGTAGTATGTGATTGTATAATATTTGTTCTCTATAATAAGCAAATTTTTTTTTATAATAAGCAATCTTTAAAAGACGAGTAGGGACACACCTTTTTGGTCATACTTCTCCAGTGGGTCACAGGAGTACACTTACTTAATCCTGTGACCCAGAGTCAACTGAGAATGGTCTATTGCCCGCTCTTAGTTGACGTCACAGAGCTGCTCCAGGATCAGGAAGGTCCTGGCAATAATGCTGGGATCCACCCAGCTACTTGATTGACAGCTGGCTCTGCTTTTCAGAGCATGGCTGAGAGCCAAAGCCAGCTGCACCCGTCCCCTCCCCGGATCTCCAGGAAGAGCTGCAGAAGGAGAGCGGTGACTGACGGTCACCGCTCTCCATTCTGAGCTGCAGAGAACTGAGCGATCAGTCATCGCTCAAATCTTGGACTTAGCCACGGTGTGGCAGAGCTGCAGGATCACAACAATTCTGCATCATAGAGGTGAGTATAAAGGTTTTTTGTTTTGTTTTTTTATAACCCCAAACTTCTCCTTTAAACCAGAGTTTTCCAAACTTATAAATACAAGGGTCACATTGTAAATATTATAAATATTTGCTGGTCAAAAAAGAATTAATTTTATAAATTAATGAGTACTCCCTGCAATCGGGGTTCCCATCAGAGCCCCACCCCACCCTTACCTCTGAATTCCAATCAGTCTCTTTACATCTGCACCCTCCCCCCCCATTACATCAGGGGTCCCCATGTTCCCCATGACATGTTAATCAGAATCTCCTCTTACATCAGGGGTCCCCCATAAGAGTCCCCCCCCCCCATATCAGGATCCCCGTTACCAATATAATGCTTAGAACATGGCTGTAGCGGCAAACTGGAGCAGTCCTGGACAGAAGAAGTTCTGTCCTCCTGCGAATGCTGCTACAAGCACATCATTGGTTTCTAGGATGCAACAGTCCTAGCAACCAATGACGGGGATGGTGATAATGTAGCAGGGTAACCTGTGTTTGAGAATGTCAGGGGTGTAAGGTAGAAGCAGAGATAATAGATGCTATATGTGAATGTGTTTAACAAAATAAAATAAATTTAAACAACAACTATAAAGTCCATTAATTAGTCCATCAACTATTACCCCTAATTACCCTAAAATATCATAGTGAAAAATAATTCAAAACTATTCAAAATTCTTCCAACGATTTCCCAGATCTTTATACCTCAAAAAAAGGAAAAAATATCACATAGTGCATTATCCTTCATATAACATCAATTCAGTTCATCCCCACACTTCACAGTGAATAAAAGTGACAAAAGTAAAAACCGTGAAAAAACGTGAATTGATTAGTGAAAACACTGTGTGTGTGAATTACCCTTCAGTGCCACAAAAAGTTGCAAACCAGTGTGCACTTCTACTTAAAGTAAGGGTACCCTTACCAACACTCCAAAAAACATATGCTTAATCATAAGGTATCCCCTTATGATTAAGTCGATGACGAAACGCGTCAAGGGAAGTGACGTCAAGACGCACACAGGAACCGGAAGTTGACCGGTGGCCATTTTGGAGAAGGGAAACTATCGCATTTGGAGTACATGGACGTTTTTCCTGGATGGCTGTGAGGTCTATATACTACAAATAAGTGTTTTTAAAGGCTTTTTGATGTAAGCAGTATAAATAAAGGTCATATTATCATATGATTGGCGGTATCACCATTATGTCCCTCATATTTTATCTCTGGATGGAGTAAAGCGCCCGGAGTCATTGGGATCATTGAGGTTAAGGAATCCAGGGAGGATTGTGGAGATTACCTATTCCTGGGAAAGCTGTTGGATCAGTATAAAGCATATGTTTTTTGGAGTGTTGGTAAGGGTACCCTTACTTTAAGTAGAAGTGCACACTGGTTTGCAACTTTTTGTGGCACTGAAGGGTGATTCACACACACAGTGTTTTCACTAATCAATTCACGTTTTTTCACGGTTTTTACTTTTGTAACTTTTATTCACTGTGAAGTGTGGGGGATGAATTGAATTGATGTTATATGAAGGATAATGCACTATGTGATATTTTTCCTTTTTTTGAGGTTTAAAGATCTGGGAAATCGTTGGAAGAATTTTGAATAGTTTTGAATTATTTTACACTATGATATTTTAGGGTAATTAGGGGTAATAGTTGATGGACTAATTAATGGACTTTATAGTTGTTGTTTAAATTTATTTTATTTTGTTAAACACATTCACATATAGAATCTGTTACACCTTCAGGGGACGGTGTTGTTTGTGTTTGGGGGGTTCTAGTATTATATTTTGGAGATGGTTTTTTGATTGTAAAAAGAGATAATAGATGGCCTCTGCTGACCTAAATCCTCCACCTGCACACCTTGAGAATATGCCACTGACCCTTGCTGCTGGCCAGATATGACCTGCGGATGGTAGTTTGGCGACCCATGCCTTAAACAATGACAGCAGGCAAGTGGAAATATATTGTCACCTTGTCTTCAGGTGCTGCCCAGCTTGATTTGGTGGTGGAAATAAAAATTCTTTGCAAGATTTTTTATTATTCAGATGTTCATTAAGGAATGATCTAAACAGGAATATTTAATGTTCTCACGCCTAAATAATAGTGCCACTAATTCACTGGGTGCTAAGACATCTGACCGCTCTGGACTTCTGCCAGACAGAGACATAGAAATGGTAATATATTATACTTCTAAGGCAGACTTTCCCAGGAACACTCATCGATGGGTCCCCAGCCAGAAGGAAGGGAACGACTGCAACCACAAAGCATTCTGGGAATGAGATGAAAATCAAACACTATAAACCACCAGTTCAGAGTCATAATAGTAAAATAATAATGTGGTGTGGTTGAAATTTTTTTTACTTTCCAGATTTTTTGTTTTTGTTGTTTTTTTTTCAGTTTCTTAAAATAAAGCCTTCAATTGAAATGCAAAAAGGGGCCTTGCTTGTAAAAGTTCTTGAAATATGGACTACCTGTATTGCCTCACAGTGAAAAGGCAGTGTGATACTTTGGGCAATGTTCTTCTGGGAAACCTTGGATCCTGCCATTCATGTGGATGTTACTTTGACACATACCACCTACCTAAACATTGTTGCTGACTCTTCATGGAAATGATATTCCCTGAAAGCAGTGGCCTTTTTCAGCAGCATAATGCACCCTGCCACACTGCAAAAATGATGGTTTGAGGAACACAACAATGAGTTCAAGGTGTTGACTTGGCCTCCAAATTGTCCAGATCTCAATCAAGTCAAGCATCTGTGGGATGTGCTGGAAAAGCCAGTCCAATCCATGGTGGCCCCACCTCACAACGTACAGGACTTAAAATATCTTCTATTGATGGCTTGGTGCTAGATACCACAGCATACCTTCAGAAGTCTAATGGCATCCATGCCACCACGGCTCAGGGCTGTTTTGGTGAGAAAAGTGGGACCTAGTTGTGGGCGGGGATTAAAATGCCCAATAGTGGAGAACCGGAGCAAGAGCTCACTAGTGCCCCCAGTGGCAGGCAGAGGCTGTGTTCACGTGAAAACAGCTTTAAGGCATCTCTCTAGATTTAAAGCGAGACTCCTCGAAGAGCACACGCTGACTCTTTGTTATTCATGGCCAAATTTCTGCACTCATGACATTAATGCTCTACAGATTCAACTTCTGTTAGAGTTCACCTCTTCCTAGGTGTTCAGCATTTCTGAGCTGGTACTTGTACCAGTCTCCACCAATTCAGCATTCCCCTTACCTTACTCCCAGTGATTATGATCCGCATGTTGTTATTGGATACAGGAAACACACTACTACATACACCCATGCTTGTTCTCCTCCCAGGGCCCCTCTAGACTCTTGTGACTCCCAGGCTAGGTCCCTAGTTACTCTGTGCTGTGAGTCCGGTCCCGGTATGTGGGGAACTGATCACTACTGAAGGGCTCAACCATAACATCCCTTCACTACCAGAGCCTCTGTCACCTTTGCCATGTCACCAGCTTCCTGGCTGGTTGGCTGCTTAATCATGTGACACAAGTACGATAGTTATAAGCAATGGCAAAATAACTTCCTAGGACAGCTCATCTGCTCATTAGACCTTTGTACTGTATTATCTCTAAGTGGTCATATCCCCTTTAATAATCCCTGTTCATTTGATACGTCATCCATGCACCATTTTAATAACTTCAGACCAGGCAGTTAAATGGAACACCAAAATTCTTTTACTTGAAGTACTACAGAAGCAGTTCTCTTAAGACATCTCCAGCATACATTCTTGACAAAATCCTCTAAGTGCCTCTGTTGTAGTGCCCTCCTAAGAAATTCACACCTGAGCGAGGTGGTAAAGTCCATAAAAAGACTTCTGCAAGGCAAGAGTCCATCAATGACAGCAAATGCACACGAGGTAGGGAAAAAAAAAATCTATAAAAGTCCAGCATCTAGTAGCACAAGTCCATACCCTTTAGAACTCTTAACCTGGCTCCCACAAAGGGACACAGTGCGACACAGTAAAGGCTACATCTTGAACTGTCTCCCTTCCTCTGCCTTCTGGGGCACTATGAGCCCCTTTTAATATGGTATAACCTGCAGGGGTGGTAACTTCCTGAAAAGAGAAAGCAAACCTGGCCAGCAGTGTTAACCCTTCCTTCTCAGGAGTCACCAGCCCAGTAGGTCAACCAGTGGAATAAACCTACATTGCAGTAAATAGTTCTACACATCAATACAGCTATGATAACCAAATCCTGAACATGTAACACAATAGAAAAATAAAATGAACACAAGGAAGCACCTTCTACATATGCATTACGTGGGTGGCCATAAAGTTATGGTGCATCGGTGTAAATGTTCAAAACTGACAATATGGATTACAATTTGGTGGTATAATCTATGATCTACCAAGAATTATGTAAGTATTTGTCGGACTTCCTAGGACAGGATACAAACAAAATGGATTAAGTGTGACCTCATATTATGTGGGTTTTGGTAAATCTAAGAAAGATTTTGCACAGCCAGCAATAGATGTAATAACTAATACAAGGGACTGGGGTTATACAAATGAAATAGATTGTTTAGGTAGACCTTCATATTACATGGTTTGGTACTTCTAAAGTTGGCCATACGTGTTACAATCTGATTGTACAATCTCTATACAATGTCCTTCAAAATTTATCAAAACCATGAGAACAGACCTAAACAATCTATTCATTTTCTTTCAAATCGGACAGGCCCTTGCTCTACATCTTCTCATTAGAACGAATCGGGTTTTGCTTGCTGTACAGTTTTGAAAGAAGCAAAGTGCAATGAACAGCTGTATAGAATGTAGATGTGCCAGAGAATTTATTTTTAAAAAGGAACCTATTGCCAAAGGTTGCTAAAGGAGTGGGGAGAGGTAATATATACTGCTACTAGATGAGGAGGAGAGGCAGTAAATATTTGATTGTCGGAGGAGGAGATTAGAGTTTAAGGGCCTGTTCACATTGGCCTGCACACTAGGGTTTACTGTGCAGACAACTGTTAGTTGAAGGTCTGGGAAGGGGTTGTGTGATGCACATATTTCCTTCCAACTTTACTGAAATGTCAAAATGGCATTTCATTCATTTCTAGGCACCTTAGTTTGACAGAGATCACCAGTGTGTAGTGTACAGTTTATATGGATGATGTAGGAAGAGGGGTATTCCATATCTGGCATTTGGGAGTTGGAGGATGCAGTGTGCATCAAAATGAATGTCAAGCATTTTAGATGTTTTTATCACAAAATATTAGGTCGAAGCCCAATCCACTTTCACATACCCAATCATGCAGGTCATGAAGACTTTAAGAGCAAATATGATCAGTAAACCCATTTATATTTATTTTCACCTCTACATTACCCTTTTATTAGTCTTTGAAATTATATAAATGCAATATACCGAGAGTAATTTAAAGAGTTTTGGAAGTTAAATGGTTTGCCTGTGTGTTCATCAGTTAAAAAATAGGGGCATTTGAGGCTCAAAGAGGGACAAAAGGATTGTTTCCCAAGTAGGGACAAACTCTCAAAATAACAGACAGCTGTAAGCAATGAAGACTTTGGAAGGATTTGAACCACTGTGGGGTTTTAACTGTTATTTGGGGATGGGTTAGCAAGATTTACCCTCATTTCCTATTCCTGTCCTGCTGACAAAGGATTCACCAAACAGGTAGTAAGGGAAAATATGATGATCAGTGGTGGACACAAAAATTAAAAAAAAAATTATATTCTAATAAAGAAAATCATTTCTATTTTGTTTGTATTGTTGTTTGAGAGTTATCTTAACTTCCGTCTGATAAAATATCAGCAGGATAGGAAGTAAGTGGAAATCTTTCTAACAGAGTCCTGGATTGCAGCATAAAAATGGCAGGAGAAAATAATTCTGATTGAGCATACAGCTGAATGGATGCCAGTGGCTTTATATTTGCTCAAGGGAAAATTATGGTATTGGTTTTTTTTTGGGTGGTAGATTTTTACGTTTTGCATTGGTCAAAGGTTAAAACAAAAAGCAAACAAAAATGGTCTTTTTGCAACCATGTATGGAAAAGTGCTCCTCCCCAGAGGTATATAGTTACATAGTCTGGCTGAAAAAAGACAAAAAAAAAAATAAATTTATAATCCTATACCCAGAGTTGATCCAGAGGAAGGCAAACCCCCCCTCCAGCAAAGCATTAACCAATTTGCTCCTGCAGGGGAAACATTCCTTCCTGATCCCCCGAGAGGCAACCGGATATTCCCTCGGTCAACTTTACCTATAAATGTTAGTATCCAGTTATATTCTGTGCATCTAGAAAAGAATCCAGGACTTTTTTAAAGCAATCCACTGAGTTGGCCAGAACCAACTCATGAGGGAGTCTATTCCACATTTTCACAGCTCTTACTGTGAAGAAAACTTTCCGTATTTGGAGATTAAATCTCTTTTCCACCAGACGTAAAGCGTGCCCCCTTGTCCTCTGTGATGACCTAAGGGTGCATAACTCTACACCAAGTTCACTATATGAACCTCTGATGTATTTATACATGTTGATCATATCCCCCCTTATGTATTATACATGGAGATCATATCCCCCCTTAATCTCCTCTTCTCAAGACAGAATAAATTCAGTTCCTCTAATCTTTCCTCATAGCTGAGCTCCTCCATGCCTCTTATCAATTTGCTTGCCCTTCATTGTACTTTCTCCAGTTCCCCAATGTTCTTTTTGTGAATTGGTGCCCAAAACTGAACTGCATATTCCAGATGAGGTGTTACTAATGATTTGTACGGGGGTAATATGATATCTCTCTCTCTGGTGTCTATACCTCTTAATACAAGAGAGGATTTTGCTCGCTTTAGAAACCGCAGCTAGGCATTGCAATTAAGCTTGTGATCTACCAGAATTCCCAGATCCTTCTCCACCATTGATTCCCCCAGTTGTACCCCCCCTAGTATGTTTGATGCCTACATATTCTTAGCCCCCCAACTGCATAACCTTACATTTATCAACATTAAACCTCATTTGCCACATAGTTGCCCAATTAAACAGTGCATTGAGGTCGGCTTGTAAGTTGGGAGACATCCTGTAAGGACGTTATTCCACTGCACAGCTTGGTGTCATCTGCAAAGACTGAAATGGGATTCATAATCCCAGACCCTATATCTTTTATAAATATATTCAAAAGTAAAAGTCCCAGAAATGAACCTTGGGGTACACCACTGACAACCCTAGACCATTCAAAGTATGAATCATTAACCACTACTCTCTGAATACAATCTTTTAGCCAGTTTTCTACTCATTTACATACCGATTATTCCAAGCCTGGTACAAGGTATTCTTGGATGCAACTCAGTGCTCTATAGTGACATGTGCTAGTAGTGACATGGCATCTAAAGGCCCATCACCCCCTCTCATAATGGGCCCTGGCTACATAACCAAGTGAAGAAGACTTAGCTGGCCATCAGGTATGACACAACCCTCTCCAAAAAGAAGAAAGCCCTGATATACTGAGCACTATTGATTTTCTATGATTCATCTGGAGCCAGTTCAACTCAAACTGGTACTCAAGCTTGCTTATTGTGCTGATAGTATTTTAATCATGAACATCTTGCAAGCCCTGTGGTCTCACCATGGATTTGTTGTATTCAGAAAAAATAACTACCAAAGGACACGAATGAAAAATAATTAGTTTTTCTAAAAGATTCTTGACAATGCATTAATCTACATCAGGGGTCTCCAACTTTCAAACCAAAGGGCCAGTTTTCTGTCCTTCAGACTTAAGGGGGGCTGAACTGTAGTTAGTGGAAGTAGAAAATGGCGTGGAGTAAGTGGGAGCCAACAACAATTGTAATCCATCATTGGTGTCATTGGGAGGAATAGTGCCCCATCCCTGGGAGGTCAGTGGGAGGAATTATGCCCCTTTTTTGGTGTAAATGGATGGAATAGTGCCCCAAAGGCTGAATAAAAAAAAGCAAAGGGCCATATATGGCCCTAGTTTGCAGACCGTTGACCTACACCAAGCAATCTGTGTTAAAACACGCTAATTACAATAAATATAATGACCACTAGATGGCAGCAAGTGACCAATATGTAATCAGCTGGATGACAAATGTTAAGCAGGAGTATAGCAATTTGCCCAACCGAACCAATCACCTATCAACTGGTTTAGGACCGATGCCTACAGCATTTGACGTCTCTCTAAGAAGATTTAGAGATCATTCAAAATGTGTTAATGGGTGCATCTGACCTGCAGTTGACCTACTTCAGGTTGGTTTTTCATTCCCATAGATATGTATGGCAATGCTAAACGCTTCTGAACGGAAGCCTGTGCACTGAGGCCCTGAAGCAGGTTTAAAGCCCAAATTAATCAATTAGGTTTCATGTATACGAGTCTACTCTGACTGCCAGCCACTGGGAAATGCAAAACGCAGTAAAAACGCGGCAATAGAGGTACGTTTTTCCCACGGTCGGCAGTCAAAACGTTCCTAACCTGAATGCGATTCTTTCGTGTCCAGGAGAGGGAGGTTTAAAAAAATAAAGGCCAAAAGCTCCTTAACTTGAGTTTTGCAGCTGCTTGTGTACATGAAGCCTCATATTGCAGCTTAGCAATTCTTAGATGTGATGGCTGCATTAGTTTCCTTTTTTAGGTTTTATTTATTCTATTTTTATCTGTTAATCCAGCCAGTAAGTCTGCTGTTTTTCAAAAGCACAAGCTCTTTAGCAGAATGTATCAATTACATAGATGAGACAAACAACTGAACACTGGCAGGGGTAATGAAAATGATCAGCTTTTATTTATTCATGCAAAACCTTTATCCCAAAATGAAAATAAATACTACTGATGTAACTGATTATACAATGTGAGTTGGAATTTGGCTTTTATTTGTTAGTGCATTAATTTCTGCTAAAACATTTAACCCTTTACTCCCCCCAGACTGACAATGCTGCTGACTGCTGTGCCTCCTGTGGTCACTCATCCAGAGTTGTGTCTCACTAATACAGGAGGTGTGTTACTGGACAGATCACCAGATGAAACCAGAGGGGAAAAAAGCTAAAGAAAACTAATGCAGTTACCACATCTAATGACTGGTAAGCTGCAATACATAAAATTTTTGGTTTTGGGTTTAATATCGATTTAAATACATTCAATGAACATATAATCTTAAAGGAAAGAATTTTGTTCAAATAAATGGTCTGGCTGTAGGGTCCCTTTAACCCTTTCAATGCCAGGTCCGTATGTCGTACGGACATGACAGTGGGGTTTTTTTTTTTTTACACAATCATCTGGCTGTAGCCACCGGGATTGTGTATAAAACTGACAGGCAGACTCCCGCCTGTCAAGTGGAAGCAGTCAGGCGGCTGTATTCGGGCTCCACTTGCCAATCTGCAGACCCAGGGAGCAACATGGGGGGTGCCGGTAGGCGGAGGGGAGAGAGAAGAACCGACAAATGTCCACTCTCCTCCTTTTCTTGCTGTGACCTGAAAGACGTGTATTATTATTATTATTATTATACAGGATTTATATAGCACCAACAGTTTGCTCAACGATATACAATATAACGGGAGACAATACAGCAACAATACAGTTCAATACAAGAGGGTTAGGAGGGCCCTGATCCTTGGAGCTTACAATCTAGGAGTGACGTCACTTCTGGGTCACCGCTGTCAATTCTAGCTGGGGAGAAATGCATTGCAATACATGCAGTGGAGTCCAGAAGAGACATGCAGAGTCTTTTAGACCCTGCATGTCTCTTGAAAGAGTATCCTCACATAGTGGACTCCGAGTCCCCTTTGTGATGAAAAAAAAATTACGGTATTTTTCGCTCCATAAGACGCACTTGAACATAAGACGCACCTAGGTTTTAGAGAAGAAAAACAAAAAAAAAATATCCTGAACCAATGGACTGCAGACATAGTACAGAAAATGACCAGAGACTGCAGACACAGTACAGGAGATGACCAGAGACTGCGGACATGGTACAGGGGATGACCAGAGACTGCGGACACAGTACAGGAGATGACCAGAGACTGCAGACCTACTACAGAAGATGACCAGAGACTGCAGACATAGTACAGGAGATGACCAGAGACTGCAGACACAGTACAGGAGATGACCAGAGACTGCAGACACAGTACAGGAGATGACCAGAGACTGCAGACATGGTACAGGGGATGACCAGAGACTGCGGACATGGTACAGGGGATGACCAGAGACTGCGGACATGGTACAGGGGATGACCAGAGACTGCGGACACAGTACAGGAGATGACCAGAGACTGCAGACCTACTACAGAAGATGACCAGAGACTGCAGACATAGTACAGGAGATGATCAGAGACTGCGGACACAATATAGGAGATGATCAGAGACTGCGGACATAGTACAGGGGATGACCAGAGACTGCGGACGTAGTACAGGGGATGACCAGAGACTGCGGATGTAGTACAGGGGATGACCAGAGACTGCGGACGTAATACAGGAGATGACCAGAGACTGCGGACACAGTACAGGGGATGACCAGAGACTGCGGACACAGTACAGGAGATGACCAGAGACTGCGGACACAGTACAGGAGATGACCAGAGACTGCGGACACAGTACAGGGGATGACTGCAGACATAGTACAGGATATGGACAGAGCCTACGGATACAGTACAGGAGATGACCAGTCCCTTTACATCAGGTGTTCCAATCAGATTCCCCCTTTACATCAGTTGTCCCCATTATAGTCCCCCTTTATATAAGGTGTTCCCATCAGAGCCCCCCTTTACATCAGGTGTCCCCATAAGTGTAACCTCACCCTTCCCCCTTGTACTCACAGATCTTCTTGTGAATGCAGCTTCTCCTTTCCCTCCTTCGGTCATGTGATAAATCACATGACAAGGGGAGAGAGGAAGGGCACTCTGCCTTCACTCCTTAGTTCCGGCTGTCTATTGCCCCCTGCAGGCAGGAGGGAGGAGAAAGCCTAGTCCCCCCTCCTGCAAGTGTCAGCAGCTACTCCCTGTGACAGGAGTGAAACTGTGAACACTCCTGTCACTGAGGAGCAGCACCAGCAGTGTGCCCCCCCTCAACACAGTGCTCGGGGCAAGTTGGTGCTGCTGGTAGCACCTGCCCCCCACCCTCTGATGCAGCACCTGGGACACACTCACCCACATGTTATTTTCACTAGCCAAATGAAAGC